>NW_008795324.1:66938-79490 GCF_000699145.1 Aptenodytes forsteri | reverse complement strand
AGATTTCTAGTTTGATTTCTTTAAAAGCACAATTTTTTTTCTTTCTTTTTTTTTCTTTTTTTTTTTAAAAAAATTAAAAAGACTTACTATAAAAGAGCAATACCCCTGGCCGGACTCTAGCCCGAGTCCGACAACTCCTGCCGCGTTTCCCCCGCCTATCGCCAGAGGAGCGCGTGCGGACAGGAGACCCTCTCGAGAGCCGCCGACGCACGTGAAAGAGCGGAACGGGCCATGGAAACCAGCCACGGGGAAGAATAAAACTCCCCGGGACACCAGGGAATTAAAAACCACTGCCGGGTGGCGGGCAGCTCGCCTGCCTCCTGCCCCTCCGCAGAGCTGTCAGGCGGGGAACGTCATCTGCTTCCGAGCAGGTTGGACAGTCAATTTAAAAACGAGCTCGCCACAGCGGCGTATTAAAAAATAGAGCGTTTATACGTAAATCAAGGCAGAGACAGAACAGAGTAGACGGAACAGTCTGCAGTTTCACAGGGGACATAAAATTTGATATTTTTCCCAATTATAAATGTACAATCTAGAGGCTAAAAGAAGAGAGTGAGAAATCCTCTGCCCCAAGGCAACGGAGAGGAATGCCCACGCGGCCGGGAGGAGCCGAGGCGGCGCAGCGAGGCAGATCACCTTACACCGTCCACGCGTACCATAATCACTAAACACAGGGCACTTTTTCTCGGGCGTAATCGGCTGTTTGCTTGGTTTGGTTTTTTTTTTCCTCCAAGAAAATCTGTAAAGGGAGAAATTACAAAAAAAAAAGGGGGGAGGGGGGGAAGGAAAAAGAAAGCAGGCAGCTCTCTACACTCCCTCTCTCACTGGGATTGGCCGAGTTGTTCACGTCTTCAACAAGTATGGGTATTACAAAAGGTTAGAAAGAGTGGATATAGACTAGCTTTTACTCCTGATTTTATTTTTCTGCTTTCTTTTTTAAGTAGTCTGAAGTGGCTGAGAGAATCCTCCCTCATTGGCAAAGTCAATAGGAGCTGGTTGTAGTCAGTGGGAAGTCCAGACTGTTTGTTGTTTGGTCGTAAGAGACAAACAGTGCTAGATTATTTTGCTTCTGTTTTTGGGGGGAAAAGGGGCGAGTGTGTGTGAATTGGGTGCTACATGGAGGGAGCGGGAGCTGCTCAGTCGCCAGCCTCGTTCTCTTCCGCCGTCTCTCCCGTGGTGGCGTTCTCTGCGTTCTTGGAGGCCTGCGGAAACAAACCCACGGCAGCCGTCAGAACGGGGGCTCGCGTGGGGACCACGCACGGCCGCAACGCTGGCAGCGGGTACGAGGCAGCCCACCCGAGGGACCAAGAGGAGGCCCCTTCCCAGGAGGCTGCTGCTTCCCCAGGGCGCTGGTTTTGGTTGGGGTAGAGTCGATTTTCTTCACAGGAGCTGGTATGGGGCATGTTTTGGATTTGTGCTGGAAACAGTGTTGGTAACACAGGGATGTTTTCGTTCCTGCTGAGCAGTGCTGACACACAGTCAAGGCCTTTTCTGCTCCTCACCCCACCCCACCAGCGAGCAGGCTGGGGGGGCACGAGAAGTTGGGAGGGGACACAGCCGGGACAGCTGACCCCAACTGACCCAAGGGATATCCCACACCATATGACGTCATGCTCAGCATTTAAAGCTGGGGGAAGAAGGAGGAAGGGGGGGACGTTCGGGGTGATGGCGTTTGTCTTCCCAAGTCACCGTTAGGCGTGATGGAGCCCTGCTTTCCTGGGGATGGCTGAACACCTGCCTGCCCATGGGAAGCAGTGAATGAATTCCTTGTTTTGCTTTGCTTGCGCACGCGGCTTTTGCTTTACCTATTGAACTGTCTTTATCTCAGCCCACAAGTTTTCTCACTTTTACCCTTCCGATTCTCTCCCCCATCCCACCGGGGGGGAGTGAGCGAGCGGCTGTCTGGGGCTGAGCTGCCGGCTGGGGTTAACCCGAGCCAGGGGAACACCAGGGTGTTCCCTAAGGCAGGCTGGGAGGCGAGCCCAAAACGCGACCACGCAGGACCCATTTGGGCGCTGCCGATTGCAAAAGAGAACGTGCCACTAATCCCCACAAAACGTGGCCAAATTACCTTCTTTTTCTTCTTTTTCTGGGTCTTCCGGCTTGCAGAACTTTGTAGAAGGGCCTGGAGACAGGAAGGAAACATAAGAAGCCAGAAAGCAGACTCCTTTTTTTGACAGCAGATAAAGAGAAACGCCTTTAAAGCAGAACGAGCACCGCCAGCCACCGAAGGAACGGTGGTTAAGTCCTAAGGGGCACAGTGATAGATGGGGAACGCCACAGCCTCACACCCTGCCGAGGCACGAGGCCTTGGAGCCAGCTGTTGACTTCTCAGCCACCCCTAGGAAAGGGCTGGGTGTCGTTACCGAGCCACCAGAGCTGGTGCTTGATGCAGGAAACAGGGACCCAACCTGGTCTTAAGCAAATCTTTTCCTTTTTAAGCTCACGCCTCAGCTCCTACCCTGCAGAGTCTTCCGGATTTACTTCCCGCCTTCACCCCGAGGGATGCAAAGACAGGGTGACCCATGCGATGTGCAACGTCTATTTATTATTATTTTTAAACCAACCTTCAGTTCTCCATCTTGCACCTCAAACTCCGACTTGTAGAGTTCCGGTTCAAAGGGGCCGCTGGTTATCCTCATGGGACCGTTAGGCATTAAAAGCACTGTGAATTTGAACTGTGCAACGAACTCTCCTGCAAGACAGAAACGGGCGCTACTACACCACAGCCCCCGCGTATCCGACCCACTAGGTATCTCGGCAGATGTTTCCAACCAGATGATTCGACTCCCGTGCCATTCCCACACCGTCACTGCTAAAAAAACATCTCGCAGGAACTTCTTAAACCTAACACGGCCAGGGCAAAAACAATTCCTTCAGCACCACACCCCCAAGCCTGCTCTGTAAGCAAGCCAGAGAGCCTCAGCCATCAATCTCTCCTCCTGCCCAGGAAACTACTCCACAAAAAATTTCATCTCATCACTGGAACGACTCCAAAACAAGATCCAGAAGCCAACGGGTAGCGAGCTTCCCGGAGGATAAATACCAGGGCCCTTGAAGCGCACCTCTGGTATTTATACAGCGACAGAGTCAGCACCGGTCTCGCCAGACTCCGGAAGCGAGCGACGGTTGTCTGCTGAGCGCCCGGTCCACACCCGGCTCCCAGTCCTCCCACCGCCAGCACTCACCTTCCTTTTCGTAGAGGACATTGAAAGGCTGGAGCAGCTCGTGTTTGGCGCATTCCACCACCCCCATCCTGGCCTTCTTCTCATCCTCAAATGCCCTGCGGAGGAGACAGAGCCACACCTGAGCTCAGGCCCTTTCCCAGAAGCCAGGTTCCACCCCACAGGTTTCAGAATTGCCCCCGGGGTCAGGCTGGAGACTTTATTCACTTGCATCCCCCTCGCCCTGGCAGCGTCGTGGTGCAGTGACAAAGCAGATGGCCAGAGCAGGCAACTGCCGGCTGAACTGTTACCTCCAGAGACTGGAAAAGGCAAGTGGATTTAAGGATGAAGAGAGCCTGTCAAGCGAACGCTGTTTCCTTAGTTTGAGAGTGCATCACTTACAAAAATTGATTGGAATTGCCTCGCCTCTGCATGCTGCACCCTGACACTGCTTTCACCCCTCTCTGTTTTATTTTAAACGCGATTCCCAGCTCCCCACCTGCCACACGAAGCACAGGAGATTCTCAAATCCTCGGGCTCTGCCTGGGATTCCTGCTTAAGCCCGTAACATCCTTCCTCCACCCACTCCTAGGCTCAAATACAGCAAAGCCCAACGTAAAGCAGCAAAGGCTGCCTCCTCCCCTGTGACAGGACGGTGAAGCAAGTCGGTTTTGCTGCCAGCATGGTCTGTAAGCTCACGCAAAGCATCGAGCTCTGAACGCGCAGGGAGGCCATGAGTAAGAGCAAATACCTGAGAGTAAATGGCATAGTATCAAAGCGCCTCTCCACCTCACTGAAAAAGGCACGGGAGGTTTTCATCTTCAAGCCATACTGTTTGGAGGGGTCCCTTTTGTAAATTGTAGTTCTCTGTCCAGCATCCTTTGCCTGAAAATGCAAACAGAGCTGAGAGACCAGGAAAGCAGCGCAACGCTTCCTCAGCCAGATTAGCCAACCGCCTGCATGCGCCGGGGCGTTCACATCGGACAAGCACCGTCCGTACTCCAGCACTGTAAAGGCGCACCTCAACTTTTTGGATGGAAGAAGTTCCACCCAAAAAGACACAGTGATACCCAGGCAACAAGTATTCCCCGGCTGGAACTGGCACCCACAAGGATGTGGCTGTTAGCACCACTTGCTGCTGCCGACTGTTCTGAAACGCGGCCGCTTTGACCACACGCACAGAGGAACAGCAGGGCAAGAAGCACCGGACTCACCTTTCCCTCTCCACTGCTGACGAGAACATCAACAGCGTAAACTTCATGGACCTCAAATTCTGCTTTTTCATGGTCCTTCCTGGATGAAAAGAAGTTTGGTGAGTCAAAGAATGGTAAATAGAGAAGACAAAACCTCCTACACAGCCACAGTACCTCAGACAAGCCCACACCGGGCTTAGCCAGCGAAGGTCTGCAAGTGCAAAGTGGTGCTACAGTGACCAGGTCCCTGACCAGAAGAGCAAAAGCTGGCACGAAGGACGAAGTGGAAGATTAACAAGCCAGGCAGCAGAGCTGATCAGTGACAGGCTGGCAGAGAAAAACGACGACAAGCCAGTGCTCCTCCTGCCCGTGACAAGTAGCTCCATCCCCGGTAAAGGGTGGGAGGTCTCTTAGACATTCAGCACCAGCCCTTTGAACTTGCGGTCACGTCCTAGGCAGGCCAAGAGCCCCACCACGCCTGGTACATTGCTACGCCCGAGAACTTGCAGGCCAAGTGCTGGATTTAAAGCCACTGAGCTCCAAATAGCCAGCGTGAGACCCAACCCCGAGGGATCCCTGAGGGAGAGGAGCTGCTGGAACAGAACGGAATGACATATCCAGCTCATTAGCTCCAAACCATCCTGAGATGCTATTGACAGCGATCACCATCCAGTGGGCTCCTGGCAACTTCTGCGAGACAAACGACAGGTCTTGGCACAGCTCCTGGTGAATTAGCATCCACCGCTACAACTAGCAACAGTTGGTTATTTTGCTGGCAGCCTCCAGCAGACTCCTTCGAGAAACTGGACAGAAACCAAGAACGCTCGCAGGTGCCAGCGAGGAGCCTCGTGTCCGTGACTTCCAGCCTTTCTTTCTCAGAACAACCCCCAAACGCAGAGCCACGCTTCACGTTCACACAGAACGGACAATAAGATATGGGGCTAACAAGCTACGAATTTGCCGTACTGGGTCAGACTTCAAGAGGCCATACAGGGAGCAGTCTATACCCCAGTTAAATTAAACATACCTGCTACATCCCCCACTTGATACCGCAGCGAGAAACGGGGTCACCATTCTGGACCTAGTCACACCCCTCCCAAATGCTGCTGGAAGCAGCAGCCCCAGAGGTGATGCTCACTTTTGCTGGTCTGTAGGGTTCTGGATGATTGTTTTCTCTCCATCGATCACATGCTGTTTCAGCTGGTGCGACAGCATCCCTGCCGCGATAAGAGAATCCATTAACACCTCTGAGCTGCAAACCAGCGACACAGTGACTTGCATTATTAACACTCCGGGGCCCGGGACCGCAGCCCTCAGCTAGAGCGAGCCGTAAAGCAAACGGTCACCGGCGTTAGCACTTCCTCAGCTTCCCTCAGTCGCGGACCGCCAAGTGCATTAGCACAGACACGGAGCTCCCCAAAGCCCACTCTGACTTCAGCAACGCTTCCTCGCCAGCGAGGAGGAGCTGCAAGCTCCCGCGAGAGGAGCGGCCAGCTGCCGAGCCCTTTCCAGTACCGCCGCTTCTTGACTAGGCACGTGCACTACACCAGCGGGCTGTAACGGGCTGGAGGTGAACCCGCAGGCACGTGCGACCCACCCTCGGGTGTTTTCAAAGATGCCAAATTAATGGAAACTTTCAGTCCTTTCCCCAGTACCTCGGCTGTACAGCACTCAAAGGGTATTTTTTTGGGGAGGGGGGTTGCTTCACTTTTCCCTTCTGCCCTACAGTTCACCTTCAAATTGAAGTCTAGGAAGAGGTACTCGCGGCCATTCCTGTTCCGCTCCCCGAGCCCCCAGCCCAGCAGGGACAGTCGCACGTCTCCGTTCAGGAAGGACGGCTGCTGCTGGCGGGAAGGGAACGCACAACCCCAGCCGCCAACAGCTCCGTTTGTTTTCATCAACTGGGGCCTTATGCTGCTGCCAGTGCCTAGATAATTACGGCACTTGACTGTTTCCAAAACAGTGGCTGCTTAAACTCCCTTGACAGTGCGAGCGGCCGCCTCCTCACTGCAGCTGATGCCATGTTTTTTCACAGAGAAAGGAGCAAAGCATTGAGGAGACCCACAAAGCCATCCCACACAAGGAACAGGGAACCGATGTTCCGAGACTGGGCTAAGGCGAGCGAAGAGAACGAGCCAGCTTTAGGGTATTTCAGGAAATTTAACTAATAATGGACCAATTTAATTGTGGCTGAAAGAACCATTTGACAGTGATGTCACCGATTAGGAGAAAAGCATCTGCGTGTGCCAAATGTCAGGCTAAGCTCTCTCGCCACCTTTCAGACAAGAAGCCAGTGGTCTCATTTCTACCAGAAGCCACCCCAGAGCCTTCCCACTCGCCCCTTTATCAACGCTGCGAAGAGAACGTGAATCAGTTTAGAGCTGTAAGGAAGGAAATTACATACCCTGCACATCTACGGGCTTCTTTTGCAGTGGCCCTTGCATTACAAACAAGCTCTGTTATGTATTCGCTAAAGGGGTTTTAACTACGAGTGGTCAAGTGTGAAAGCAAAGGGCCACGCGATTTGCCCAAGGTCAGCAGGAAGTCCACGAGCCAGGACACTACCTACCAGCTGTGGAAGCCCACGTCTATTGTTCCTAGATTAATGCATCTTTAAGAATAAAAAGAAAAAAATAGAGGAAGGAAGAAGAATCTAGAGAGTTTTGAAGGGATTTTTTTTTTTAGCCGAGGCCACTGCATTTAAAGATGGCACGTCTAGGACTCATAGTCATTAAAAGTTTCCCAGAATTTGAATAGGGCAGCTCAGGATTTAGCGTGCAGCTAAAACGCCGCTACCTCCGATCAGCTGCTCCCCCGTCCTTACCTTCAATCGGCGTGCAGTGAAACGAGTGGGCTATTTTGTTCCATGCGTCTGTCACTTGTGTGTTCTGGATGAAGAACACATGAAAACACATTAAGGATGTAACATTCAAGCCACAAGCATGACAGGTTTTTTTAACTCGACAGCGTTCTGTAATAAAACCAGCAGGTTTTCTAACCGACTGGTGCTCTAACACCTCCAAGAAAAGGAGAAACGGTGTCAGGCTTCCATTTTTAATCCTGTATCGACAAAACCAACATGTAACATGAGGTCAGCTCAGCCTCCCGTGCTGCACCCAGTGCCTTCTCACAAGCCATCCCTCTTTAAGGGATTTCAGCAGGAGCCAAGAGCGACACGAGTATGTTTGGAATAGTGACACAGCGACAAAAGAGATCGCCTACGACTGCTGCGGCGCCCGAGCACCAGGCGAGGGAGAGGTCCAAGTGGGAGATTTAAGGGAGCACTCTTTGGCGGAGTTGCTGTGCGTGCCCAGCTGCCTTCAGCGAGGAAAGGACCGGCAAGTAGGAGCACCGAGGCTCCTCTGCAAAGCCACCGTCGCACAAGGAAGAGCTCGGGTCCCGCAGGGAAGCCAGAGCTGCTGACAGAAGAGTCACTGCCACCCGCCCCAGCATCCGGTGCTCACCCCAGCAGCAGCTCAGCTGTCTGCAGACAGCTGCTTCCAGATTCCCCACATCGCTGGGCAAGGACACACGCTTTTATTTCTGCGCACGAAGTGTGGCACAGGCAGCGTCTGCACTTGAGCTCCTCGCCCCGTGCCCAGACATACCTTCCCCCGTATCAGTCACTCACCTGGTTTCCAGGCTTTACCAAGCGCAGAGCAGCTTCAGCACAGAGATGAGCTGCCTTGATGACATCAGCTTTACGGCCTGACACAGGGTTTTCCTGGAAGAAGAGAAAAATAAAGGCTTTTTAAGGTACGTTTCCTGCCCTCTTATTAGCAAGAACGCTGTTCTGAGTGTCTACAGATGGAGATTCTCCGTCGAACCAGACACCCTCCCCCCGAGTGAACGGGGAAATCTAGCTCAGAGGTGGAAGGGCTTCTGGCTCCACAGCTCGATCATTAGTCTCTCCTCCATTAAAAGAACAGATGAGTATCAGCCACAACCAAATTGCCTCTCTCACGAGTTTCAACAGAGGCACCCTAGTACCAGCGCATCACTCTCAAAGACTGAAAACAGAACAAGACTCTCCTGTAGCCAGAAATGTGGACCGGAAAGGATTTCAATACACTTCAAAAAGACTGGGTTTTTTTTTGTCTTCTCCCCATCAAGTCGTTCAGACACAGCCACTGGAGAAAAACCATTCCCAAGACCCCACACCGCCACCCTCCTCCCAGGACTACAGCTAAAAATTTGTTCCGAGCTTACGCGACAACTTTACGCACACAACAGTAACTGCCACCGCATGAGCGTGGCTTAGTGTCACTTCCAAAATGCCCGACCAAGCCACGCGTGCCACGGCGGTGTCCTCGCCAACACGTGCCAGGGCTGTATGCTGCGATCAGCCCTGAGTGAGAAAAGTCCGTGCTGGCGTGTTCAGGCAGGAGAAGCGGGCAGCAGGGACTAGTTTTGGGGTCCGAAGAACAAGTCGCCCCTGAGCTCAGTTTGCAAAGGTGAAGGCAGCGACTCCCAGCAGCGCGGCGCTCGGCTCCCTGTCCCTCGGCCAGTAGAGGGGGCAGCAAAACCAGTCTGCCCAGTCCGCCCCGCGGCCCCAGACACTCTACATGCGAATAACTCACTGCAGCGCCACTCACACCGGGTTTGTCTCAAGTTATTTGTAACCTTGCAAAATTGTACACGTTGAAACAGCGTGTCAGCCCTCATTTTCCAGAGGACTGAATAGTTTTTAGGAAAGGGACGGTTTTCACCCTGTCACTGCTGTGACACCAGACCTGCGGCGCTTCTGCGAAACAAAGCGGACGCCTCTCCGAGGCCCCGTGCCGCTGCTGCCTTTGGAACCAGGGGCACCCCAACATCAGCTTTTAGCCTCTCCTTTAGGCTGCACGTACAGCAGCAGCGGCAAGAGGCACCGCTCCATCGCAAACCTACCTTTGAGGCGTCTATGACAAAACTGTGTGCTACATTCGCTATGAAGCCATCGACATGGACTCCCAAGTCACTGCAACACAAAGAGAGTTAATTACAGGTGGGGCGTCACAGCTCAGGAAACTTGTGTGACTTCTAGAAGTACCAGAAGACTCAAGCATGTTTCAAGCGCTTCACTTGACTAGCTATTAGATTCTTTAATTAGCCACGCCGAGGAAGTATTTAACACATCAAGCAGGATTAGAAAGCAAAGCCCAGATGCCAACAGTAAACCCACAAGAAGTATAACCAAGACGCTTACATTTTGACCAAGTCTCCGTCTTTGAGGATGTAGTCTTGGTCACTCTTCAGGGGGGAGAAGTGACAGACACAGTTATTTACCGATATACTCGTTGGGAAGGCAATACCTACAAAGGGAAAAAGAACATTCCATGAAATTGTGCAGCCTCACGCCCGGCACAGGCAGCAGCCCCGCCACTGCGGGTCGTCACTCGGGGTTTTGAAGCGCTGTAAAATGCCCCATGACACAAGTCTCTAGCCAAAGAGCCACGAGGAACGCAGCGCGTGGTCTGCTCCCGCACCGGCTCTCCTTTCGCCCAGGCAACGGCCAAAGAAATACATCCAAGGCGGTGAGACACCTGCAAAAGGGACCTCAAGTCTCCAGAACAGAAATCAGGGAGCTCTGGGTGACACACTCGAGTGTCACACAATTTCCACGGCAGCTACAGACCAGCGATAGATAACCGTACCGCAGCTCTTCCTGAAGGGAGGACACTGAAACAAGAGTTACTTTGGACAACAACGTGGATGACTGGGTGCATTGAAACGGGAAGCTGAGGTTCATCAGTGATGCTTACTTACCAGCAGGCCAGGCAGGAGGATTTGGGTTAAAATTGGCTTTCTGGGAACAGCAAACTATTTCTTACACTAATTAGCACAGAGTAGCGCCTTCTGTGCTCTTGCCCATTCACACCAGCCACCCAGCGGGACCAAAAACCATGGCCACGCTGAAAAAAACTCTTTGGAGCAGGCCTCACCTTTTTTCATTTCTTTTTCCTTCTTGAAAATCTTGCCAGTCTCTTCCATGATCATGGCATCTCCCTTCTCGCACAGGCAGAGAACCGATGCTCCGGAGTTCGCCTCTTCGACCACTGCACGCAGGACCCCTTGATTCAAACACAAGACACGGAGCTGTTGAAGCATGTTAACGATAAACAGCCTTAAATCTAACACCAACCCGCATCACACGGCACCGTGGCGGAAAGATCTGTTTGTTTCCCCGAGAGGGAACAAGGCTCTGGACTCAGCTCTTCACCAAAAGGACCGTGGACAGGCAGAAATCCCACTTTAATTTTCACTTTGTTTTCAAGAACGTTTTCACAGAGAGCGTGAGCAAACGAACGTACGCTGGGGTTTGCGCAGGTGAAGCGCCGCAGCTTCAGACACCTGCCTGCGCAGACCGAGGTCTGTCAAACAAAGCAGCCAAGCAGAAACACCGCTCTCCCACATTCTTTCTGGAGAAGTCAGAGCTACAGAAACAGGTTTGAAAACTACTCGAGAGACGGGACGCGCAGCACATCAAAGGAGCAGGGGCCACTGCTGTGGACGTGCGGGACCAGAGGTACGGAGCAGCTGAAAGACTTTGCCAGGCACAAGAGCTGGCAGCGACGCAGGACCAGTGCAGCAGAGCCAGTTACGTTAGTCCCTCACTCTGCGGAAACGTGTTTTAAAGGTAACCCACGTGCTCCTGCTCCGGCCTGGCAGCTGCCAGCGCGCTGCCTGCCACAAGGAACTCCACACGCCTCGCTCCACGCCGCAGGTCAGAAGAAGTTTTGCTGCCTGCACCCACTTTTGGCCATATTCTAGTGCCCACGAGTCCCAGCAGTGTTTCGGTTCCGCCGTAGAGGACAGCGTGCCTCGTGCTTTATAGGATAAGGGGGGGAAGGAGTGTAAAAGTGGCGGCTTTGCTTGAAATACTGCAGAGTGACATTCGCAAACACACCTCGATGGCGTTACAGGAGCAGGGGCCCGGGGGCTGCTGGAGGAGCCACATCTCGACGGCCTCCCCACCAGTCCGGGGGCCGAGGCGCTCCGGCTGTCGCCAGTGGACCCCCGAGCTGCTATTTCCCCCTCTCTCCAGCTGGGACACTTTACAGGGAGTCATAAAGCTTACCCTGAAATGTTTTTGGATCCTGGGATAAAAGGTATCCTCACAGTTTCTCCTCGCTCTGTGAGCACATTGTTTTTACAAGAGGCTGTTCTGTGAAGTGCCTCTGTTGGGTGGGAGTTTCTGTAACCGACGGCGTGTGTTCTAGATACAACAGCAATAAATATTTCGGAAGTGCTGAAGGGGATGTTTACGGGCAGGCGGGTTTTCATAATTTCTTTGACACCGAGTAAAAACCTGAAGTCTTTCACCTGCACGACGAATTAAATTTCAAATCCCTTCAGTCACCTTTCCATGCGCCACAAATAATGACAAATTGGGAATATTTTTAAGCAGAGATAAAACTCTGATAAAGAGACTTTCGGTGGACAGCAGGACAGAGAGAGGTGAGAAAGGAAATGTTAAAACAAACACAGTGCAAAGATAAATGGAGAGCTGTGCTCATCAGAGCATTCACGTGAAACCAAGCAGCAGACAGCGCGATAGCACTGACCAAGGAACACCTACTAATTGTACTCTGGCCTTCCACGGCGCTTCGTTTAGGGAATTAAAAGCACTTTATATCATTAACAGCACCTCGCTCTGACAAGGCCCCAAGGCATTGTGAACTTTTTGACACAGTTCTGTGTTTGCTCTTCCCAAACGTGCTCGCACCACCCGTGAGGGAGAAGAGACGCTGCGATGGAGCTGCCTTTCCCCCATGGGAAGGGAGGCGGCCCCTCCGTGCAGCCAAACTCGGGGCACACCGTTAAATCCCGTTTGCCCAGCAGACGGAGAAGCCAAAACGGCGACCTCCCTTCCCAAAGGGGAACCCACATCGCTGCGGCTCTCGGCCCCACGTGTCTCTCTCCTGAGCTGCAGCCCAAGTTACCGTCAGGAGCGATGACTTAAAAAGAAGCGTCGAAGTCAGCAACAATTAGTGTGGGACACGCCACTACCGAGGCTGTTCGCAACGCCGGGAAGACCTCATAGAACCGGTCCAGTTAGCTCTTTAAACGGCTGTCACCCTTCTCGAGGGGCGGCTAACCACCATTAGATACAGCGAAAATAAAAAAAGTAACAGCAAAAAGGAAATAACGCGGCAGGGGAGGGGGGCCCCCAAAGTTTTAGGGGTGAACAATGCCTGCCCCCGCCCCGCGGC
>NW_008795324.1:61547-62112 GCF_000699145.1 Aptenodytes forsteri | reverse complement strand
GTCGTGCTTACCTTGATCACCAGGTAGCGCGGGGGGTCCCGGGCCATGCGGGTGAACTCGTTTGCCAGCTCCTTGAAGGTGGGACGGATGTTCTCATCGATCATCCAGCCTGGGGGGACGGCGGGGGCTGAGAGCTGGGACCCTGCCCCGGGGATGGGATCACGGCCGGGACCCTGCCCCAGCGATGGGGACAGGGTTGGGGAAGGGAGCAGGACCCTCCCTGGGGAGGGGGGACGGGGATGGGACCCTGCCCCGGGGAGAGGGACAGGGCTGGGGACAGGAGCAGGACCCTCCCCGGGGAGGGGGACGGGGATAGGACCCTGCCCCGGGGATGGGGACAGGAGCAGGACCCTCCCCGGGGATGGGACCCTGCTCCAGGGATGGGGACGGGAGCAGGACCCTGCCCCGGGGATGGGGACAGGAGCAGGACCCTCCCCGGGGAGGGGGACGGGGATAGGACCCTGCCCCGGGGATGGGGACAGGGCTGGGGACAGGAGCAGGACCCTCCCCGGGGATGGGACCCTGCTCCAGGGAGGGGGACGGGAGCAGGACCCTGCCCCGGGGA
>NW_008795324.1:61302-61508 GCF_000699145.1 Aptenodytes forsteri | reverse complement strand
CAGGGATGGGGACGGGAGCAGGACCCAGCCCCGGGGATGGGGACAGGGCTGGGGACGGGAGCAGGACCCTCCCCGGGGAGGGGGCCGCGGGCGGTGGCCCCGCACTCACACTTCACCATCACCATGTAGACGTCGATGGTGCAGATCTGGGGCTGCGAGAGCCGCTCGCCCTTCTCCAGCAGGTCGGGCACCTCGGCCAGCCCGAC
>NW_008795324.1:59065-60051 GCF_000699145.1 Aptenodytes forsteri | reverse complement strand
GGGGGCGCGCGGCTGCATGCTCTGCCGGGCGGGAGACAGAGATGGGGACGGGGACGGGGACAGAGCAGGATGGGGATGGAGAGTGACGGGGACGGCTGCAGACAGGGATGGGGATGGGGACGGACGGGGATGGGTCCCACACCCCTCCCCCCTGTCAAACACCCTCCCCGGGGCTCCCCCCCTGCTCCAGCCCGGCTTCCCGACGGGAGCGGGACCCCCTGGGCACGGCTGCCCCGCTCACCTCCCCCCTCTCCAGGTAGCGCCGCATCGCCCGCTTCTTCTGGATCTTCTTTCCCCGCCGGTAGAGCAGGGCGAGGAGGACGCAGGAGCAGGAGAGGAAGAGCCCCCCGACCACCATCACCGCGATCACTGTTGGCATTTTCCTGGGCGCGGGAGGAGGCTGGGCCTGGGGGGTGGCACAGCCAGGGCAGGGGGGCTCCCAGTGCCCACGTGGGCAGGGAAAGGCCCCAGAGCAGGGCGGCACGGCACAGCGCGGCACGGCACAGCGCGGCACGGCGCAACATAGTATGGTGCAGCATGGCACGGTGCAGCACAGCATGCCACAGAACAACAGGGCATGGCACAGCACGGCGCAGCCTGGCACGGTGAAGCACGGCACAGCACGGCACAAGCGCACCGGGGCATGGCGCAGCAAGGCACACCGGGGCACGCCGTGGCATGGAGCAGCATGGCACAGCTTGGCACCATGCAGCACGACATGGCACGGCACGGTGCACCACGGCATGGCACCACGCAGCAGGGCAGGGCATGGCACGGTGCAGCCCGGCACGGCACGGCAGCGCCCCGGGGCCCCCGCAGCCCCCACCGCAAGGTACCTGGAGACGGGCAGGGCCTCCCCCAGGCAGTCCCGCAGCAGCGGCCCCAGGCACCTGCAGAGACAGAGACGGAGCCGGGGGTGAGACGGGGCGCGGGCAGCCCCCTCCTCCGGCCGGACGCTGGGTCCCGGAGCCCCCCATGTCCCCGTC
>NW_008795324.1:57768-57973 GCF_000699145.1 Aptenodytes forsteri | reverse complement strand
GACTGCTCCGAAAGCCGGGGGGAGCACCTGCCAACCCCGAGGGGACGCAGGGATGGGGCAGGGACAGGGGGATGCAGGGACGTGCAGGGATGGGAGGTGAAGGGGGATGCAGGGACGTGCAGGGACAAGGGATGCAGGGACCGGGGGGGATGCAGGGATGTGCAGGGATGGGGGATAGAGGGACAGGGGACAACAGAGAGATGCA
>NW_008795324.1:54899-55857 GCF_000699145.1 Aptenodytes forsteri | reverse complement strand
ATGAGGACGGCGGGGAGGGGACGGCACCGCTCCAGGACAGGGATCCACGGGGAGATGGCACCGCTCCGGCATTGGGACCATGGTGGGGACAGCCCCACTCCAGGGGACCACGGGGGGGACACCAGCACCCTGGGATGGGGACCACAGTGGGGACAGCACAGCCCCAGGGTGCACGGGGGGGTGACACTGCTCTGTGGTGGGGACCACGGGGTGCACAGGGGGGTGGCACCGCTCTAGATGGGGACTACAGGGGGACAGCAACACTCTGGGATGGGCACCAGGATGCAACAAGGGACAGCACCGCTGCAGAATGGGGACCACGGGTGGATGGCACCGCTCTGGCACGGGGATCCATGGGGAGGTGGCCGCTGCTCCAGGATGGGGACCATGATGGGTTCACCATCACTCTGGGATGGGGACTGCAGAGGGGACAGCGTGGCCCCAGGGGGGTGGCACCAGTCTGTGATGGGGACCGGGAGGCAGGAGGGGATGGCTCCGGGATGGGTTCCAGGACACAGGGGGTCTCAGCGGCACTGCAGCCCGGGGGTCCCACCTGTGAGCTGGTTGAGGCCGAGCTGGCGCAGGGCGTGGGTGGTGTTGGGGTTGTAGTTGAGCAGGACGAAGAGCGCGTACTTCTCCTCGTAGAACTGGGTCCCGCGGATGACGCGCAGGTTCTGCAGCGGCAGCGAGGCGAAGACGTTCATGGCGATCAGGATGTAGCCCGTCACCTCCCGGATGGTCTGCGGGGCAGCGGCACGCGTCAGCCCGGCGGGCGCAGACCCCTGTGTCCCCCCGTGTCCCCCCGTGTCCCCCCCGCTCACCTGCAGGAAGGAGAGGTCCTGCGTGTGGTCGATGAGGACGATCTCCAGGTTGCCCATCACGATCTCGCAGTTGTTGTACATCTTGTGCAGCGTCTGGTACTGGTGCTGGGCGTCCCCCGCTACGCTCCCCCCGTTCA
>NW_008795324.1:53601-54083 GCF_000699145.1 Aptenodytes forsteri | reverse complement strand
CCGTGTCCCCCCGTGTCCCCCGGCGGGCGCAGACCCCTGTGTCCCCCCGTGTCCCCCCGTGTCCCCCCCGCTCACCTGCAGGAAGGAGAGGTCCTGCGTGTGGTCGATGAGGACGATCTCCAGGTTGCCCATCACGATCTCGCAGTTGTTGTACATCTTGTGCAGCGTCTGGTACTGGTGCTGGGCGTCCCCCGTCACGCTCAGCCCGTTCAGCGTCCCCGCGCACACTGCGGGCACAGCACCCTGTCCCCCACCGCAGCCACGGCACCGCTCCCCGCGGTGGCCATGTCTCCCCCCGTGGCGGCTGTGCACCCCCACGGTGACCATGTCCCTCTGTGGTGGCCATGTCCCTGTGCCCCCCACGCTGGCCACGTCCCCCCCTTGATGGCCATGGCCCCCCATGGCGGCTGCGTCCCCTCCTCAATGGCCATGTCCCCTCGACAGTCTTGTGTCCCCTCGACAGTCTTGTCTCTGTCCCTCCC
>NW_008795324.1:45448-45786 GCF_000699145.1 Aptenodytes forsteri | reverse complement strand
GAGAACCAGTCTCAAAAATTCAAGCGAGACTTTGGGGTGGGGGGTGGGAGAAGAGTTATAAAAAGAGAAACTAAAAAGCTGAATAAATAACGGAGGGAGGTGAGAGAGGTGGAGGGGAAGAGCACAAAAAAGTCCGTTAATATTTAAATAACTCCATTTATAAAAAGGCAAATTGTTAAGAGCTCCCCCTTGTCGGGGTTAGTTTTTTTTTTTTTTTTAGTTATTGATTTTTTTTTTTTAAATATTTTTGTAGCCAAAGTCAGTGCAAAGGAGTATAAAAGAAAAACCAACAGTTCCATGCCCTAAGGGTGGAGGGGCTGAGCTAGAGACAGAGGAAG
>NW_008795324.1:44154-45062 GCF_000699145.1 Aptenodytes forsteri | reverse complement strand
GTGTTCCAGGAAAAGGATGCGGCAGTGCTCGCACTTGAAGGCCCTGATCTGCTCCCCGTCCTCGTTGACCACCCGCAGGGCTTCTTTGGCGGAGCTGGGCGTGGAGCGGGCGGCCGGGGGTCCCTCCGGCAGCTTGGGGTCCTCTTTGGCGTAGGCTGGGCTCTGGCGGCTGCTGGCGCAGTTCCCCGCCGGCAGCTGCGAGCTCCGCTCTTCGTGGTTGCTCTCCGTGTCCGTCGAGTCCTGGCAGCCGTTGGTGGGCGATACGCCCTGCTCCCGGCCCCGGTACACCACCTGCACCCCGTCCGGCACGTCCTCATGCCCCTCGGCGGCTTCCCGGCTCCCCGGCATCTCCAGCCGACCTGGCAGGGGCTGGATCTGGGTGTAGACGGAGCTGATGACGGGGGTGACTTCGGAGATGCAGTTTGTGGGGGGGAGCCGGAGGGGGCGAAGATGCTCCCCCCCCATCAGGGACAGGGAGCTGCCGTAGGAGGGGTCGAGGGGGTGGTGGGCCGAGACCATCTCCACGTCCTTCTCGAAGCCGGAGTTCACGTCGAAGGGGAGGTCCGAAAGGGTGAATCGCATCTGCTTCTCCCCTGCCGGGAAGGAAAGCGGCGTCAGAACGGGCAGGCTTGGTTTTGGGGTGCTCACACCCCCCCCCGCTACTCCCCCCCCCCCCCCCGATGTCCTCCCCCTCCCCAGCACCGTGTGCGAGACCTGCCCCGTCCCAGGATCGTGGGAATGAAAGGCGCTATGCGAACACCAGCCGCATGCCCAAGTGCAGAGTCTCAGCTCCCCAAGGTGGGGGGGTCCTGGCCGGGCGCTCGAGCCCCGCTCCAGCGACCAGGGGCTCCCCCTCTCCCTCCTCTCTCCTGTCTGCCCGGGAAGCAAGGGGGGGGGGGGGGGCACAC
>NW_008795324.1:43102-44137 GCF_000699145.1 Aptenodytes forsteri | reverse complement strand
GTGCCGTTCGTTTCCTTTTGGTGAGGTTTTTCCCCAGCCGGTCAATAAACGTCGGCCGATCGGACGAGGGGTGAAGCAGAGAGTCCGGCACTATCTCCAGGTCTCGCATCTCGTCACCTGGCAAGACAAGGGAAACCCGGTTCAGCCGGCAACCGCGGGACGGGGCGAGCGGGACGGGCACGCTGCGACCCAGGCCGGAGACTCCGCAGCCAGCGCTCGAGGCACGCCGCTCCTGCCCTCTGCTAGCTGGGACGGACCTACGAAAAGGCTCCCGGGCTGCCTGCTCCAGGCCCAGAGCTGTCGGTGAATCGGTCGCAGCGCCGGCAGCCGGTCCGCCTCCCTTCTTCATCGAGCTGGGCCCGCTCCTGCCACTTTGGGGAAGAGGAGCCGGCTTCAACGGATCGAAGTGCCCTCGCTTTTCTTGCCGGCTCTCAACCCCGTCCTGGAGAGACCTGCCCCGCGTCGCTGCTGGCCAGGGCAGCTCCGCCATTCCCGTGCCCCGCAGGTTACAGATCATCCGGTTAAAGTGTCCGTGCAGCCTTAACCGGTGAACCTCGCTGTAAGCGCCGGTGGCTCTAGCGGGACCAGGTCCGGCTCCAAAAGGGTGAGGAGCCAGGAAGGCTCCAGCTTTGGTTCTTTGCCGGCACAGCAAAGATGGGGGGGGTGTGTGTGGGGGTGGGTGTCTGTCTGCAGGCTCCGAGGAGGAGCCAGAAGGTGCTTCCAAGCCACGCGGTGCCCGTTTCAGACACCTGCCCGCAGGGGTAAATCCCCTACATCGCGGTGTCGCAGTCGTGTTCTGTTATTTATGGAAAATGCTCTCAGCAGTTCTTGCACTAGAAATACGGGCCAAGGGTGCGTTCCGATTCAGGGGGGGCTTTGAAATTCAGCTGGCAGTGAGGGGAGGAACCAGGGAGGTAACACTTTGCACTTGCAGAGGTTTGCGGCATTAACCAACGCACACGCATAGCACCTTTCATCCCACGATCGCCGGGGCACGGAGAGCTCCGGGGCTCACGCTCCCCCCACACCGGCGCA
>NW_008795324.1:41952-42994 GCF_000699145.1 Aptenodytes forsteri | reverse complement strand
CCCTCACCGTGTCGCCGGAGCGAGGGAGGCAGCGGGGCTCCGGCCCCCCCCGCGGCACTGACCTTGCTGGCTGGCCAGCGACTGCGGTTCAGTGTTCAGACTCTGCAGGTAGTTGTGGCACCGCTCCTTGTGCTCCTCCAGCGTGCTCTGCTGCTTGTAGCTCCGGCCGCAGTAGTTGCACTTGTAGGGCTTGCCGACGGTGGGGGAGGAGACTGCAAAACACGCAAACCAGAGCCTGGCCATAAGAACAGACACAGTGCCCTCGCCGAAGAGCCCGGGAAAGGGCTGGACGCGCGTCGATGGGAGGGAAAAGCGGCAGGAATCGGTCGACAGGGAGCATCACGGCGGGGCAGCGACCCTCGCCGTCAGCCCACCGCACCATCTAGCCGTGCCGCAGAGAAAGGACCCCTCCGGCACGTCTCGAGCAACAGTTTCCAGAGCTGGGAGCACGAGCAGCTCTCAGCTTCTGCCTCGGCCTTCCTCCTCACCACCATCTACCCCAAGCACAGCTACCGCACGCACCCCGGCAGCTCGACGATTTGCCTCCTCACACGCCGCTCCCTGCTGGAGAGCCGCAGGAGACGGGCTGGATGCTCCTGGATTTTGATAGATGGGGAGCTACAAAAATAAATCATAGTTTGGCCAAATACCTAAACCAAAACGCCTCAGACCTGGCTTTCACCTGGGCTCTGCTCCCAAGACACCAGCGAGACGGGTTTCTAGCAGCTGCCTGGCCACGTTACACACCTCCAGGTAAACCCTCGTGCTGGAAGCCCCGATGGCAAAGGCGTCGGGCAGCTGGACCCCCCAACTTTTTAAACATTTCTAAGCATTTCTTCAACCCTCCATTCGCCACAAAGTGCGCGGTGGCTTGGCCAGCACTCGGTCGCTGTGCAGAGCGTGCACGCCCCCCCCGCCCCAGCAAAATTCGTGGTAAGACGCTCGCAAGACACATTTTTATTATCATCTCTCCCAATTTCTTTCACTTCTGACTGAAAATCACCAAAGCCACCCAAGGTCGGCATTCAGCCTTGCTGGCCGG
>NW_008795324.1:38465-41691 GCF_000699145.1 Aptenodytes forsteri | reverse complement strand
TATGAAAATGCGGGGGGGGGGGGAAAGGGATCCAGGCTCCAAGGGTCCTGCTGCCGCAGGCTGATCACACTCAGATGCCTTTTGGGGGAGGCAGCTCGTTAGGCAAAAAGATGCTCATGGGCAAAAAAGGCAAGCGCAGGGAAGCCGAGCCGGAGAGGGGAGTGGGCTCTCTAGCCCCCTGCACGCCCCCCGGGCACTCAACCAGGATGGAGACGCAGCCTCACACGCTCCCTTCTCCCCGGCCATCACTCTCACCCGGGAGCTCGCCTCCCGAAACAGGCAGGACACCAAACCACAGAGCCACGCCACGCTGGGGAGGGAGACGTGGTCCACCAGGCAAGAGCCAGGGACCGTGGCGTCCGAGAGAAGCCCAAGAGCTGCCGTGCCCGTCCCCTCCGACACTGCCCCACGGGGCGGGGAGGCTGGTTTTAGTAGCGGGGCAATGCCCCGAAATCGGCCGCTTTTGCTGGAAGCCGGAGCCCACCGCCCTCCGCCCGGGCTGTGCTGGCAGGGGCATCAGCCAGCCCCACGACAGCCGCCTGCGTCACGCTCGCCCCGTCCGGCTCGAGGAGGAGTGTGCTGCCTGTCGAGACCCGCCTGGACCAGGCTCTTTCTGTTCCTGTCAGATTTAAGGGGTTGTTTTGGGGTTTTTTGCAGCTTGTGGTTTAACCTTTAACTGCTTTTTAAAAAAACATTTCCAGGCTGTAGGTGAATTCGTATTTACCCCCCGCCCCAGCTTTGTCACCTGGATTCATGTGAAGTGCTTTTGCACTGCGGCTGGGAAGCGGGGCCAGCACCTCCTCTTGCGACAGCTTGTACCGGATCCTGCCCAAACGCCGCCATGGCAGCCCCAAACAGCAGCCGTCAACGAGGAGACTGGCTGCGTCCACACGTGCCGTCCCCCTGCCCGGTCCCAGCCCGGCAGCTCAGCCAAGCCACAGGCAGATCGGGGAGTCCAGGAGCCACCATGGATTTCACCACCGAATCTCCGGGTTAGAAATCAATCCGGAGAAGCCGATGACAAGTGCAAATCTCTCCTCCCGGCCCTCCCCAGGCAGCAGCATTGTCGCAGAGCAGCTGAATATTGGTTTACTCCAGTCCCAAGGGAGGTGAGGATGCCACTAGCCTCCGAGTAGGAATACAAAAATGTGCGTTAGGAATTTACTCCTCAAATCTAGCAATTTAGATGGGAGACCCTCGACTCCAAATTCCATTACGTCCCATTAATCTCCATCACTCGCTCAGCTTTTGAAGTTAAGAGTTCCCCAAATGGCTCGGTTTTGCTGCTCCTAAACAAAACAACAACCCAAACCCCTGCGTGCGTGTGTCCTTCACAAAGCTCCCCTGACGGCTGCGTTGGGATCGGGGTTGGCTTTCCAAGCCGGGAAGCTCCGTGTGGATCCCCTGAAGTTATTTCCTCAGGATCCAGCCTTCGCCTTCCCCGCCACAGCCTGTGTTTCGGGGCTCTGGGGACAGGCAGCTGCCTGCGGCGCAGGGGGACAGCAGGACACGGAGGAGCCTGGGACCCGGGGCCATCGCCCGACCGCGCCGCGACGGCTCCCTGGGGACACGGGGACCGAGCTGTCCCTCCTGCCCACGCACCTCGGCAGCAGAGGTCTTGCTCCCAGCGTCGAGGCTCCTCCGGGGCTCTACCCACACCGCAGCGATGCCCTGCCACGGTGGTTTGCTAAGTCTGCGCTGGGCTTCCCCTCACAGAGGGTCAACTGCGGCTCAGGGATGGGGTTTTACGGTGGCTGCAGGACAAGGAGGGAGGCTCCGTCCCGAGCCGGGCTTGGCCTTGCGATCAGTCGCTTTCCCTTTTACTCCTTAGTCTGTTCTTTGAAAACGTCATCATTTACCCACGGACACGTGCTCGTGGCTTGGACGGACTCGGTCCATCTGTCACCTAACACGAGCGAGAGGCTTCCAGCGAGCAACAAGGTCTGTTTAGGATCCCCAAAGTTCTTCACCCATGTAATACCCAAAACGTGAGCAGGGGGGACGCTCTCCTGGCTGCCGGGCCCGACCAGGAGAAGTTTCTTCTGACAACAAACAGAAAGGCTCCCTCCGAACACAAGCTCCAGGTTCGTTTATTTACTGGGCTGCAAAGCGGCGAGGACTAAAAGGGAGGGAGGTCTTGGGGGACTGGCAGCTCGTCTCAGCTGTCCCGGGTGTGGGCTGCAGCTTCTGATCTATTTCAGAGCAACGCAGCGTGTTTGATCTGGATTTTAATACCTCACTTTTTTGGACAGCACATCTTCCGAGATGAAAGCTCAGTGTCCCTCATGGGGACGGCATGAAACGCACATGCCTCTAGTTAAGGCAGAGGGAGGGAAAGCCAAGCCCCACTGCCTTCCACCCAGGCAGGGTAACCGCCAGACTTTCGCCTGTGAAATCCACATTAAACGAAGGTTTTCTTAGTAATTAGCTCCCATAAAGGCTAATTTTTGTTTGATATGTTGTGAGGGCTTGTCCCATTTCTGTGTCTCTCGACTGAAGGACTCAAGGCGACCCTTTCCATGCCTGGCAGTGGGGAGACGTCGGCACAGCTCTGCCAAGGACGCACCTCTGGACGCTCAGCGAGGGCGAACGTGGTGGACAGGCACAGCCCGAGAGGGGGATCTCGACCCACAAGAGGAGACACGACCAAGGAGTCCAGAAATGACCCTGCACCCCTGCCTCTGGACGGTTTGGGGTCCCCTGAAGCACATTAATTAGGAGAAAGCCCCCGTAAGCATGAGGCAGGCTCGGAGCAGGGTCTCACCAGCCACGGGAGCTGCTGGTGCAGCACGTGCCCCTCGGTTCGGGTCTGCGCATCCGCCTGCACGAACCTCTCGGCTGCCAGCGAGTCGGGGTTCCCAGAACAGGGCTCAGCCACCTAACGCCCCAAAACCCCACACCCCAAGACAGAGGAGATGGGGAGGGTTTAAACAAAGCCGAGAACGGAGACCTTCCTAATGGGACCCTGCTCCAGACACACCAGAAGATTTTTTTCAAAAATCCAGGAGCCCTCCAGCTTCAGAGCACCCGTCCCCTGCCGAAAACCCGCGTGCTGAAGGTCCCCGGGCAGGGGCTTGTCAGCGGCACCCTGGAAGGGTGCAGGCTAGAGCCGCCGGCAAGGCGAGCTCGCGGCAGACAGATGCCAAAGCCCTCCGCTCTGCCGCGCGGTAACTCCTCCCCGAGCCGATGCAGCGCTGCCCAAGATGGAGCGCGGCTCGGCACTGGT
>NW_008795324.1:29000-38345 GCF_000699145.1 Aptenodytes forsteri | reverse complement strand
CGCGGCTAGGTTGGACCGCGCAGCCGCTCCGGTGCTTCGGTGCTTCACGGGGAGCCAGGCTGCCACCAGAGCCTGGCTTTCCTCACCCTCCGAGCGGGGCAGGAGGAGACGCACACGCTCTTTGCTCTCTAGAGTTTGTGACAGGAGGGTTTTTGCCTCCAGCTACTGCCTTCTTGCTCCCCCCCCCCCCTTAGAGATAAGGAAAGATTGTGGGGAAAGGATTTCTTTGGCATTTCTTCCCATTAACTGGCAAAGCCCGAGGCCGCTAACCTCACCTCCTTCCCCAGGGCAAAACCGACTCTTTCCTGATCACCTCCGTATCAGAAACGCCACCCGCTGCCATATTCTGGCCAGGCTGGAGAACCAGACAAGAGACCAAAGAAGTTTTACACTGAGAAGCAGCCTTGTCCCTTGGCAGCGGGGACGTCCAGAGACAAAATAGAATGGATGGGAAGCTCCTGCAAACCCCCAAACCTCCTCCCGCGCAGGCGCCAGGCGAGAACCAACAGCCCCGTTCCAGGCTTGGCGCCTTGCTCCGGGGGTCCAACAGCCCAGATTCCCCTCCGGCATCTCCCACAAAGTCTCAGATGTGTGTGTGGGGGAGAGACGACAAACTCCCAAAAGAAACAGCAAAGTGGGAAGATTTGTCCACAGCAAGACGGGAGCTTAAACCCGGAGCATCGCACCCTCCCACTGAGAAGGGCACAGGACAGAAACCTAAAGAGAACTGGGGCTCTTGGGCCAGGCTGCGAGGGGGGAGCAGGTCTCTGGGCTCCCGGGCAAGGCTGTGATGAGAACAGGCTCTTCAGGGGACGGGTTTCTTCCTCCAAGGAAGCACACGACACTCATTTCCATGCAGCACTCGAAAGGTTAGTCTCACAGGTGTTCAAAGCCATCTGCGTGAACTTTAAAAGCCCCGGCAGCACCACAGAAACACGCTGGTACGCAAATCAAGGGAAAACGATCACAAAGCAGGGGGCCGGCTGGCGTACTTCACTCCCACCCATGGCCCCCGCCAGCTGTTACATCACGGAACCGGAGGGTGAAAACCACATCTCAAATGTCATATTTAAAAAGGACAATGTCAAAACAACACACAAAACCCCTCAGCGCTCATTTTCACTGGGGCAGGGCACACCCAAGGGTGGGACCTATCTTGACTCAATAAAATCTATTAAACATTTATCTTTCTTATAAAGAGATGCAATAACCCCCCCCCCAGAACGACTGGAACACAGGGGCACAAAGCCCCGCAGGCACCCCTCCGGTCAGCGGAGTTCCCAGACCATTAACCAGAGACTGACGCAACCTCCCCCAGGCACACGCTCTGCCTTCGGCAGGTCGGCTCTGCACCGCGGCAGCAGGGGAGCGGCGACTGCGGCAAAGCGGAAGCCGATAGGAGAGCAAGTTTGGCTGCTGTCGGTTCAGAGCTCGAGGCCGGTGCTTTTGGAAGCTGGGCTCAAATCCCGGGTTTTGTACCATCAACCGTGTGTTCCCTCCCTGCCTCCTCCTCCCTTCCCGTCCCGCGGCCGGCCAGAGCTACCCACCAGAGTGTGTTCGCAGGTGGCCGGTGAGCGCATCCCTCCTGCGGCAGGCGTAGTTGCAGAAGGGACATTTGAAGGGCTTCTCGCCAGAGTGCAGTTTGATGTGACGCAGGAGGTTTCCCTTCTGGGTGAAGGAGGCTCCGCACTGGTTGCAGTGGAATGGTCTTTCTCCTGCAAAACCGGAGCAGCGGGTGAAACTCCTGCTTAAAAGCATTTTCCGAGTCTGCAGAGGAGCAGCTCTCGGATCAACAGCCCCGGAGATCAGAAGCATTCACAGGCTCAGCAGTGCTGAACAGCTTTGAGAGGGAAAGCCCTAGGTTAACTAACCAAACGTAGTGCTCTGGATGCGACCTCCAACCTGGGGAGTGACAGACCCGCTGCCGGAGGTTGGACAGTGACGAGGAAAGACCAGCTACACGCACTTTCCTGGAACTTTCCTCACTGGCCTCTTCTGGCCGCCATCACCGGGGTCAGCATCTTGGACCTGACACCCATCTGCCACGACATCTGTGCCCACCAGCCAACACACGGCTTGCCACCCGGCTTCAGAAATTTGCTTCCCTCCAGCCCATCCTGCCCCGGCAGCCGACAGCAACGCTGGCCTCGGGGCTGCCACTCACCGGTGTGGCTGCGCTTGTGCACCATCAGCACGTTGGGGCCGATGCACACCATCCCGCAGATGTCGCATTTCAGCTTGCCGTTGGGCAGCCGAATGCCCCCGGGGGAGTGCGGCTCCTGGCCCGTCCCGTCGCAGTAGCCCAGGGGCTCCGAGAGCGAGTCCTCCACGATCACGCTGTCCTCCTTCTCGAGCATCCGGTCGTCCTGTGACAGCAGCCGGCTGGCTTCCTCATCGCTGTACATCTCCACCTTGATAGAGTTTGCTACGAGGAGGCAGAAGGGATAAAACAGTCAGTGGAGGAAAAAAACTCTTAAGTTAAATAAGTTGGGAGCACAGCTTAGGCAAGACTTACTCCTAAAAGAAATACCGTGATGCGCTAAGTGATCTGTTTGCGATAAACGTGCATCTTCTTATTTTGTTGACTACTCAAGAACAGACATCGAACACGGATCACACGAGGTTAT
Source organism: Aptenodytes forsteri (assembly GCF_000699145.1). Lineage (NCBI taxonomy): Eukaryota > Metazoa > Chordata > Aves > Sphenisciformes > Spheniscidae > Aptenodytes > Aptenodytes forsteri. The sequence continues at coordinate 35,718 of NW_008795324.1, read as the reverse complement.
GGGTTGGACGGCTTGTTTGCACACCTCGAAGATTACTGCTCTGCATCCCGCCTTGTAAGGTGACTGACTGAAGAAAAAGACGTTTAGTTCCCTGGATTCAAAGGCAGAGGGGGAAAGAAAAACCACTCGTGCTTTTAAAGTACTGCAGAGGAAGCAAAGACACCAAATTTTGACTCTCTGAATCAGTAAAGGCTCAAAATCCACTGGCACGGAGAGCCTAACACGAGTCTCTTGGAGAGTCCGTAAATCTCGGCTCGCTAGAGAAGCCATTGCTTCACCGCAAGTTTTCATCTTTGCTACAAGACCTGGGATCCATCAACTATCTAAAGGCAGAAAAAAGAAACCGAAGAGGACGGTGCTGCCTGAAAACCCCCACCCCTGCCCCAGGCACGCTGATTGCTGCCTCGCCGGCAGCCCTGGCTGCCCCGGCTCGGGCCAGGCTCCCTGCAGGCAGCTCTGCCTCTTCCCCTTCCCTCAACCGCCGAAGAGGCTGCAGGAATCGCGGCAAATGCAGGGAGGGGACGAACACGCAGACACCCGTGGGGTGGCGTTTGGGCACCGAGAACCCTGAGAAAGCTCGTGTGAAATCGGGGAAGTGGAGGTGAGCGATGCCAGGGACCGGGGAAAGGTCCCACAGCCGAGGGCTGGCACTGCCGGGAGCAGCCGCCCCGCAGCATTCCTGGCCCAGACAAGAGCAGAGAGAGTGCAGGAGCCGGAGAAACCGTGCTCAAGAAGCCCACCAAAGCTGGACGATGGAGGGGCGCAGGGCCAGGGCAGCTGGTGGGTCTCCCCGCCGCGGGGCGGGCGCTGCAGCAAAGCCCCCGGGTTTCCCTCCCCGCCGCTACCTTTCCTTCCTCCTGCAGCATCAGGAGCGGAGCCTGGCGAGGGGATGCGCCAGCCCTGACCTACATTCCCGGCTGCTCTAATGATCTGTGGAATGCCACAAATCAAACACTCCCCGAGACGACGGCGACCGCTCCACTCCCTCCTCTGCCAGCAAGCTACAGCCCTGCGGGGACTGGGAGAGGGAAGGACGGGGAAACCTCTCCCTCTCCTCCCTCTGCTACCTCCCGATGAACTTGTCCACCCAGATCCTGCATGCTTCCTCCCTCGGCCAAGTGTCTGAGCGGTCGTCCCACCTCGCGACGCCAGCTGTACCCTCTGTTCGAGGGAGAACTGCTGCCGGGACACCCTCAGCCTCAGTGAAAAGTCGCCCGTTTGGAGAGCCAGTCTTTAAATGATCCAACTGGAAAGTTTCCTCCCACTTTAAGCCATCGCCAGCAGCCGGGAGCGAGAGGGATTTCCCTGGGGAGGCTCCCCGGCCCTCCCCGGCCGGGGACGGCCGCTCCTCAGCCGATTGCACCCACTACCTGCTCCCGTAGCGCTGGTCCTGGCAGGCCGGAGGAAGATGACGATGGAGTAAAGTCGAATCCAGGTCACCCACATGGCCATGCACCGAGCCCACGGGCTTAAACAAAGTATTTACAGAATCCCTTTAACTATCAGATTCTTATTTCTTCCATTTAAAGCAGGAGGCTCTTCTCAATCCCTTAAGAGAACTGTGGGGGCTGGAGGAAACTGAACTTTATATACACAAAGGAGACTCTGCTGCTGCCCGGAGGGTAGGAGATTGCAGAGTCCAAGCTGCCTTGTGGAGACAGGCGTGAGAACGGAGGAGGCTGAGCGCAACCACACAGAAATCCCAGCAGCTTCCAGATCTGGTGCTGACTCGACCCCTGGGGCTCCTTCAGCTCTCCGGAACCCCCCCCCCACGGTCCGGGGACGCCTGCGGCACGCCGACGGACGCGGCGTACCAGCCGAGGGGATTCGAGAAAACCTTGGTAACGTCCCGGGTACCAAACCATCTGGAGGATTTGACCTTTAAAACCTGGGGGGTTCTGAACAAACTCTCACATCGGCTGAGGCAGGGACGGTCCTTCCCGGTGGGCGAGCAGGAAGGCTTTGGGTCGCTTACCGGGCAAGGAGGGCGCGCGAACACCGGCGAGTGGAGATGGCGGCAGCAAGACGGTCCCAGTCCTGGGGAGACCGGCGCCTCCCGTTGCACCGGGGGACGGTGGACAGGCGGCCCCCGAGGCGCCAGGCCACACGCTCGGAGAGGAAAGCTCCTCTTCCGCGCCGCCCTCGACCCGGCAGGCAGGAGGGCTCTGGCTCTTCCCCAGAGCTAGGTACAGCTCCGCAAGGGGGGATTAACGAGGAGAAGCAGCATGGAAGTGATTCATCCGAGACCGCATGAGGTTTATTGCCGGGTGAGGAGCCCAGGAATTCTGGCTCTCGCTCCCCTCCTTCCCTTCCTGGATCCTCGCGGCAGACAATGCTGCCTTCCCAGAGAGGCTCCAGGCAACGTGAACTGTGCATACACCCGGCCTTGGCAATCGGAGGCACTTTCAGACCGTCTGCTGAGCCACCGGCCAAAGCCACCGCTGGCTGCAGACTGGGAGGAGGCTCTGCGGCTGAAGCATTCTTGCGGGGGGAGCAGAACTTTATTTATGTGTTGGCCGGTGCCACCACGCTCCCCTGGGAGCATCCAGGAGACCCAGCGCAAACAGACGCCTCTCTGCACAAACACGAAGTGAAAAGCTCCTCTCTCGGTGGCGGGAGCTGCCTGGATGAGTTGATGTTTGCTGCACTTTGATTTTCTCGTTGGGTTTTTTCGTTTGTTTGTTTTTTTTTTTCTCCTCCCATTCCCCTAGGGACTTTTTTTTTTTTCCTGGGCATAGAAGGGAGACCAACTATTGTTCTGTAATTCTCCTTTCAGAACCAATGCAGAGTCCGGTCTCACTGGAGGGAAGTCTCTGCTGGCAGAGCAGGTTATATAATATTCTTGCTCCTCTGGGGCACGATGCTTGCTGGATGAACCAGCTGTGAAGTCAAGTCAGATCAGAGGCAATACCATCACTAGCATCCTGCTGTTAAAGGGGAAGGGATCGTTATTGTCCTTTCAGTCAGCCCACGTGCTCAATTCCTTTTGCTTCTGATCAAGCGAAAAGGCTGCGTTACCTCTCAGAACTGTCCTCTGAGAAAGAGCCAAGATTTTATTTCTTTGCAGAGCTTCTAAGTGTTTTTATAGGGCAAATATAAAATAAATAGCAACTAATAAAAGGAAAAAAATGGCAACAGAGCTAATTCGTAACGTTACCCCTTCTGAAAACGTAATGTTCTGGGTTTATTTTATCCTGGTTCAGAAAGAGCAACCTTCAAACGCCAGGACCTAACCAGAGGTGTCCCGATCCCCTAACTGCTGGAAGCCCGCGTGGATAAATTACAAGGGTGTTTCTCTGCTACGGAAAAGCAACAGGCAACTGCACGCTGGAAGCTGGGAGAGGGGGAAGATCAGCGCAGTGCCGGTCTTTTCGGCGTTGGTTGAGTCAACCTGGTAGAGGTGGCCCAACTGTCGGCTCTTGAATACCAAGAGCGCAATTCAGAGCGGGGCTTGCCAACTTCTCGTGTCTCAGCGCTCCTTCTTTTCATGCGTCAACACGACTTAGCGGCACGTACGGCCCGTGGAAACTTGACTGCTGCCCCGAGAAGGCTGCGATGTAAATAGTGTCTCTGCAAGTTAAGCCTGTACCAGCCGTACTGAGCTCGTCCAGGGCCACGCCACTCCTCGACGCACAAGGGAAACGTCGCATTGCTCAGCAATCACCGCAGCGAGCAACGGGAGCGGACGGCATGGCAGGACGAGGGACAGGCTGCGACAACTCTAAAGTCGGACCTATTTTACTGGGGGAGGTTCCGAAATATAACCGGAAAAGCGGTTTCATTCATTTTAAATAAAAAGCAAAGAATTCCATCAGTAGACAGGGAAGGAGATGGAAAGTTTCATGGGGTGGACAGAAGATTCCCCACTCCTGGATTAGTTCCCTGTCAGGTGCCAGCCACCAGTTCGGCCGACGGCACTCTGCCGACGGCACTCTGCCGGGCGAGAGCGCGCGGGGGCAGAGGCACGACCGGGCAAGACCTCAGGGTGCACGCAGCCGCTCTGCTGTGCCGCGGCGAGGTGACAAGGGCTGGCAGAAGAGGAGCTTCCCAAGGAGCATGCTGCCTGCCCCCCTCTTCTGCTCATTTCAGGCAAAGCCGGTGCCTGAACAAAATGGCACGGACTGGCCAGGGGTAGGCGAAGGCTGGGAGCTGGCGGTGTGTTTCATCACACCGTGGCACTCCCGGTGTATCCGAACATGCCCAGGGGCTCTCCGAATCTCCCGCAGCTACACAAATGACTTCCCACTTTCATTCACGTAGAGACAGAGTTCTGCTGCTACGTGAACCGCTGTGCGTGCTGCAGACTCCAACCTGCCCCAGCTACTACATGAGAGGAAGTGGAGCAGCTTCTCATTTCCCACACAGCCACCTAGACAGATATAAAAAAATAACTTATTCCAAAGCGACCAACGGCTCTGCGGCCCCTCCAGAGCTGTGATCATTAACAGTCTGGAACATGCAGCTGCTTGAAAGTCAAGGTGAAATTCACAACCACAAGGAAAGATCCCGAGTCCTCGGCATCGCCGCAGCCGACTCGGAAAACTCCGGGCTCAGCAACAGCCGGTGCCCAGGATCAGTAATCCGGCAGCTGCTCCGTGCAGAGACCAAAGCAGGGTTTTACCCTCTTCGGTTGGAAAACAAAGAGTCAGACTCAGAGAGAAATCTGCCACAGCGGGAAGTCAGAATTTATGTCACGCCTGAGAGAGTGCAGGGTTTGGGGACAAAACAGGCAGACCTTGGCATGGCTTTTTTCAGTTAAGTCGGCGTACTCACCACTGAGAGAGCGGCTCGGGGAGGAGTGCTGGCTGTTGGGTGTGCTCACCGTGGGTCCCACGATCGCCGAGCTGAACTCCTTCTCCAGAGAGGAATCCCCACTACCTTTGGGAGGAGGGAAACACGAGTGAGTGATGCCTGAAGCACGGCTGGTGGGTTTGCACTGGCTTCACCCCGCCAAGCCCTCTTCCCAGCACCTCTGCTTTGGAAAGGGGCTGCCGACGGGCCCTTCGTGGGGCTGGGGGACACGGCTTTTACCCCAACGGCACCGTCTGCCACGCACACCAGCGCGGTATTAGACAGCTCAGTGCTTTCTGGACCACAGTCCTCCAGCTGTGACCTCCTCAGACGCAACAGCCCCGAGCCAGCGTCGTGCCGACGGCAGCAGCACGCTTTGCTCTCCTCGCCGCCTTGCAGAGAGGCTGCAGAAGGGGAGAGGGGTCGGCACGCCAGGCTGGAGGGCTCTGCGGGAGCTCCAGCCGGCACTGCAGTGCAAAGGTGTGCCGGCCAGGGAGGGGGGGAGCCAGGCCGCCCCCCCAACGCACAAGCATCAATCCCCCAACCTAAACAACCCGTGCCTTGTCCTGCCAGGCTGACCCCAGCGCTCTGCCCGGGCGAGCAGGTCCCTTCGCCAGGCACCGGGGGTCATCCCGTTCCCCCCCCGCCCCCCGACAGTCCATGCTGAAGTGACAATTCCCAAGCAGATACTCACATCCCTGGGAAGCCGAGCCCGCCCCGGACAGACCCTTGCAGTCCCTGGAAACAGGCCCTTACCCATTCACACTGGAAAGCGAATTCAGCGATACAGCTGCCTACCAGATCACCTCAAGCCCAAGGCATTTGTGCGGCAGGCCAGACTCATTTTTTCCCCTTCGGGGGCTAGCAGGTTTCTGTTCCGGCGAGACCTGCCGGCTGCCAGCGCGCAGAAAACCCCCGGTCCCCTGCCAGCCCTCCCCACCGTGCACCCGAGAGCCGGGCAGCTGCCTGCAGCGGCCGCTCCTCGGCGATGCCGCGGGGATGGGGACGGCGGGGTTTCATGATGGAGAGTGCAGAAGCTCCGTGAACGCCTTTAGCACAGCTGGGAATGTTATTTCCAAATACTTGCATCTGGAGAAACTCTCCTCTCGGTGCTCCCCGAGCCCAGTTCATCCCATTGTCTGATGACTACTGGGACGCTGAGCTCATCAGCCTCGCTGAGCATGGGAATCATTTATGGTAACTGCCCTCGGTGAGACAGCATCTTCTAAATCGCTGCTCGACTGAGACCACGCTGGGACACCCCAGCAGCACCCTCACCCTCCCCAAATCCCCGCGGGCAGCATTTTAAAGAGGTTTTCTTTCCTCCCGGGATCACACTGGGAGAGACTTCGAGGACCCTTCCCTCTCTCCTCCCCACACTTCGGCGAGGCTGGCAAGCTGCTGCCAAGGTGTTTGAGTCACGCAAAGCCTACGTGCGCTGCCAGCCACGGCAGAAGAGGTTAACGAGAAGGCTGAACAACGAGCCCCGCGGAGGAAAGCACCCTGCTGCCGAGAGGGAGCTGGCCCCGTGCATTACTCTGCAGGCTGGGGGGTCGGGGGGGGCCCCCCCCCCCCCCCCAAACCCAACCCCGCCACTGCCTGGGGCCCGACTGACCCTCTCAAAGGGTCTCGGTACATCACAAGCGGTGTCCTGAGCCTACCTCGCTCTTATTCGGCTCCACGGGCATCTCGGGGGGGGCTGTCAGGCCTTTCCTTCCCTCTCCTCCCTGCCAGCACAGGGTATTTCAGACACCTATAAATCACCCTCCAGAGTCAGTCCCTCTGCCCAGCACAGTCCCCTGCACCCCTTCTCTGCGCACAGAGAGCGAGCGGAGACGGCACCGAGTTATTTCAGGATCCTTCCCTCCCCCCCCCCCCCCCCCCCCCCCTCCTTCCCTCCTCCTCTATTTCCCTCCCTGCCTCCCTC
>NW_008795324.1:22879-28881 GCF_000699145.1 Aptenodytes forsteri | reverse complement strand
CCCCAGCCTTGGGAGCACGCGGGGCCGCGCCGAGCCGGCCGGGGACGATGCTCTAAGGAGGGGGCGGGTGGGTGACAGGGGACGGGGGATGCTGCGGGGTCTCTGCTCTGCCCTCGCAACGCAGCCGGCTGCCCGGGGGCTCAGCGACCAGGCACAGGACCCGAACTATCGGTGGGAAATAGAGGATCCGATGACCGGAGGGAGAACAGCATCGTCTCCAATGTCAGCCTACAGTCAGCGATGGCTCATTTGGGCTCCGACCCTCCTGCATCGGTAAGGGACGGGGACACCGAAGCCTTGGTCCTCAGCTCCCGAAACGGAGCAGAGGTGTCTCATATTAAGCTCCCCCAGCTACCCGGCGTGTCCGGACCCAGAGCACGTGAGAGCCAGGCAGCTCTGGAGCAGATGCTCAGCCCAGGAGAGAGGCACTTCACACCTTCCCAACGCTCTGCATACACAAGCGTATCCGTATCCAACGGCCAGAGCCCGCAGCCACGACGCGCGAGACCACGGCCTCGTGCTGCAGTTGCAAGGGATTTTTTTAGGCAGCGTTTCCAGGTGAGCTTACCTTGGCGTGCAGTTCCCATCCTACAAAAAAAAAAGACCCTCCTGGTCCCAGGCTGAACCCTGAAGATGAGATCAGGGCTCACTAACAAAGCACCCAGGCGATGCTGACAGCGGGAAGAACCTCGCTGCACTGTTTTACAGTCTGTTCCCAGCTGCTGCCAATCTGATGTATTGGAGAAAGGTTAAAAACCCCAAACTAGAATTTCAGTTAAACATTAAGGAGAAAAAAAAAAAAACACCTTAATTTCTCCGCGGTCCCTTCAAGCATAAAGGCAGGGCACGGCATCCCGTTTTCAGCTCAAAGCTCAGCTTCCCTGCCAGCTAGCTTCATCCTCCAGATCCCAAAGGATCCTTCTAATCCCAAAGGATCCCCAGTCTCCTGACTGGAAGCATCGAGGGGTAACCGAGCTGATCCTTGGTGCCCAGCCCTCCCCGAAACAGGGGTCAGGCCAGCACGAACCTTCACACTGCCAAGAGCCTCTGCTCCCCTGGGAGGGATCGGTGTCAAACCCATGCAGAGCCGCACGGACCTCAGCCAGGAGCCCCGCTCTGAAAATCACCCCCCGACATGGGGACGGGGTTTCTCCCTCCGTGCAGCAGCGGGGCTGACACTGGGACCCCCGATAACGGCTCCCGCCAGCGGGTCTGTTTTTCCCCCCGATACCGGCTCCTGCGAGCAGCTCGGAGGCCTGGGAAGGCGGGCAAGCTGCCAGCCGCCGACAGCGAGAGCTGAAGCACTATCCCACCCCAGGGAGCAACCAGCGCCTGGTTTCGACGGTCTCTCAGCAATTTTCCCTCTCTGATAACTTTTCAGACTTGAGATTTCAGGAAATATTGGGTCACATTTCATTTGCTCTAAAAAAACAAATGGAAACCTGAACGTCACGCAAGAGACGGTTCGTCTGTCTGTAGCCCAGTTATCCAAGGAGCTGACAGCGTTTAACCCTGTTCTCAGGTGCCCGGCACCCAAATAAGAGAGGGTAAAATGGAGGAGACTTGGGCTGTTTTGGGGAGCAGAGCACGGGGCGACGGCCTGAAAACATCCCCCGTCTTCCATCAGCCTCTGACACGCGCACACATGGGCAACAGAAGCGGAGGCAGACCTCCGAAGGTGCTCGGCCATCCCAGGGAGAGGACTGGAGCGAGGCAGGGCAGGATCCCGCAGTGAAACCACGGCGGGACAGGGACCTGATCCCGCCCTGCCCGCGCCGGGCGTCCTCGGTCTGGGATGGGGAGGCTGACAAGAGGCTGCTCTGGAGCTTTCTCCTGCACAGAGCCGGGCCGGCTCGGACAGACCAAGGTGCTCAGCCCCTCTTACCATCTGCGAAATGGCAATGCTGCCCAGCAGGCGGGACCGACACAAGCAGAGAGCAGCAAAGCCGTTATCTGCGCGATTCGAATGCCGTTTTTTTGGGCTAAGCGTCTACAGAAGGACTTACAGCCCGAGGAGGTGCCACCCGAGGAACCGGCGCGCAGCATGGGCAGGTCTCGTGCCCGCCTCCACCTTGTTTCTACCCCCTCTGCGGTAACGACTCTGTCTCTACCAGAGCTGTTTCAAAACTGACTTATTTTCCTGTGAAGAATTCAAAGGAGAAAAAGTATTTCACATTCGTGAAGAGTTTCCGGGCTTTTGGTTACCTCACTATTTGACGAACATGAACTTTTTAAGAGTTTCTTTAATTAAACATATTTCACAGAAATGAGTTCCGAGAGCTCTGCTGTGTGTTTCCTCTAGTCATTTTGGATCCGCAGCAGCTCAGCGACCTGAAGTGGCTAATTGGCAGGCCTTGACCCTGACCCTAACGACTAGCTGATCTTCGTTAGGCCTGCCCTGACCCCCAGGCCAGGCAGACAGGCTGGGCAGCACAGGCTTCACTCCCCAAGTACTGGGGAACTCAAAAAAGAAAGCCCACCCCGGCTGGGACGGCCCCGCAGAGCTCCTGTAACGCTGCTCTTCCCTTCTCCTGTCCTTTAACCGTCCCCCTTCCCTCCAAACTCCAGGAGCTGCTTAAGCCTCAGACCCCCGGGACTTCCAGCGCTGAAAGCTCACGTGCACCCGAGGGGGAATCCAGGCTGCACCGAGGGAGACGGGCTTTTTCTGTTGCCTCTTTTCGGACCTTCTTTCCGGGCTGCAGCACCTCCACGCTCGCGGGGAAACACGGACCTGCCGCAGGGGAGAGCTCACCCACGGGACTCCCCGAGGAAAAGCAAAGCCGCAGCTCTGCAGGCGACATGGACCTCGGCACCGAGCGCGCCCACACGCCCCCAAACTCCGCTGCAGGACGGCGGCGAGCGCCGGGCGGACGCGGTTCTGCTGAGCGGAAAGCCGAGCGAAGCTGAGAAAGCAGCCGCGTTCAGCAGGCAGCCGCCCTGGCACAACGTGATCGGCCAGCTTCGGGGAAGCATTTTGTTACTTGACGGAGACATCCTGGCAACCAAAACCCGAGCAGCAAACTGCAGCGAGCGCCTTGAGAAGAGCCAAGCGTCTAACCCGAGCACGGATCCTCCGGGGATCGGAGGACACCTTCACAGAAAGGAGGAGCACGCAATAACTCCGAGGATGAACTTTGGCAGAACGGGCAGGATATAACGTGATTTACGCAAAGGGGAGTTGTGCAAGGTGTCCCCCGCGCAGCTCCGTCAGCGCACCAAGACCCGGCCACCGCAACCGCTCGTTAGAACAGCCGGGGGTCCTCTCTCCCTTCCAACGCACTTCAACTTCTGACCTTCATCCCCGCTGAGCCATTCATCCCCGGCACCCCCCAGCTCCCCCAGCTCGCAGGGCTCGCGCAGAGGCGTCCTCCTGCCTCTCGTGTCGCCGGGGCCGGATTAGGTAATCACGAGAGTTTCTTCTGGCTTTGCCACTTCTAAATCTACATCAGGTCTTACTCTAATCCCCCTCTTCTCCCGAGCAAAGATGGACAAACTGAGGTGTTTTCACACTGCAAACACCAGTCCCCCAGAGATAAGAACAAATCCCACCAAACCGGCTTTCACTTCCAGCCCGTACCGGCTGCGAGCCAGGTTTCTGCAGGCGACCAGATAATCTAAATCCCCCCAGTGCCACCGGGATCCCCCCTGGAGACGGTCACTGGGGCTGCGACCCCCAGCATGGCAGCTCCGGTCCCTGCGACCCCGCCGGTTACGGAGCGGTCCGGCACGCCGGCAGCTGCTAGCACCCAGATCTAGGCCAGCCCCATGCCGCCTCCCCACGGACATTTCATGGCTTCACGTCTGGAACTCAGCCTGGGTTTAATCTTAACGCACACCAATAAACGATAGCGCTGGACTTGGCAAGGCGCACGGCCGAGATCACCTGCGGGGGGGGGGTCTTAAATATCGCGCTGCTTCCAGTCGCAGGTTCGGCATCCCGGAGAGTGGGACTAAACCACTCGTTTCGTGGGCACAGCCAGGAGCCCTGAAGGAACGACCAACCTCCCCGAGACCTCTCGGCACAGGGACCGCGCAGCCATGGCTGGAAATATGTTTTCCTTTCAGCTTGCAGCAAGGCTTGAAATCTCACCTACCGCTGGCGTGCCGGCAGCCACCCACCAGATCAGCAGGTGAAGGCACCAGCGCATGAACTTCAGCCTAAACTTCCAAGGCTCAGGCTAGGTTTTTTAAATTAGCTGTTTATTATGCCATGGGCTTTAACACTTCTCAGATAGTTAATGAAACATGCTGATGTTCTGAATCCTGTTCCTCAGTGCTTAATCTGCGATGGTGACAGCAGCACAGCCTCGGGCAAAGCAACCGAGCACGGGGCAGCTTATACCCAGAGGATGAGACTGAGCACCTTAGCACCTTAAAACATTAGCAACCCAAAATAGCTGGCAAAAATCAAGATCAGACATACCAGATATGTAAGATCGTCCATTACAGTCTTCTATATCCATCTTTAAGGTACTTTGCTGAAAGAGAAAGCAGAGCTCAGTCAGAGTTAGCCTCCAGAAGCTGCTCGGGCTCTCCTCCAGTAAAACCGCCCAAGAGCTTCTCGGAGCAGACGAGTTACTCACCCCACGCTCCTTTAACGCTGCTTTGCAGCCCTGGGCTTAACACCGTCAACACCGACTTCACCATCAGCCCCCGTGGACTACACCGATCCTCCCCACCCGAGCGGTGCTTTCCAGGCACTTTCCAAGAGGAAAGAGCATGCCAACGCCAGCAGCAAGCGGCGGTCCCGGCAGCGAAGCTGCGACGCTGCGGACGGACGAACGCCATGGTAAACACGGAGGGTTTCATCCCCCCGCACGCAGACCACCACCACCACCGCAGCTCTGCGGCGCGCACGGGAAACGGCGTTGGCTCTTAAAGCCAAAGCTGGGACACTCGGAGCGGGCAGAGACGGGAGAAGAGCAGCTGCCAGCTCCCCTGGGACAGCCGAGAGCTGGAGAGTCAGCGGCCCAGACGGACAGACGGCCATTGCCGCAGCCCCAGGCAGCGAGGTGTGCCGGCAATTCGCTTCTCCCACTCCGGCGAGGGGCCGCTGCTGGGAACCGATGCGCTCGCGCCCGACGTGGCAGCGGGGAGATGAAGTCTCGAGCGCGGGACGCGCGTAGCCAAAGCACTCGGCTTCATTTTATCAATGAAAAGAGTTGGGGTCCCGGGCAACGAGACCGAACGCTAACGCAGCACGCTGTGCAGAGCAGCCTCGCAACAGCCGTTCCAAGGGCCACACCAAAATAAAAGGGAAGCCTGCCTTATATTTTGCTGCTCGGCACCCCACAGAGATAATGAACGTTTTATACATTCAAATGGCTTTTATTTGTCAATTACACTGGCTGTTTAAAAAACAAAATGAGCCCAGTTTTAGAAACAGGAGTTTTGCTGTTAGAGCTGGCTCTAATTGGCAGCTGATAGGGTCGGAAACGGAGCATTTGCTGCAGAGAACAATTTAAAAAAAGCGATAATTTGTGGAGATGAATCGTCTCCTCGAAAAGGAAAATGAGCGTGATTTGCAGAGCGTGAGCACACACAAGCAGCAGCAACGCTGCTCTTTTTCCCCCTCTGTTTCTCGAGCAGCCGATACGCTGCAGACGGCGAGGCTTTCTGGGGGACCCTGGTACCTTTGCCGAGCTGAAAGAAATCGGTCGCTCCCTTCTGACGGTGCCCCTTTTAAAAGCAGGTTTTTAACAGTAACCGCGTCTTGAACAAACCGAGTTGTACGAGTCTTGCTCCCGGCAACGCGCCACTCCAGATAAGTACAGATGTGGACAAGGCACATTAGGCCGGGCTTATCACCCCATCGGACCCGACTACTTGCTTGACGTTCATTAAGAAGAAACGCTCTCACCGTGCTCCACTTAACTGCAGGCCTCGCACGGGGGCTCGCTGGTTTTGGGGAGGCTTTCACCAGCTGGGCGCCAGTTTACACCCAGTCCAGCCCAGCGATACCCTGCGGCAGGTCCCACCCAGGGTGTTTTGCCAGCCGTCCC
>NW_008795324.1:18248-22853 GCF_000699145.1 Aptenodytes forsteri | reverse complement strand
CGAGGCCCCCCCCCCCTCCATCACTGGTACCCAGGGCACCGGCGCTGCAGGTCCCGAAGCCTGACCGGGGAGACAGAGACACCGGCTCCGATCTCCCGGCCGGCGGCGGGACGCAGACTCCCAGACCTGCTCCAAATCCGCAAGTAAAAGGCGTCTCGTATCCCGGGCTGCCGCAGGCACCGTGTGAATTTAGATTAGTTGTAGGGGCCGCACAGAATAAGGAAGCACATGGGCTGGTGCCGTAACACCCGCGCTATTCCCTTCCCTGCCATCTGTGTCACCCAGAGGGAGGAGGACATGCCGGGGCCGTACCTCTGCCCTGCCCGCAGTCTCCCAGCCCGGGCGGCGAAGGAAAAGCCGAGCGCTTCAGAGTTCCCCTTCGACCCCACAACGGCCGTTAACTTCACGAGGTGAAAATAATTTAGGTTGAAATCTCTCTCTCGAGTGCTGGGTTACACAGGAACTGTGGTTTAAAATGCATCCTGCAGCTTTATTTTTGTTGAACCCGTAATTTTGCTTTTCTGTGTTACGCCCGCCCGCTCAGAGATCTGTCTGCTTCGCACAAAGGGCACGGCAACGCCCTAATAAAAATCAATTTTATTTAGAAAGCCCTTTCTCTCCTGACCTCTGCAGAAGCCCTTGAAAATACAAAATTTAACACCCCCCCCCAAAAAAAACACCCCAAAGAATGCCAAGTGACTTTCCGACGGACACCGCGGGTGAACACAGGGCATGGAAAGCTGCCGGCATCGCCCCCTCCCAAACCCCTCGCCGCCTCCAGGGACCCGTCACACCCCCGGGCCCGTGGCTGAGGCCAGGGACAAGCAGGATCCCAGTGTCCTCTCTAAACCACAGGCAGCAGACAGCGAGGAGTGGGAACGAGAAATTAGTTTCCCTCAAAGTAATCGGCTAATAATCAGCCAAATACAATTGAGTTGAGGAGCCAGTTCCGTAACTCGTACTCCCTACTCACGCACGCGGTCTCGTTAATGTGAACGGGATGATGTGCAGTAAAAGAGATTGATTCCTCGCTCCTTTGTATTTTAAAATGAGGACCCAGAGAAAAACACTGGGAGAGTTTCAGGAGCCCCGAGCCACGTGCCAGCAGTTATTCTCCTTAATTTTGGCTGAGTGTAAGGCCTCGCAAGCAGGAACTGCAATTTAAAAAATTGCAAATTAAAAAAAGCACCTAGCTCGCATGAGCCTATGGCTCTGCGGTAACGACAGCCCGTAATTAACCTTCGGCTAGAAAATGGTTCTGCGTGTCGTTTGTTCCCAGAGTCCTTCTGACTTTGAAAAGCACCGCAAAAAGGCTGCGCAGCCGGACCGACAAAACCCCACGTCACGGCCTGGGTGAAAACACGTTCCTGGGAGAAAGGGGCTGCTTCCAAGGACGCGGCGGCTCGCGGCTCGTCCCCGGGCGGGAACGCCGGCCGCCTCCAAGCTCCCCCACTAACAGCCGCCCTCCATCTCCAGGAGGAAGGGCAACCCCTCACCGATCCCCCTCGGAGCAGAGCCCCAGCCCGAAGCACGGCGTTTGCCCCCTCTCCGGAGGGGGGTCTGGGTCAGGCAGCGCGGCGAGGACTCGGACCGGGGACAAACCTCCACGCTTTGGACCCTCAGGCGCAGAGAGCACGTCTCCGTCTCCGGACTTTCTTCCCAGCTTTCAGGTGTGATCATCAACTTGGGAATCGGAGACAGAAGCGCACTAAAATTAGAGCAGAGTGCCTTCAGCGCTGCTCGACGCCCTCCTCCCTTCTGAAATAAGGACTTTTCCCCAAGTGGCAACTCTCAAGGAAAAAAAGAAAAAAAAAAAAAGAAAGTCCTCAGAACTAGCCCAATTTAAAAAAAACCTCCATCTCAGCACGATGCAATTTGTGAACGTCCTTTGCACTAATAACAAGAGGCTTCTGAAGGCGGCCAGGCCCCGGTGCCCCTCCTGCACCGGGAGAGGGCCCGGCTCTTTGCTTAGTCCTGGGACGGCAGAAATATCCCAGAGACGGGAAAAGTCTCTTAGATCCCACCCGGCCCAGCCCGCAGGCTGCTTCTACGCACCCTCCAACACGGGGCTCCCGTCAGCTGCCTCCGGAGCCCGTTTTTAACCTCGCGGTCGTTAGGAAAGCCAGCCTGTTTTCCTCCCCTCTTAATTTCTCCCCGGTGCTTCTGGTTACACCTCAAGCGCCGTGAAACAATTCTGAACGCTCGGCACCAGCAGCGAAACCTTTCTCCAGACACCACGGCGGCAGGAAGAGACACCCCAGCCCAATTACACCGAGCCACCTGCCAGATTACTTTTAAGACGACGGCGTCAGCCCCCCGCGGAGGGTGAACACGCAGCTCCCGCCAGACTCGCCCAGAAACCAGCCAGAAACGCCAAAACCCTTCGGTGTGACCCGTTTCTCTGCTGGTCCGGCAGCGTGGCCTGCAGGCAGGGGATTCCTTCCCGAGAGGTGCCCTGTGTGCAGACACCCCGGTCCCAGCCTTCCTCGGCTTCTGCCGTCCCGAACACCTCCCGGACACCACCCCACCCCTCTCTGCACCGAGGTTTGGCTCCCAGCTGCCCGCTGACCTGCTGCAGGGCAGCGCGGCTCGGCGCTGGCGAGACCGGCATCGCCGGAAGCAGCGAGCCCCCGGCGAGAAGAGAAGCGGCGCGTGCAGGGGAGAGACACTCGGGGCGAACGTCTTCGAGCCTCCTGTCGGGGTAAGAATTAGTAAGCGCTGTAAAGGTCCCTGCAGTTTCTTTTTCCCCAAACCGCTGTTTCCATTAGCTGCCATTTATTTTCCAGCGTGAGGACTTTTTTTTTCCACCTTTGCTGCAAATAGAAGCCCCCCAAACAAACCGGCCGCTCAAAAAAAAAAAAAAACCCCGAAGTTTGTGTCACTGGAAACGCTTCAAAACATTTCAAAGCGCAGGGGAAAGGCTTTCACGGAGAGCCCCCCGCCCTGCGAGCGTCCCCGATGCAAATGCCGAGGAAGCAGCTCTGCCACGCGCGTGCCGGTGCTCTACGGCAGCTGGCATGGGCGGGGCCGGGCCCCGCTCGCCGGGGAAGACCCCGGCTCCAGCGGTTCAACAGAGGCAGAAGTGAGCGGAGCCGCCTTCCAAAAGCGAAAATTAAAGCGTTGCGACATGTTTTATCCATTATAAAATAGTTCCCGTTGTTTCCCTATTTGGAAATATATTATTAAGTAAGATGAAGTGTCACTCCTAAAAAAAAAAAGAGTGATTTAACGCAGTGCTGCAGCTGGAGGACGGCAGCCGACAGCTCCTCGCTGCTGAGCTGGGGAGAGACCCTCCCTCCCCCCCGATATTCATAATCGAGGCTACACGGGGGCGAAGCGACGCCACGCAGCGCTGGCGGGAGAGAGGCGAGGGGAATATTCTCAGGTTACTGCTTTAGGGACGGGCGGAAAAACGTCCCGTACCCCGCTCCTAACCACTTGCGCTGGCGTTTGTGTCACCAGCCGAGCCGCCGCGGCCGCCGCATCCGTCTGCACGAGCCCGGCCTCGCAGCAGAGTCCTAAACCACAAAGACGGGTCTGACATCGTCCCCTGTGACCCCACGGGTTACTGACCGGAGACCACCCCCCAGATAACGCCCACGTTTCAGGTGCCTTAACCCAAGAACTGAGCAAACACGGCTGCCATTTCCATCCTTTCTTATAACTAAAGTCAGTGCTTGATAACTAACACAGGGGAAGAAAGAGAGAGGGAGAAACCCTCCGAGGATCCAGCTCCAGACCCTGGATCGGCGATGGAGGCGCGGTCCGGCGGCGGGCAGGTGAGACAGCAGGCGCCGTCTCCCATCGAGGCGGGGATGCCGTTTTTCACGAATATTCCCCACCTGGAGAAGCTCCTCCCAGCTGGAACCGCTCCTAACGCGGGCACGGCAGGGCACGAGCCTTGCCCGCTCATCGATATAATTTTCTTTAAAAGCTTGCTGATGGAAAAAGCACTGTAAACCAGCGCAGCGTAAAACGTGAAATTCCACGTCTTAAACACGCTCCCGAGATTCAGCGTCTTCAGCAAAGTTTTAATTCAAAGCGAACCGAGGGCCGCCTTCTACCGTGTCTTTGTTCGGCATCTAAACCCGTGTTGTGCCCTCTGGGCATCACCGCAACACAAATAAATAATAACCCTGAGCAACGACGCTGAGCCTACAAAAGATGAAAAGCCGTTTCAGGAGACCGCCCTGGCAGCGGAGGGAGGAAAGAGAAGTTCCTTCTTCAGCCCTCACTTGGACGGACGGACAGACACGGACCGCAGGAAGGAGACCCTGGCCTTCAGGAAGCGAAGCCGTGCCGCACTTTCAACGCCATCGTTTGCAGCCCAACTTCGCTGACGACGCTCACACGCGTTTTAAATGGAACTGATCCACTGAGAGCGGAGAAAAATTAATCCTCTGCTGGACGCTCCCTCCTCGCGCCCGTCCTGCGTCCGCTGCCCTCGGGTAACCCCGCTCCGTCCTCGGGCGCGGAGACCACGTCGGCCCCCCCGCGGTTCCCCTAACTCCCCTCGGGAGCGCAAGCCGCTGCTGTGCAAACAGGATCGGCGCTCCGGGGCCCCGCAGCTCGCTGGCTCCCCGGCTCCTCCGAACACCGACACCT
>NW_008795324.1:16774-17654 GCF_000699145.1 Aptenodytes forsteri | reverse complement strand
ATCGGCACAAAGCCCCCGTTTGGGACTGACGACAGACGTGCTCTTACTCTCGGCGAGCAAAACGAGTCGGCCGTTGGCACCGCAGCTTCTCTTCAGGAGGGGTTCAACGGGAACGGAGTCCGGCAGCGGCTGGGACGCCGGCTCCGGGCTTTAGGGAACCCGTACCCGCTCTCTGCTCCTCCCCGCAGGCTCCGTGGAGCTGCCGGAGCCACGCGCTGCCCGTCCCGGTGCCCCCCCTGCGCAGGGGGGGAGAACGGCGCAGCCCCTCCTGCCCGGGGAAGGTCTCCAGAGCCGCTGCAGAATCGGTAACGGGGGGCGGAGGGGAGTGCTGGGGAACACCGGCTGGGCAACACGAAAACGGGGGGTGAACCCCCTATCTGAGCATCCCCGTCGCACAGCCAAAGAGGCGGCTCCGGCGTTCACAGGCTGGTCGGGGAAAACCCTGCCTGCGGCCAACAGCTTCACCCGAAAAGCGGTGCCCGCAGCAGCCGTAACCCCGGAGCCACCGGCGCAGGTGCCTCACGCAGGAGTAAAAGCGCCTGGAAAAGGCTCACCCTAAAACCCCAAAGAAACGTCCTCTAAACCGCCCACCACCCCACCCCCCCCAAAACCTGGCGCTCCGGAAAACAGACGCGGAGGGAAACGATCCCAAACGCGGACGGACGGACAGACGGACCCCTCCACAGAACGGGGACAGAGAAACACCACGAGACCTTCGGCGGGGCTCCCTGGCAGCCCCCAACGCCGTCGTCCCGCCGGTGAAGCCCGTTATTTCCCAGAAGCGTCATTTCATCGACCGCGCTGCTCCGGCGCCGAGGTGGGGTCCCCCGCGTCCCCCTCCCCGCCGGCAGGGGCCACCGCGGCCCGGCCCCCACGAGGG
>NW_008795324.1:8735-9742 GCF_000699145.1 Aptenodytes forsteri | reverse complement strand
AAAAAGGCCACCTAGGAAGAAATTAAGGACACCGCAGCTTTCCTCCCCCCCGACAGCCGAACAGAAGGAACAGGAGGGGTGTGGGGTGGGGGGGGGGAAATTAAAAAAGAAATCCATGACAGACCCCCTCGGAAAAATCCCGTGTTTTCTGGAGGTCTCCGGTTCCAGCTGGTTCGCCACAACACGAACCTCCGAGGCCGACGCTGCCACCTCCTCGGGTCTCTTCCCCGCCCCAGCTCTACGGGGAGGGTGGAAGGAGAGACGTTAACGGGAACACAGGTTTACCAAAGCAGAGAGGGAGGTGGGAGAGGGAGGAGGAGGAGGAGGACGGAGGGAGAAATCAGAGCGTTAGGTCGCTATTTGCACCTATAATACAAAGTGAAGAAGAGTTTGTTTTTTTTGGAAGTTAAGTCCCCGGCTGATCTAGTTCCACTGCCTTCGGGATGGTGGTAACGGGTGTCTGGTGGTGGTTTTGAAGCGTTAAAAAGTGCAGTTAGAGGGAGCTCTCGGGAGGGTTTTGGTTCAGACGGGTTTCTCGGTGTGCCGTTATGGAGGTGAGGTGTGGTGGACGGGGATGGAGGTTATATCTTAGCTCTTCCTCTCGCGCGGGCGCTGGCGGAGGCCGCCCTTCAGTTGCTACAGCACTGGCTCTTGTTCTGCTGGCTCTGCTCGTGCAGGTCCACGCCTCTGCTCCTGCCCGCCGCTCCGCTCGTGCTCTGGGGCTCGCTCTTTGGCAGCTTCTTGGCTGGAGGGGGAAGAGGGGCGAAATGGCGGCGGGAACGGGACGGGGACCGTCCCCGCGGCACAGCCCCGCTGCTGCAGGCTTCGGGGCAGGCAGAGGGAGCCGGCAGGGCCCTGCCTCCAGCGCAGCGGAGGCCCTGAAGCCATCCCGGCCGCACCGGCGAGGCCCAGGCGCCTGCCAGGCGCTTCCCCGAGGGGAAAGAGCAGTTTCCCTTCGAGCTGCTCTCGCACCGAGCGTCGGCTCCACGCGCCTCGCTGCCGAGCCC
>NW_008795324.1:8117-8720 GCF_000699145.1 Aptenodytes forsteri | reverse complement strand
CGGCACAGCTACGGCCGGGCCACGAGGAGCCGCGCTCACCGGAGGGCAGGACAGACACCCGCTCTGCTCAGCCTCCCAAAAAACTCTGGGGGCGGGAGGGGAGACCCCCTTACACCCCGCCCTCGCCCCCCAGCCGCTCCCGGAGCCTCACCGATGGCCAAGAAGAGGTCGTTCACATTCATCGCTGTCTTGGCCGACGTCTCCGTGAACAATAGGCTGTTGTCATCTGCGTAGGCCTGCGCCTCCTGCAAGAGACGCAAGCAGCCGGGTGAGGGTCCGGCGGCCGAAGCTCCGGCACGTCGCCCGTGGCGGCGCCGAGGGGGGGACGGGGATGGGAGCTCGCACGGGCCCGGAGGAGCCCCGGGCCGACACGTACTTCATATTCCACCATGCGTTTGCTGGCCAGGTCAGCCTTGTTGCCTGCCAGGGCGATCACGATGCTGGGGCTGGCTTGTCTCTGCAGCTCCTTCACCCATGTCTTCGCCCGTGCAAACGTTTCCTAGGAGCAGAGGTGGGAACTCAAGGCTCGTCCCACCGCTGCGCTGCAAGGTGGGCGTCTTAGAGGGACCCCCGCCACGGCAAGAGCCGCCCCCGCCCCCCTGC
>NW_008795324.1:5748-6569 GCF_000699145.1 Aptenodytes forsteri | reverse complement strand
CCCCCGGAAGGAAGCAAGAGCAGCGGGGGGAGGGGCCGGCGGCCGAAGCTCCGGCACGTCGCCCGTGGCGGCGCCGAGGGGGGGACGGGGATGGGGGCTCGCACGGGCCCGGAGGAGCCGACACGCGACACGTACTTCATATTCCACCATGCGTTTGCTGGCCAGGTCAGCCTTGCCAGGGCGATGGGCGATCACGATGCTGGGGCTGGCTTGTCTCTGCAGCTCCTTCACCCATGTCTTCGCCCGTGCAAACGTTTCCTAGGAGCAGAGGTGGGAACTCAAGGCTCGTCCCACCGCTGCGCTGCAAGGTGGGCGTCTTAGAGGGACCCCCGCCACGGCAAGAGCCGCCCCCGCCTCCCTGCGAGGAGGTGGCCCCCGGGAGACCCCCGCAAGCCACGAGCGCCCCCTGAGCCGCACAGGCCTTCGCTCCCGGGGGGTTTAACCGAGGTGCCTCGCGCCTGGCAGCCGAGGAGCGCGGAGAGGGACCCTACCTGGTTGGTGATATCATAGACCACGATGGCAGCTTGCGCCCCCCGGTAGTACATCGGGGCCAGACTGTGGTATCTCTCCTGGCCGGCCGTATCCCAGATCTCAAACTTTACCGTTGTGTCATCCAGGCAGACGGACTGTGTAAGGAACGCCGCTGCCGGGAGGAAAGACGGAGTTAGCATCGCGTCGGCCAGCCCCGCTGCGGGCAGGTACCCAACGGGCAGCAGGGAACCCTCCCCACACCCCCAGTCCGGCCCCGGAAGGGATGCGGACCTGGATGCACCCCGACACCGCAGCCGGCTCCGGGACCGCCACATCGAGCCCGGCTTGCG
>NW_008795324.1:4657-5507 GCF_000699145.1 Aptenodytes forsteri | reverse complement strand
CCGCGGGCCTGGTCCACGTACCGCGGGCTTGTATTTAACGGGAAGCAAAACCGGCGCAAGGCAAAGCCGTGGCGATGGGGCTGCGGGCGCCCGAGAGCGTTACTGGAGGGGGCTGGAGCCCCCCCGACGGGCGCCTCCCCCCAACTCACCGCCGATGGTGCTCTCCTGGTACTCGTGGAACTGGCCCTTGACGAAGCGCAGCACCAGGCTGGATTTCCCCACCGCCGACTCGCCCAGCAGCACCAGCTTGAACTGACAGATTTTACTGGCTTGGGACTGCCCGTTCGGCCTGGCGGCTCCTCTGCTGGTCATGGCCTGGGTGCTGCTGGCGCCGCGCGCCCTGCTAACCGGAGAGCCGGGAAGGCACCGAGGCGTCCGCGCCGGGCAGGGGCTGGGTGCAGGGTGCTGGCCTTCGATCCGCTCGGCTGTCCTGAAGGGAGGAGGAGAGAGCCGTCGGCACGCTGAACGCACAACGGCGCGGTGCCCCCGCGTCCCCCCCCGCGACGGCATCACCTCCACGGGGACAGGCTCTGCCGAGCCTTAGCGGGCAAAACTCTTCTTGCCTCAAGCTAGAACACGCTCCTCGTTCCGGGGTCTTTCCCCCCACGTGGGGTCTTTCCCCAGGCGCCCCGCAGCAGCACGTGGCGCAGACCCGCAGGCCACGGCTCCGCTCCCCCAGCCTCTGTTCCAGAGGGATTTCACGGAGCAGTAAATTGGTCGGCAGGAGCTAATCCGAGAGCCAGGCAGACGGGATCCTCGCGGCCGAGGCGGCTGGGAGTGAGTCAGCAGCCCTCCCAGCCCTCCCGCTCCCGGCGAGCGGCTCCCGGGCCGGGACGCGCCGCGTCGCGCC
>NW_008795324.1:3270-4273 GCF_000699145.1 Aptenodytes forsteri | reverse complement strand
TGATCCCGGCCGGGGGAGCAGGCTCCCCGCTCAAATCCGGGCGTCAGCGGGATGAAGCGCAGCACCCGGAACGACGTGGCTCCTCGAAGCCCGAGGGGGGGGGCGCTGGGAGGGGGCACTCGGAGACAAAACCCGAGGGTCACTGGGCAGCCGGAGTTTCGGCTTCCGTGGTTCACACGCCCAGAGAACAGCGGGAGAAAGCGGGATTTGTGTTTTCCTTCAGGCGCTAATCTCGCCCTCCCTTGTCGCGCTCCGGTCCCAAGGTTGCGGGGCCGCAGCAGAGATTCACCCGCGCCGGCGGGGCCAGGCAGGCGACAGGACGAGGATCGCAGAGACCAGAACCGACAAGCGGAAAGTCGTTTGTTGCCGGTTCCCCTTCCCCGTCTGCCTGAAGATGTAAGCAGGGCTAAAGCCGGACAAGCCCGGTAGGAAACGCTCGCTAACCACGGACCCCGACCAGCCGTTCCCGGACCCCTCCAGGAGAAGGGGGATCGCCCTCGCCTCCCCCGAGGCACAGCAGAGCCCTGGGAACACAGACTCATCGGCGCGGCGCTCGCCCGGGCGCAGGGAACGCTGCCTCCTTCCTCCAGCACCGCTCGGGAGAGGGACGGCTCGGCAACGGCCTCGGCAGCATCCCGAGCGCGGCTCGGCACGAGCCACCGGGAAGCAGCCGGCGCAGCCCGGGCTGCCAGACTCCTAACGGTTCTCTTTGGTTTGATCCAGAACGGCGTCGGGAGAGCTCGCACAGGATGAGGCCGGGCACGGATGAGGTTCAGGATCGCTCCAGCCAAGCGTTACTCTCACGAGCTTAGAGGCAGGGCTGAAGATTTTACAAGTATTTTAACTATTCCGAGCAGAAATCCCCGTCCCGGCAGCAACGCAGCCCGTGATGAGGCCAGGGCAGAGAGCAGGACCCGCTCCAGCGGCGGCACCGGGGCAGGACGCTCATTTCGGCTCCAGCCGCCCTGGGACCCCCTGCATCTCACCAGGACCGGCCGCTGCG
>NW_008795324.1:0-1422 GCF_000699145.1 Aptenodytes forsteri | reverse complement strand
CCTCCCCTCCCCGCGCCGCCAGGACGTTCGGAGGCACGCGGCGTTCGGAGGCAGCGTCTCACCCACCTGCCCAACCGCCAGCGGGACTGCCGAGCCCCGTGGCTGAGCGTGCCGAGGGCCGCGCCGGCTGAACCGCGCTCGGGAGAAGGGGGCATCCTTCGCAGAGGAGGGTTGCAACAGCCCGTCTGGGCTAACTGCTTTCCTGTTGCCAGCGATACTTTTCCGATGTCCCAATCGCGCTCGAGCAACCACCCAGAGGTGTGCGGGGGCTCGGCCCACCGCGGGTTCACCCAGCCGGTGCCGGGGGGCTGCCGGTTACGGAGGGAGCCCGGCTTTGCCGCGCAGGCAGGCAGCCCGTGCCGAGGGAGCTCCGGCTGGCGGAGCAAACCTGAGCCGGTACACGCCGGCGAGCATCGTACAAAGTCATCCCGTGGCTCTCGTCGTTAGGCATCCCTCCCTAATGAAATATTGAGATCTCGTGACTCAGCCAGCTCCGACGGCTCGGTGACGTGAAGGGGGCGGCGAGCCCCCGCGGAGGACGGCGGAGACCCGGCTCTCCCCCGACGCGCACGGCACGTAAAGCCTGCCGGTTACAGCAGCCGTACTCGAGCCATCGTGCCGCGGAGCCGGTTCACAGCCCCGGTCGAGGGACGGGCTCCGGCCCCGTTCGGCTGCACGCCATCCCCCCACGCCTCACCGGCATCACACCCGAGATAGCGCCGGCGCACGCTCAAGGCCACCTCGGCGAAGCTTCCCGTCCTCCCAGGAGGGATCCAGGCTCTGCTCCGGCACCGAGCCGCCGCTCGCTGCAGGTGCCCGGCACAAACGGCGAGTCCTGCACGGACTCGAGGGATCCGGCCCGGCCCAACGCCCGCAGCTGGGGGTCCGGGGCCGGCGCTGCCGCAGGGGTTGCCCTTTGGAAGAGGAACCCGGCGGGCGGCTTCTCGGGAGAGCAGACGAGAGAGCACACCAGCATTTATCGATCCGCTTTCCCACGACAGCGCCGGGTCCCTCCATCTTGCACCGATTTGGGCAGCTCCCACCCCGCGCCAGCAGGTTCGGCAAGGACCGAGACCCGCTTGCCGGGGACAGGGACGCTCGCCCCTCCTTCCTCGGGGTGGCCAAAGCCGCAGCCCAGGAGCCCCACCCCACCGCCCCGCGAGCCACCGCCTCCGGCAGGTTTCCTCTGAGCCAGGAGAGGCTCGGGAAGCCAAAGCTCCGGGCCAAAGCGCAGGGGAAGCCCCGTTTCTGGGGGAGCCGCGGCTCCGCAGCGGGGCCGGTGCAGAAATCGGTGGGAAAGCTGAAAACACGGCAGACGCGCATCCCGTAGGGAGTTGCGGGAAACGGGCTGCGGAAAGCCGGGGCCTCTCCCGGCTCACCTGGACGCCTCGTGGAGCCTCGCGCACCCACCGGGACGGCTCG
>NW_008795323.1:1663739-1665989 GCF_000699145.1 Aptenodytes forsteri | reverse complement strand
GCTCTTCCCCGGCGGCCGGCTCCACCTTTCCCGCATCCCTGGGAGCTCCAAGCGGGAGCCTTCCCTGTAGCCGCGCGGGGCCCCGAGCCCTTGGCGGGGGGTGCTGGGCTTCGTTCGCCTCCCCTCGGCAGGGAAAGGCTGTCGGGGCCGGGTGCCGGAGCGGCTGCGCCCTCTCCCGGGGCACCCGGCCTGCGTCGGGCTGGAGAGGGGCCGGGCGGGCGGCGGTGTCCGGCGGGGTTTGAAAGCCCTCCGGCGGTGCTTGTGTGGGTCCAGGCTGGAGCGGCCGGAGAGCAGGCGCTTGACGTGACCGGGCTTTTAAGCCGCCGCTCGTCTGGCTCCGAGCACGGGCTGTGCCTGCGCCTCTGACACACCCGGCAGAAACGCCGCACAGCCGCGGCTGTGGGCACAGCGCGGGCCCTGAAAGCTGGCTGTGAATGGGGATACCTGTGTGACTGCTTGGGGGGTGGTTCCGGCAGGTGGCTGCTCCTGCAACTTTGAATTCTCCTCTTCTTTGCTCAACGCAGACAACCATGAGTGATCGGAAGGCAGTGATCAAGAATGCGGACGTGTCTGAAGAGACGCTGTGGAGCGTGCCATTCAGTCTCTGGAGGAACGCAACGTTGAGCGTGACGTTGCAGCTCAAATAAAGAGCATAAGTGTTTGCTCATAATGTTTTTCTACTGAATGCTCTATGGACTTCAAAAATCAAGCAAAAATGTTGGTGGGTAAGTAGTTCTAGAGAAGCAAGTTCTGTGGACACTAGATAATCCAGTCAGACTTTCTCTGCAGACTGGTGCCCTTATGTTCTTTTCTGTACCCCTTATATGCACTTTTCCAGTTCCTCCCCTTCTCTTTCACAATTCCTTCTATTTAAGTCCTTTCCTCCACTCTCCAAAGACAGCACTTGAACAGTGATACTGAGTTCCTGGTGGTCTCTTCTGCAGGAGTTTGACGGGAAGTACAATCCTACCTGGCAGTGCGCTGTGGGAAGGAATTTTGTGACTGGCAAGACCAGTCGCTTCATCCTCCTCTGCCTGGGTCCTGTTACTGTTGTTCTCCTCAAGGGTGCTTAGAGCCCTGGACTGTTTCTCAAACTCTTATTTCGTTACTCAGTTGTGTGCTAACGGGACAAAGCCTGTGCCTTCAGCCTTCCTGAGAAAGCAGACCTTGGCCTTCAAGGGCAATGGCAGGGATTTTGCTAGCATGTTTTTATTGTAGTTAGGGGAAAATAGCAAAAAAAAAAACCCACACCCAAACTTTCTTGTATTTATTTTCTTTCCACAGCTAGCTTCTTTGCTAATAAAAGTGTTGTGTTCTGCCTTTAAAAGTTTTACGGCTGTGTACCTTCTTTTTCTAGTATTGCTCGTGCTATTTATTTCCCTGTGAATGTGGATGACTAACTTTCTAACAAAGTTTATTTTCTCAAACCCAAAACATCTAAACGCTATGGTAACCACCCTCAAAATTTGGTCAGTAATTCCAAGAATAATAGACCTAAATAGGGAGCAAACAGGAGTTAAAAGAAGGCCTTTTATGAGGCTTCTCCTAAAATGTTATTTATTAGCTCTGCCCTTTCACGCTCCACCCCTACTTTTCTTGTAAGAAACCTGGGAACTGCTCTCCCAGTGCACTTGAAGCTCTCATCCCTAAAATAACGGGAAAGGGATCAGCAGATGCACTCAAGATCTTTGAGTGTTATTTTAAGGATTAATTAAAATGCCTTTAGAATCTCTGTTGCCCAGTGTTCTTTCCCCCTTTTCTTTCACTTTGAAGGAAAAGTTAAAAAGTATTACTTAAATTAGGCATTATAGAGTTATGTTTTACTTTCACAGTTGTTTGCTACAATTCAGGGGAAATACTTGATTCTTTAGATCCTCTCAGGCCTCTGTGTTCACAAGCTTAACCCCCAGCACCGTCAACTCATACCTGCTTAAGAACTGACAGCGTTTAGTTCTTTGTGTTCCAAACCTCTCCTGTTCTTCCGATGTGTTTTTTGCCAGTTTTCCCCCTCTTGTTTTGCTGGGTGTACTGCCCCAAAGCCTGAGCTGTTTCTTCTGCTGCTGCTGCCTCTTGGAGAAGCGCTTTGGAAAATAAAGGCCGAGATCTGCCCCAGCCGCCAGGTCGTTATTTCTGGCCGCTTTGTGCCGTCCGGGCGGTGGCGGTGGGTGACTCGGCCCGGGCGAGGCCGCCGGTCCCGCAGCCCTGTGCGGGGCTGGCTGCCGAGGAGCGCTGCCGGAGGGGGGGTCGGCG
>NW_008795323.1:1639438-1662914 GCF_000699145.1 Aptenodytes forsteri | reverse complement strand
GGTGTGGGCGCAGGAGCGGGGAGTGGGGGCTGGCCGGGGGTCCCGGGGGTTTCAGGCTGCTAGCGATGGCCCCTCGGTGGCTTCTGGGTCTCGCTGGTGGGTCTGAAGTGGTGGGAGCTGGGGAGGGAGGAACGGGGTAACCATGAGTGGCATAAGGCAGCGGGGGCCGATGGCCTTGTGCCGGGGTTGGGTTTGTGGTGAAGCTGAACTTCTCCTTGTCGGGTTGTTTGTCTCTCAGATGGGTTTTAATAGGCTTCGTTTCAGGTCACTGCTTGTTTTTGCTTTCTTTTTCCTTCCTCTTCCGGCTTTGTTCCCTGTTCGGTGAGCTGCAGTTCCTGCTCTTCTTCCTTTAAGGATTAATGCTTTATCTCCATTAGCATTGGAGTAATCAGCTTGAGAGCCAAAGCTTTGGTTTTATAGTAAGAGTATATGTTTGCCAGTGCTTATTAAGAGAAACTTCAACTTTATTCTGTACTCAAGTTGAGTGTGCTTTTACATCTTGCTTAAGGAGGTGTGGTATCGATACACAGCATTCCCCTTACCGGCTGTATTTCAGTAACCTACTTTGGAGGAGTTTGGAGTTAGTTACATGTTGTTTGCTCATCTGGCATTTAAACCGAAGTGTTAACGTCTGTCATTGCAAACAGCTAGTTTTGCTGACATAGCAGTTCATGAGGAGCCATTATGGTTCCTGTCATCTATCTTTTCAAGGTAAGACCTGAGCCGCCTCCAGTTCTCTAAAGCTGGTTGGGAGCAGAGTGTTCCTGGCAACCTTGTGGTTTTTTTTCTAAAACCTAGAAATGGGGCAGTAGTGATTAAAATTAGTGTTTTTAGTCCCGGAAGTACATGTGAGAGTGTCTACAGGTTGCTACAACGCCATCGCTGTACTAATTTCCTTCCTCCTTAGTGGTTTGTTTCAACTGTATTACTTCAGGTATCTGAGAAAGCAGCAATGTATTCCAGAGTATCTGGAAATGAGTATCTTGAAGATGTTGACTCCTTTTTGGACCTTCTAAATGCACTCGGATCCTGGATAACCAAGTATTACCTGCTCTTCACCTGTATTAACTGATCTTCCACAGCATAGACTGAAGTGAGTGACAGGGGAGTTGGCTCACCCACAGCTCCCCAGGTTGTGGTGTAACTGTGCGATTATAGTTAAGTTTTAACTTCAAATTCAAACACATGAAAGTCTTTTTAGGCAGAACTTTTTAGGCAGTCATTTCTGGAAGAACTCCGAAGTGATTTGCAAAGTTTTTTGCATCAGCAACAGGATTTAATGTGAGGGTCTTATTATCCCTAGCTACTGTTGTTATTTTTCAGTCTCTTACTTCATTTTTTTCCCCTCTAATGAACGGATCAATGGAAGCAGGGGATACCACGTGCTAGGTATGCAACAAGAGTTTTAGAACCATATCTTTGGCTTCTGAAGGAATAGCAAAGTATATAAACTTCTCTGCATGTATTGTGAGAGGCAGTGTGAAAGGCTAGCAGACATGAGGTTTTCCTGTTGCGGAGAACTGGTTTCTGTCTCACCAAGAGAGACCTCATCGCTACAGCTTCTTTTTTAGTGATGTGTGATGCTGTATGGAGGATTGTTCACAGAATATAAACATCCCTCAGAAAGGAGTTAAGATGACCTGTCCTGTGGCTGGTATGCCTTCCTGTAGAAGAAACAGTATCTGTAGTGAGGAAAGAAGTACAAGGCCTGTCATTCCAGCCCAAAATAAAAGCGTTAAGTGATCTTTGTGGAATGCCATCTCTTACAGGCTTGAAACAATGTCTCTAGTAGCAGAGGAGCAGGGAGGAGAGAAATCCTGATGTACCATACTCTTCTACTCCAATACAATAGACTAGCTTTTAATAAAAAAAAAAAATTTTTTTGAAGACCTCTTTTTTAATGAAACAGAAGGAAATTTTGGCTTGACATAATTCCGCTTCTAAGATGCTTGTTTCTTAACTACAATGGAGGGCAAAGGGATATGGAATGAGTTGCTTCCTTTAGAATCATAGAATCATAGAATCATTGAGGTTGGAAAAGACCTCTAAGATCATCGAGTCCAACCGTCAACCCAACACCACCATGTCCACTAAACCATGTCCCTAAGCGCCTCATCTACACGTCTTTTAAATACCTCCAGGGATGGGGACTCCACCACTTCCCTGGGCAGCCTGGTCCAATGTTTCACCACTCTTTCAGTAAAGACATTTTTCCTTACATCCAATCTAAACCTCCCCTGGTGCAACTTGAGGCCATTTCCTCTTGTCCTATCACTAGTTACTTGGGAGAAGAGACCGACACCTACCTCGCTACAACCTCCTTTCAGGCGGTTGTAGAGAGCGATGAGGTCTCCCCTCAGCCTCCTTTTCTGCAGGCTAAACAACCCCAGTTCCCTCAGCCGCTCCTCATCAGACTTGTTCTCCAGACCCCTCACCAGCCTCGTTGCCCTTCTCTGGACATGCTCCAGCACCTCAACGTCCTTCTTGTAGTGAGGGGCCCAAAACTGAACACAGTATTCGAGGTGCGGCCTCACCAGTGTCGAGTACAGAGGCACGATCACTTCCCTACTCCTGCTGGCCACACTATTTCTGATACAGGCCAGGATGCCATTGGCCTTCCTGGCCGCCTGGGCACACTGCCGGCTCATGTTCAGCCAGCTGTCGACCATTTATGGTGCATCGAAGAGGCCACGCAAAATTAGAATCTTTTTTAGTAGGAGTAGATGTATATTTGGGAATATCTTAACTGGAGGGTACCGAAAACTAAAATGAGAAGATTCCCTTGGTCAGACTAGGGCAAGCAACCACAGGACGAACACACAGGATGCAGCTGTGTTAAATTGTGGCTATGTTTTGGTACCTGTTATATGCAAGACACTGGCATGTCACCATATGGGACTTTTTTCTTGAGTTCCTTATCATTCTACATGTAGCTGATGTGGTCCACCCAATTTCTGCCCTGTTTCAGGAAAGGTATAGGAGGTATTCTGAAAATCTTGTGCCTTCTTTGGAATGGAAAGTATTCTTGATGGACCACAGCCCTTCCCCAAAATGCTGACCTTCTGTGGCATAAGTGACTTTTGCACTGGTGGTCACTGGATTTGAGTCTAGTCAACCTCTTGCCATTTAGATGCTTTTCAGAGTTATCTGCTGTGATAAAGTCCAGTGGAAGAAATGAAGTGGATGTTTGTGAAACCTTACGGTAGCTTCTCCTTCTGTTTCTCTTGCAGTACAGCTTGAAATGGGCTAAATAGGCTACTGTAAGCTCTTGTACTTGTGGAAGTTGGATTCCAGCTATCTTTCAAACTTGGCCTTAGAAACTAAATTAAACTAGGAAGTTTCCAACAGAAAAGTTTCTTTGGGTTATATTAGTGCACCAACAGGAGTCACACCCCATTAGGATGGAATAAAGTAGCTAAGGGAAAATAGGCTTGTTGGGTTTCTCTGCAGTCCTCGAGACCTGATGGCAGCATTAGTTCTCACAAGCATTCCTGGGCCTTATTATTACGGTGTGAGCATGCTTAGCTGGGGTGCGTGACTGCTCAGTCACCTCTTGCTCACTGGGATGTTTGCCTTAGCAGCAACAATAGTTTCAGTGTGTTTTCATGAAATCACCCTGCGGCTTAAGTGTGATCCACCACCCAAACCCCTTATGCAATATGGTTGGCTTCAACACGGCTCAGCTGAAAAGAAGAGGCAAACAAAGACGGAAGGAAACTGTAGTCCTTACCCCAGTAGCAAACCAGTACTGCAGCTCCAGGACCAAAGTGGTCACCTACAGCTGCTTTTAGTCCTGTGAACTTGATCTCCTCTCTCTGGATCTTTGGAGATAGAGGTCCTCTAATAGAATGTGGCATCCAGCAGGAGAAACCACAGGTGTCAGGGCTTGCTCCAAAAGGCAAGACAGCTTTGTTGCTAGTTTTATAAAATTATATAGACAGTATTTTTTTATAAGTCTGTGTTCTCTTGGAGTGTGGATGGGTAGATATATTTATTATAGGTTAGATCTTGTGAGAACTGCAAAAGGACTGAGGACCTGAGTGAAGAGTAAGTACCTCACCAGCACTGTTGTTGCTCATTTCTAATTTGCCAAGAAAAGAAGGAAAAAAGAAACTACCAAATCCAAACCTACGCTACTTAAAACTGGGATCTAACAAGAGAGGATGGCAGTGAGAATCTTCCACTTTTCTCCCTGCGTGAGTCTGCAGGTAGCCCTGTCCTGCCCCGCTCTTCATGGGAATGCAAGGAGGGATGATAGAAAGCAGAGAGTTCTCTGACACGTGGCATGCTGGAAAGGTTGGAAGGAACAGCACTGCTTAGATTCGGGGTAGGGGAGAAGTGTTCCAGTTTACAAATGCATACTCCAAACTTTTGGTTGTCTGTTGACTGATTTCATTACTACTCTGATGGACCAGAATCCTCATGAGGGTAATTATTCTGGGAGGGGAAACTTGCAATCAGTAAAATCAGGTTTGGGGCGTTGTTAGACTGTCCTGTAAGGTCCTTCCTAAAAAAGGCACAGGTGGAGAGGACTTTACTGTAGAATGTGAGAGTCATTATAGTGACTCCCAAAGGCTCTAGGAGTTTGTCTGAAAGGACCTGTAGTATGACAGGAATGTGTGTAAACCAGCTGACCGACAAATTTGATGGTGACTAACTTGAGTAAAACTATAAGTGGTAGGAAATTCTTCTATCAGCTGCAAGTGCAAACTGTTCCTTGTTCCTGGGCCTTGTAAAGACCTACTTTAGACTGAACTCCTCCTCTTGAGTTGTTTCTTTTCCCCAGTTGATGATTGCAGAGAAACTGCAAAGTTGCTATAGACACAATAGGCATGTGCCCCTCCAGTGTGTTCACTGAAATTGCAGATTTAAGAGGGTGGTTGAGCTCTAAACTGACAAGCTCTGCTCCTGAATAACTGAAGTAGTAGTCCAAACCTCTTCAAAATGACTTAATTGTTTACCAGACTCAGTGGTGTTGATTATAGCCTCTTCCCTACAAACACTCTCAAAAAAGGTCTATCTAAATAATCATTCAGCCAGACCTGGTCACACCCTCAGTACTTGGCAGCTTCTGGTGTGTTTTTTTTCTTGATAACACTCAACCCATGTCTTTTTAGCCTGATGTGCATTATAGCACTGCAAGCTATGCAAGCATGTGTTTGAGTTACACATCTGTGGTTCCGACAGAGTTGGTTTAATTCTGAATTAAAGGATCAGCCTTTTGAATAGCAGAGTAAATGACCAGTTCTGGTAATGAAGTTTGTCTGCAGAATGGCTCTGTCACACCATGTGAAAGTAATGATAGTGTCCTTTTACTTCTATAGCTGTAGTTGCAGGCAAAGACTGAAGTCTGCCATGTGCAAGAAACAGCAGACCACCACAACACCCAGTCAAGCCACTTTTATTACTTAACTTATTCTTAAGAAGTCAGATCCTCAGTGATGTACAATAACACACAGACCTTCCAGTCCACTGACCCCTCTTTTTGGGGGTGCAGGTGGGAGAGAAAACTAAAAAAAAAAGTGAGACTTTGTGTGAATGACCCAATTCCAGCTGTTTTAAATGCTCAGGTAGATTGGAAGTGGTGCCGGGGAAGGGGAAAACTGGAGGCACTGGTAATGAAAACTACCCATATGAGAAACACGATCCTGAATCACAGTCTGTTTGCCTGCCACATAAGATTTATATTAAGGGATGGGGAGGACTACGAAGTGGAAAAAGGGAAACCAGTAGGCTTTTATAAAATGGATCTAGGTATTGTATGAGGCGTTACTGTTTGTGTAACGCTTACTGACTATCCAGAGTGACTTTGAGGCTGGCTGGTGTGGATAGACATCTCACTGGGCCTGTGGAGTTTTGCTTCCAAGCTTATCAACATACCTCTTCTACAAATAAAACTTAGGGCAGTTGGTGGAAATGCTAGGTTCAGTGACAGGTAAGCAGTCTGTTGTGTCCTTGGGGCAACTCTGATCTTGTATTAAGACTATTAATACCTTCATAGTATTAATTTTCCATTCTAGCAGTCTAATGAAGCAGCTGTTTAGACACAGGAAACCCCTCTCAAGAGCTTGACTGATTTTTCTGCTCTTGTGAGCTTTATTTCTGCAGTATTTTGCTTTGTGCTTCACCACTGTGTCCTGTGTTAGGGTCAGTGCTGCGCTCAGCATGCTTTCGGGCAAACAGTTCTTGTTGCATAGGTTGGTGGACTTAGTACTTAGATATTTGGTATGTGCCCTGCAAGGCCAAAGCGTTGGGTTCGTGCTTCAAGATCGATTAGCATTTGTTGGCCTTGTGAAAGAAAAGAGTATTTTTAAAACAGAACTAGATCTGTTGGGGTCTTTTAAGCATAGGGGGCAGAACTGAGTGAAAACAGGCAATGGGGTCTTGCAAAGTGGGAGACTTCAAGACAAATGCAGGCAGCAGTATATTTATATAAGGGAACAATATATGATAAATTGTGTGTTTTCAGAAAATTGAATGAAAAAATGAACTAGTTGTTGTCAATTTTTGTAATGGGGCATGAAAAAGTGGTGTTGGTATTTATTGCTTAATGTACCAGGCAACACACTAATGTCTGGTGACGGCAATTCCAAATCTGGATAAAGAAAATTCAACCATTCTAATAAAAGATAAAGCACAGCAAATACATCCTTCTTTTATGCTCTTTGGCCAGTTCTTTGGGCAGTGATAGGAATGAAATAGTTTGGGTTGCTGGGGGGATTTGATGTCCTGATAAACACCAGCCTTTTAACCAGGGCCCAAGGCAGTGGCCAAGGTGAGCACGTCTCTGAGGCAAAGCTAGCTGAGGTGCAGTACATGTGGACAACTCTTGAGGCTGCTGATCTGTCTTGTTTTTCCTTCTTTTATGCTCTTTGGCCAGTTCTTTGGGCAGTGATAGGAATGAAATAGTTTGGGTTGCTGGGGGGATTTGATGTCCTGATAAACACCAGCCTTTTAACCAGGGCCCAAGGCAGTGGCCAAGGTGAGCACGTCTCTGAGGCAAAGCGGTGCAGGGTGCAGTACATGTGGACAACTCTTGAGGCTGCTGATCTGATTCTTGTTTTTTTTTTTTTCTTTTTTTTCTTTCAGATGGAAAGAATGCGAATGGATCCAAACAGCGTTATAATCGTAAAAGAGAAACTTCATATTCAAAAAATGAGAACTTTTCCAGTCAATCCCGTCGCTCCAATTCACAGAAAAGCAAAGCTTTTAACAAGATGCCCCCCCAAAGGGGAGGTAGCGGCGGAAATGGCAAACTTTTTAGCTCTTGTAATGGTGGAAGACGAGATGAGGTGAGAATTGTAATGCCATGCTTCCAAGGCCTTCTTTCTTGGGACGAGAGGATCACTCTGACCTGCCTAGATAGGTCTTCTGTGTTCAGCTCCTGGGCTGGGAAGGGGAAGAGCGATAAGAGGTGCTAACATCGTTGAGATGCCAGAGTGAGTGTGAGCGGAACAACTTGGCAACAACAGAAGAGGAGTGCTCTCTGCTCTGAGAGACTTGCAATAAAAAATACCATCTGAGGAATGGGTACTTAGACAGGCCATATACATATCTCATGAAACAGAGGTCCTTCATGAAAATATCTAGTGATGCAATTTCTAGCTTTTAAGTCTGGGGTGATTGTGTCTAACCACTTCAGTGTACAAATTTGCATGTGATAGTGGTATTGGGAAAGTAATCGTATTAGCCTTGGTGACATCAAGATGGAGTAAAACCAGACTGAGGCTTTTATGCTGATGTGGGTCTAAATACTGTAGATGATTCATGGGTTTTCATTGATACTCTGATTTTTCAGTTTTGGTGGATGAGCAACACTGCTTACCTAAATTGCTGACTCTGTCAAAACTCACCTGCTGTGTCTGTTGAATTCTTACTCTTTGCTTCATTGTATGAAAACTATAACCAAAACAAGTACAACCTGTGCAAATAGTAATCAGACTTGTATTACTGGCTGTCTGAAAGAATATTGTCAGGATTCAAACAACTTTCTTCTGTTATTAACCTTGACTGCTAGGTTTTGCCAGCTTTTACTTGTCCTTATGTGGGTGGTTTTTCAGTGTGGGGTAAGACCACTCAGTTCTAACTTTCAGGTTCTCATGCACTTCTAATGCTGCACTACTTGATTTGCAGAACTGGAATGGGAGAAGGTGAGTGAGTGGATGCTGTGTATTCTGTACATAATCACTGATGGGGCCTGGGTATCAACTTGTACTGATGCTTTTGCAGTAAATTCTAGCAAGTTCTAACAAATGCTGTTGTTTCTTAGGTAGCAGAGGCTCAGCGGGCAGAGTTCAGCCCTGCCCAATTCTCTGGTCCCAAGAAGATTAATCTGAACCACTTACTGAACTTCACTTTTGAACCCCGTGGCCAAGCAGGCCATTTTGATGGGAATGGACATGGCAACTGGGGGAAAAGGAACAAGTGGGGACATAAGCCTTTCAACAAGGAGCTCTTCCTACAGGCCAAGTGAGTGGAAGACCAGCAGGGCTCTTAGACTTCTACAGAGGCACTGAGCTGTAAGGGCTGATCAGCCAGGGAATTGTGTTTGACTTTGACTACTTGTATTGACTTTTCCAGGGTGAAGTTACCTCTCCGTAGTGTTTTTAGTGGTAATGACTATACTTGAAAGGGATAAAAATATATCAAGTTGTCATCTTTACCTATTTACAAGGTACCTGATGGAGTGAGTCCTTTCCATACAAACCAATTAGTCTTCTGCTCTAATTTTCTAGCATCGCTTGTGGAATATGACACTCCATTTGGGAAGACGTATGTAGTTCCCTTACGGAAGACAGTTGTTTTTCAAAAAAATAGTATGTTGAAATGGTAGGGGTAGCAGTTGCTGGATGAAAGCTAATCTGAATTTATAAGCCCCAGAAGCAATTACTCATATGGGTCTTAGTTCTTAAACTGCTGATTATTTCACAGGCCCTTAGGTATGTAGTGTAATCCAAATGATGATCAGTATAGTAATCCAGCAGCAGAATTGCTTTTGACTGGAAATAATGGTCACTTTCACCGGAATTTGAAGTGTGTTCAGGACTTCCTGTATCTGGTCATGTTAAAGATAATAAAAACTATTTTCAGCATCGATGCTTCTGACTTTTTCCCTATTGTTTTGTGGCTTATTGTAGTGAAAGCTATTTGCGGGAACCCCAGTATTTCTAGTTTTTGTGAGCATTTTTTTTCTACTTGTGGTTTCCCTGTTTTTTAATAGATCCCCAATGGAGCTGGCTGTTTCTTACACGTTTCTGGAAAACCACTCTGCCTGGCTCATTCTGTCATTAGTATGTGGTGTTGTGTCTAACTGAGACTAGACGCACCTGTATTCTGGAAATCTGGTTGTGAATTGAACTCTTTTGGGTTTTGTTGGTAGAAATTACTGACTGCATCTGGCAGTTTTCTGCTGGACAAAGAAGCAGCTCAGAGAATCCTATAGGATAGTTCTCAAAGAATTTTTAGAAACAACTGAGTGGGTCATCTGTCTCTTTGCCTTTCCCCAGCTGCCAGTTTGTTGTCTCTGAAGAACAGGACTACACAGTCCACTTTGCTGATCCAGATACCTTGGTCAACTGGGACTTTGTGGAGCAAGTGGTCAGTTGTGATGGGCTAGATTTTTTTTTTTCTCTTCTTCTTAAGAAGCTCAACCTGTCTTTAACTGCTTCTTTATCTCTGTGATGTTACGTAAAACTCAGCTGTTTTTGAGTTGAGGCCTCTTCTGTCACTCCCACAATACTGGGAAAGTTCTGTCATGGAATATATTATGAAATACTTTCATGACAGGAAAAGAGAAGTGCTAAAATCTATTAGGAAAATTAGCAGCTTCTTCTTGCTTTCGCAGATGGGAGCTCATCAAAAATAGTATCTGACATTCTGTAGACAGAGTCCTTGTGATCGAGATATTAACAGAAAACTTGGGCATGAGTCCATGGAAGAGGACTAGAGTGTAGAATTTTGAAGAATTATTCTGTGCATAGGTGGCCCATCTTGCCTAGCAACAAAATGGAAAATCTCTTGAGAACTGCGGTCAGAACTTTGGGTTGCCTCAAGTAGAAACTTATTATTTGCCAAGACTAGTCGTAGTGTATGGTGTAGCTGGAGAGGAGGTAGGCTTACTGTTACCTGATGCTACAAGAGAGCTGAAAAATCTAGGTGCTTGCTTGGCAGTTATGTCTCTGCAACATACAGATGCTAACAAAGTATCTGACTAAACTAGCATGTTCATGGAAATAGGTAAGTTCAGTCTCACAGTTAAACAGGGCTGCACAAGTCTGCTTGTGTAAGTGAAGCGACAGAGCTCATTTGCTGTCTTCTCAGTGTCTGAATTCAGATGATGAAGATGCTGCTAACTCTTAGAGATGATGAATACATGAGGGGAACCATGAGAAGAGTCACTTTTTTAATATCATTAGAGTAGAAATAACAGATGGGTAGCTTTGAAGGTTATTCCATGTGCAGTCTGAAGGTGTTACTTAGTTCACAGTGTACTTAGTTTCTTGGTAAATAAGCAGAGCCTAAAGAGCTGGAAGATTAATATGTTAGAGTAGATCTTACAGGTGGCTTATTCTGTAGCACAGGAACTGATTTCCAAGTCTAAAACTTGTACTGTTCTTCTCGTGCCATTTCAGCGAATTTGTAGCCATGAAGTGCCCTCTTGCCCGATATGTCTGTACCCACCAACCGCAGCAAAGATCACCCGCTGTGGGCATATCTTTTGTTGGGCATGTATCCTTCACTATCTCTCCTTGAGTGAAAAGACCTGGAGTAAATGTCCTATTTGTTATGGCTCTGTTCACAAGAAAGATCTCAAGAGGTGAGACTTGATATTTATTAAATGATGTATCTTTTTGAAATGTTATTTTTACCCTACTAACCTCCTCCTTACATTGCAGTGTTGTTGCTATGGAAACACGTCAATATGCAATTGGTGATATCATTACGATGCAACTTATGAGAAGAGAGAAAGGTGTTCTGATAGCACTGCCCAAATCTCAATGGATGAATGTGGTGCAGCCTGTTTACATCGGAGGTGAGTGTATCCGAGTACTGGTGGTTGGCATCCTGCTCCTAAGCGTGACTAGGACTTGTGCAGAGAGGATTTACCATGGCAATGCCATGCTGTCACCTTAAAATAAACCAGACTACAAAACATGGGATTTAGCAGCTGAAAACCTTAATGACCACATATTAATAATAAGCTTTCTACCCACATTTTGTTTTTTGTAAGGCTTTAACTTGTGTGCTGTTTCCCTTCAAGTTACTGCACTGCAGACTCCTGCCTTCTCAATCGTTGGTATTAGTTTGATGTGTGTTTTGTATCAATGACCACAAGTCATTGGTGTGACTCTTGCTGCTTTTGTTGGCTCCTCAGTGTCCTTAACTCTTTTTTTCCTCCTGGCTTCTCATTATACAGCTTAGCAAAAATAACTGTCTCTGTGTCTAAACTATTTCAAGGATGTAATCTTCAACAAGGTTTTCATCATCTTCACTTATCAACTAAAATCTGTGAATGATATGAGAAAATAATCAAAATCATTGCAAACCTATTCCAAACATCTGTTGCCTGACTTCTTCAGTTTTCTCCAGTCAAATAATGTGACTTAACACATCATCATCTTATCTGTTAGTATCACAAAAAATTTGTGACTAAAGAAATAATTTTACTTAACATTGCTGTTTTGTGGGCTGTCTTGGCCCACTTCATTTTGCAGTCATATTTATGAAAGGCTGCGTGCATTTAAGCTCTCTGTAAAAAGTCAAGTCTCCTAACACATGATGCATATCCAGCATGCAGGGTGTGTGCGTACGTGTTTCTCAGTATTTGAAAGTAAAGGACTTCAAATCCTTTCATAAAACAAACAAAAGAACAAATAGGGATTTGAGATCATTCTAAACCCAGGAAATTCAGCATTAACTTGGTGTTCTGTAGACAAGGTCGGACCCTTGGGGAGCAGTGAATATAGGGACTGTGCTAGTATGTGATGCTATCTATGGTTGCTGTAAAGTTTATAGTTAAGATAAGCTCTCTAGTAACAAAGAAGACTACCTTTTGCTAAACTTGCAATTCTTTAGCTTACTATTTCTGCTGTGCTTCTTGTAAAATCCTCATAATGTTTTGTATGGATTTTTAATACATACAGGCTTATGAACTAATTTGAGCCAAAACAGAGGTCACTTTTGCAGAACTTTCCAGTTGCAGTATTTTTGAGTATATAGAGAAGAGGAAGAAGCTGCAGACAGCAGTGTTTTAGGAAGTTTTGACCACTTAAGGCTTCTCAAAGGTGGTGCTTCCACAGCATAGATGTTTAGACTTGATTTTTTTTGATGTGTAGCAACTGAGTGGTGAAGTGGCGGGTTGAAAGTGGCAGATAAACTGCTGTGTGTGGGAGATGTGTGTAGCAGAGCAGGTATGTGGCACCAGCTTGTGTCATCAATGATATAATGGTAATATGCGGGGTCTGTATCAAACTCTTGCTAAGTATTGTCCGCCCTGGGGTGGATTAACTCACAAAACTGAGCAGTAACAAAACTTCAGAAGAAACAGCAGTCCAAACTGGTGCCTCTACATGCGGATATTAATGATCTGGTGCTCATTCTGTTCAGATGACCAGCACAGTCAGTATTCAAAACTACTTCTGGCATCCAGGGAGCAGGTCTTGCAGCTGGTGATTCTGGAGGAGAAAGCGGCATTACTAAAACAGTATGAGGAAGAAAAACATACCCCAGAGGCTTGCTTTATTGAGGCAGCTATCCAGGAACTGAAGGTGAGAACCTCTTTGGAGGCTTTTAGTAACTTTATTTTTAAGAGTATGTTGAGTGCTGAGCATCTATGTTCTGCTGCATAAGTCGTTGTGTGTGATTATTCTGGTCTCCACGTTGTACATACTAGCAAGGTGGTGATGTTTGCTGCTAGAATAGCATTATAAGTCTTGGAGGAGACTATAGCCTTTGGACCCCATGTATCTGGTGTGATGTTCAAGATAACAGAACACAATGCTTTTTACGGAATGGTATTCCTTCCATAGATGTAAAGGAGTTCTGCTTTCAAAGGAAGATGTGTTTCCCTTTCAGGTCCAGCAATTTCTGGGATAATTTCTATCGGGCAGACATGAGCAAACCTGTAGAATATTCCTTTTCAAAGCCTTTAGGCATCCTACAATGGATGTGCTTTCCAGTAACAAGAAGGAGAGGACTACTTCTTGTCCTTCAAGGGTCACTCTTTGTTACAGATGAATTAGAAAACCTGAAGTATAGGACAAGGCTAAAAATAACTATGGTGATGGTCTCCTGGCTTAAATAGGAAATTGAAACTTGTTCTCTTTTGGATGACCTGTAGGAGCGAGAAACAGCACTCTCTGCTGACCAGGATAAAAACAATGGCATTGCTGGAATCAGTGCAGCTGTGGAAGAACTGGTCCTAGAAAGCTCCAAGGCTGGGGAGCCTGCAGTTTCCCAAGAGAAAAAGGTGGGTGGCAACTCTGCTCTGGCAGATCCTGTTAATACTTAATTCTGCCACTTTACACTGCATTGTATGGTGAACTGGTGCCAAAGATTTTTGCAGAAATGGTATCTTTTAAAGGAGGTGATGTAGTCCTAACTGTATGCTCTCTGCTGTGATAGTGTGGTGTGGAATATCTCTCTGCATTTGATGAGGAGCTTGTGGAGCCTTGCTCTGATCTGGCAAGTTCCTTTTCGCCTCCTGTGGAAGCAGAAGAGGCAGTGCTGGATGAAGAGGAAGTACCTGAGGTGGACACTGTAGGGGAACCTGATATGAACACTACAGAAGAACCAAATCCAGCTGAAACAAGCTACCAAGAATCTAAAGATACAACTAGCAGTGGACATCTTAGCAACTCTCCTTTTTACTATTTCTATCAAGGTCAGTGCAATGAAATCTTGGAATCATGGGGGCAGAGATGCCTCCTTTGGGATCCTTCTTGAGGAAGATGTTTGTCACTTCATTAGATGCAGCTAACCCCTGTGAAATAAAAGTCCCACAGAGACTCAGGAAGGAGCTTTAATTTTATTACTGGAGAATGTACTGAGGTGGGGAGAGGGGTATTGAAAATTAACAGGCAAAGAACAAGTGATGATACCTTATCTTACAGCGGAGGATGGACAGTGTATGTATCTTCACCCTGTGAATGTTCGATGTCTTGTTCGTGAATACGGCAGCTTGGAGAAGAGTCCAGAGAAGATAACTGCAGCTGTAGTGGAGATAACTGGCTACTCAATGACAGAGGTAGTTATTTTATCTTCTTACTAATTAAGAAGATTAGTAGGATTAGGCCCTTGTTTTAGCAGATTGATCATTGTGGCTGACAGATGAGACTTGTTTCTCTTCATTAGTAAGAAATAATAACTATGAACGGGTAGGCATGCTAATCTGTGAAGGGTATCTGTGTAAGGTGCAGTACCTTATGTTGCTTTTGATAAGTAGGCTGCAGTCTAGCTTTTTTTTTTTTCAAGAAGGTAGGAAATTCTAGGAGTAAGAGAATTGCAAGCTTAAGATCGGTTTGTTGTTAAAGCTGTCTTAAAAAAAGTAAATTCTTTTCTCATACAAGACGGTAGCTTGAACTAGACAGATTATCTTTCTCAACCTGAAGAAGTGTTCTGCCTCTGTCTTGAGCTAACAGTTGTTTCTGAGCATCAAGGGTAGAGGTGGGATGTTACAAAAATAAAGAGGATGGAAAGAAGCTTCAGTGTTTGAGATAGAGTGAAAGTGCTTAAGGCACTGAAGTTCTGGAAGGGGACATGGGTCTTGAATTCCTTTACCTCAGATAAAGACAACTGTAAGAATCGGCACGTGCAGTAACAACTATAGATAATTCTTAATTCATCTTTAAGAAAGGATATGCTCAAGTAAGAATGGATGCAGAGGTAGTAGGGAGTTGTCTTCAAGTTTTTCAGCCCTGCAAGGAAAAATACAAAACTCGGCTTGTTTCAGTCTAGCAAAGTGGTGGTCGTTGGTCCAGATAATTTAAGTGTAAAAGGCAAATTTGGTCCAGTGCAAAAACAATTGCGTCGGAAGACTGGTATTGTAGAATTTTCTTCCAGTGGTGTGAGTGAGAAGGGAGGAATAACAAGACAATCAGTAAGTGAGGTGGAGTCACTGCATCCAAATCAGATTATGATGTAGTTGGTGGAGATCTTGGAACATTTGGTTCTGACCCGGGGCATCCTTCATGTGTTTGTAGTTTATAAAGTGATTATTGTGTCACTGCTGCTATTTTTTTCCATTTGAATTTGATGAATGGTGGATGTTCTATCTCCATAAGCTATTCATTACTATGGCAGCCTCTAGACCTTGTTGTGATATGTCTGCTCTTTTTTTATCAGGATATAAGACAGCGTCATCGCTACCTCTGTCACTTGCCCCTCACCTGTGAGTTCAGCATTTGTGAACTGGCTCTGAAGCCACCCATCATCTCTAAGGAGACTTTAGACTTGTTTTCAGGTTGGTACTACCTTTATAGTAGGCTCTGTCATGTATCCGTCAGGGTGAAGGGGAAGTCGTTCTTATCTCTTAATGGCAGAAAAAAGAACATACATAGCAGCTTTACTCCTCTTGCACCAACTGTCTGATGACTACTAGACAGAACAACCCCAATTCACTGTTTTATAGACAACAATTATACAAAGAATAAAAAAGCCTGACTGCTTGGAAGAGCATATGTTGTTTGTAAGCATATTTTGTTACTAATGTGTTATAACTGAATACGTTGTTCTCAAAGCTGGAGAAAACATTGTCAAAGTATTGGTGTGGTTTTTTTTGATATCCAATGCTGTGCATTGCTCCTAGATGACCTTGAAAAGAGGAAACGTCTACGGCAGAAGAAAGCTCGTGATGAACGACGACGTGAACGCAGAATTGAGATAGAAGAAAACAAGAAACAGGGCAAATGTAAGTCGTGATTGAGTATAACTGGTGGATTTCCAGTCATCTTTAGTTGCTGAGCTGATTTCTTGAGCTATAGGATGAACTCTAAGGCCTTTAGTTTGTAGCGTGTACTTAGAACAAGATTACAAGGTATTAGAAACAACATCTGTAGAGTGAAAAATATAAGCTGGTTTAGTCAGGATGTTAAGTGTTATGCAATTGCTGCATACTTGCACATTATGGGAGAGACAGAGGGCATTCAAGGGCGCAGCTATCTCCATGGTGTATATAGCTCTCAGGATTCTTAATTTCTGTTTTTATAGCAATCACGATATAGAGTGAAAAGTGAAGAAGGAAAAAAAAATGCCTAGGAACTGCTTCCATCCAGCAGCAGGGCTTGTACTGGTCTCTAAAATAGAGGGTGGAAAGAAAATTGAGTTGGCACCTCCTAGACTCCTGAAACAACTTGCATATTGACAGTCCTCCCCCACATTGTGTAGTGCTTTAATTTAAAACCTCTTTCTAGATCCAGAGGTCCATATTGCTTTAGAGAATCTGCAGCAGTTCCCTGCTTTTACCTCTTGCCCCGGAGAAACTACCAGCATTGATCATCAGAGCTTCTGTCTGTCTCCTCTTGGCAGAAGCCCTGTGTTTCAGACAGGTGAGCATCTGGAAAAACACATCACACCTAGCTCTTGATCATTCTTTTGGGATCTACTGCTCAGGTCATCACGCTAAACTTTCTTAATACTGATCAAAGACTGCTTCTTTCCTAGATTGCCTATGAGATCATACACAAAAGGCTGACACAGCCAAGAAACATTCTGGTCCTTTGTCTGCTTTTTACTACCTCTACTTCAGTGACAATAGATCTGCACTGTAGTTACCCCATCTTTTAAGTCTTTGCTGAGTCAGAAGAAAAGAAAGGAAAAAGTTCCCCCAAAAGGGAAGAAAAGTGTGTATGCCAGGAAAACACTACTGGCATTTTTTTCTTTCTACCCTCTCCATCTTCCTCCACGTTATACTAAAATAAAACGTAGTTGCTGAGCACTCAGTTAGGTTGTTGTCCAGTGATGCTTTACCAAATGTTTTATCTTGCAGTTCATTAAAAAATATTAAATAGAAACTATTCTAAAATGTTTTTTGGGGAAAAAAAAAATCCCCCCAAAAAAACAAAACAAAAAACCCACACAACACCCCAAAATAAGCAAACAAAAAACCCCAAACAAAAAAAAACCCCAAACTTTAAATCTTCCTTAAATAAAAAGATTGAGGAAATTTGAGAGGTCCCACTGTGTGACTAATGGATGGAACTGATGAGATAAAAATGGTTAATTACATAAGATAATAAAACTTTATTTCTGTTTCATCCTGATAAGCAGCATAATGAGTGCCTTTGCCAAATGCAACTGGCTTTAATTATCTGCTGCTTTCTCTGTAGAGTCTATTCCAACTCCACTGTCACCTGCTGCTAGCCAGGTCAGCCCGTTGCTCTGTGGGAGTTTAGAAGAAGAGTCTCCCTTCCCTTCCTTTGCCCAGGTAAGCCATGCAGCAGAGTAAATCTTGTCAGAATTACTTGTGTCTTTAGTTGGGGATTAGTCTGAGAACACAATTGCTTCCCCCACAAAAACAATGTGGGATAAATCTTATGGAGACAACATAGGGTTTGAGTGCTTGAAGGGGTTCCTAGATTTTCCTGCCACTTAGGGGATATGCAGCATTGTTCTAGTACATGGGATTTAATCATATCTTACAACTTTTTTGATAGATGTTGAGAGTTGGAAAAGCAAAACCAGAAACATGGCCCAAACCTGCTCCAAAGACAAGAGGTAAGAAAATTCGGTATTACTACTTCAGGTTCTTTACCATGCATCTAAATCTACGAAATCTTGTAACTTCACAAGAAACATCTGGAGTGTGGAGGGGCATTTGCACTGTGAAAGTTTTATACAGCCTTCTGCCTCTCAAGGCCCTTTCCCTCTTTCAGATGAGAACACTCTGGCACTCCCTGTGCCAGTGGATAGTGATGGAGAAAGTGACAGCTCTGACCGCATACCTGTGCCCAGCTTCCAGAATTCCTTCAGCCAAGCTATTGAGGCAGCTCTCCTGAAACTGGACAAACCGTCCACAGCTGATCACTTATCAGGTAAAAGGCGGGGGGAAGGCATGAAAAATTTCTGAAGGGAAATACTCAATATTTTCACTTTCTTCTCCTGGGAGAAGTGAGAGCAGCAATTTTGGGGACCAAAAATTGGCCGCAGAACAGTTCTGAAAATTGTCAGGTTGTGGTTTCTGAGCAGCTTGACTAGGGCTTCTGTTAGCTTAAAGCAGGTCTCTTAGTGGGAGCTGAGATCTCCAACTAGGAAAGAATCCCATTAGGACAAAGATGGCTTTTGACAATCATGTTTGCCATGTCTCTACCGGAACTTAATTTAAGCTTTATCTCAAGGAAGTTCAGGTTATGCACTTTTAAACTAAAAATACCTGAGCTGCTGAACTACCACTAAATTTGACCAAAATGTCAAGGTAACTGCTAGCTGAAATTTCAAATTAGGGAATCTGGAACAAATTGAGATGAACTTAAACCCCCAAGCCTGGTGCTGGCTGATCAAACTCAATTATAATGCTCAGTTCTGATGTTTAGCTTTGGCTTCTGTTTGGAGACTACACTGAATGATGGAAAGAGTTGGATGGGAGGGCCTGGGAGTTTCAGTGAAATTGAGTATCAGCTCCAGTTGTAGTGTTGGACATGGATGAAAGCAATACTTGTCTGAAAGGCAAACTGCTGCACGCTTGCAGTCCTGGGATCTGCTGTTGCAACAGAGAGTTCTAAAGCCAACTTTAGAATCAGTTAGGCATGTTTATAGGTGTGTTTTAGGTGTGATGGAGTCTCCCTTAGTTTGTCTGCAGTAATTTTTTTGT
This sequence comes from Aptenodytes forsteri, assembly GCF_000699145.1. Taxonomy (NCBI): domain Eukaryota; kingdom Metazoa; phylum Chordata; class Aves; order Sphenisciformes; family Spheniscidae; genus Aptenodytes; species Aptenodytes forsteri. The sequence goes on along the minus strand of NW_008795323.1, from coordinate 1,644,109 downwards.
AAAATTAAACTACTTGGTGCTCAGTGAGTTGATAGGAAGTGTCACGGACCAATAGAAGTCATTTAGGCTAGGGAATACCATTTATCATTTCTGTGTGATGTTCCTGTTCCATGAGAAGAATGACAGTATCATTTTAATTCTTCACAGAGGAAAAGGGAGGCAAGAAAAGAAAGAAACAGAAGCAGAAGCTATTGTTCAGCACCTCTGTTGTTCACACAAAGTGATTCTGCTATTCAAGAGAAGTTTCCTCTCCTGGTTTTCTTTTCATTTTGCTTTGTTTTGCTGCTATAGTTTAAATATTTAAATTTGAACAGACTAAACTTGTGTTTCCAGGGCTTCTAGGGGGTTCAGGAGGAAACCATGACAGTATATGTTGAAGTAAGATCTTTTTGATTCCAACTGCTTAATCAGTTTATACTGAAACAAAGTTTTGAAAGAAACAACCCAGAGACAAATCAGCCAAGGCTTCTAGTCTGTGCCAAGTTGGTTCTTTTGGCCTAATAAGCAGTATGAAAGTCTTTACAGCTGCATGGCACTGCCAGAATACTGCAATATTACCTAAGTGAAGAGGCAGAGGGCCTTTATTTCCCTAGAAGTATTCATGGGCAGAAGTCCATCTGACTGTGACAGTAGTGCTGTTTCAGTAAAGCTGTCAAACTGCTCTCTTGAGAAACTGGTTTCCGCTGCACTGGAAATGGGCAAAAGAGCTTCCTGGCTTTAGAGTGTTAGCTGCTATATCTGTTCTTTTTCTAAAGAGCAAGAATTCCTCCTGTTCTCCTGTCTTGGAAAGATTTAAAGCTGAGGTGAGTGTAAAGCAGAACTTGGCTACTTGGTTTTGAAGTGACTCTTGATGAATTTGTGTATTTCAAAATGCGTACTGGCACTAGTGGTAGAAGGAACCTCCTGGCTTCTTTCAGTTGTTCAACTCTGTTTTACTGTGGGTGAGTGAGGCTGCTAATTTTATTTTTTTTTCCCAACCATGGGCTACGCATTCTTTGTAACCTGATCATCTAGAATAAACACTCCACCCTAGGGCTCTTGGTAACTACCTGAATGATGTTTTGACACTGGCTGCTCTTGAATTGGAAGAACAACTGATAGCTGGAGTCTGTAGATAACTTTTATCCCCCAGCAAAAAACTGGGGTCTCTTGTACTGGGATAAGGGCCTGTATCCGCTTGGTTCTGGGATGTAAGTTGATCTGCACTAAGCACCTCAGGCTATAAACATGCCTCTTCTGGACCCCTCCCCGCTCTTTCTTTGGGTGGTCACATTCTGCACTGCTTGTGGTTTGATTTGAGCAAATGAATTAAGTGGTGTGGATTTTGTTGAATAAAATGAACTATAGGTGTAATGTACCAGTCAAGGCCAACAGTTGCAATAAATCATACGCACACGCACTTACAGTGCTGCACACTTCCTGAGCTATACCTGAACTGTCATATCAACGTGGAGCACAATACCACTTAGTTGCACAGAGTCAAATCTTACCTTCCTACTGACAGAATTCATGCCGGGGAGCTGGCGCTAACTTACAGTGCAAGACTGACGGGTGCCTTCTGTTATCTTCAGCCCTGCCTGCACCAGTGGCCTGCCTGCATTTGCACAGGCTTTAAAAAGTTGATGTGCTCTCTCCCTCCGACACTGTGACTCATCTGAGCAAGGAAGCGTGTGTTTGAGACCTCTGGAGTCAGGTGTTCTAACACCACTGGTAAAGCCATTGGTTGTGTCCCTATTTAGAAAGTTCATGTCAATACATCGATGCTTGATTTCAAAGCAATAGGCTCCATATTATACAAGTGCTTCCTCGAGGCACTTAAGCGTGTGCGTGTGGGAAGCTAGTACCAACAAGTATACTTCACAAAGCTCTGTATGCGGCTGTAAACCAGAAAGAAGGGGGAGAGGGGGGACGTAAAGAATACTTCAACTGCTGCAGGAGGATGGAGGAAACACTTGCAAAACATTCTTTGAAAGCAGCTTGACTTCATGCTTGGTCACAATTAACTACACCTGATGGAAAGACAGTACAGCTTGTCAAGAGAGTGCAAAGAAACTAAGCCAAGATGCCTGAAAGTGGTAACACATCTTGCTTTATGTGCACATTGGAAAATTATTGGTGAGGGCAGAGAAAGCAACTAAGAAAGATTCAAGCATGCAGCTAACTGCGTTCACAGTACTATTGTTTCCGAATTGTAATAGTCATTTTAAGCCATGGAACAGGAGTAACTACTTGGTGTCTAACCAGTATCTGTTGTGTTCTATTATCTCTGCACATTTATAGTCAACTTTTCTTTGCATTGGGAAGAGAGACAGAATAGCTGGAGCTGGTGTAGCTCACCTCCACATCTCGCAGGCACTAGAACAAGTAAGGGAAGCGATGTGGGCAAGGAAGACTGTCCCTTCTGCAGGAGCAGTCTCCCCAGGGCAGCATCTTCAAGCTGTATCTTGTTTTCCTATGGATTCAAGAGATAATACCAGCAACACACTACTTTCCTGTAACTGATCGGTGTAAACTTAATAAATATCTAAGCAGTACTTGTACCTATGAGTTTTATAATGGGTCGGATGGAGTTGAGCCTTACAGCTCTACCTTGCGTTCCCTGTAATCTCTGCTCCTGTGTACACAACTGGTGCTTTTGTGACTCAAAACAATGGACAGCCCTATGGATAACAGGTGCACTTGAAGATAAGGTAAAAAACAGTAAGATGTTAATGCTTTTTCTGTACTCGAGGAGAATAACTACATTCCTTGTCCATGCCAACTGCCTAAAGCTCACTTCTACCTCAGCATGAAGATCACATTGAGCTGCTACACTCCTTAGGAGTGCAGGTGGTTTTGACTCCTGGGGTGAAACAGGCAAGTAACCTACTTAAGTAAAACTGTATTTTTAAAAATTTATTTATTTAAGAACACTCAGAATGGGGGAATGAAGTCTAAATACAAACAGATGCCTTTTCTGTCCCCTGCTTTGCTTAACTCTGAAGATAACTGGTAACATCTTGATTACACAAGTACAGGACAGAGGTGAACAGTAACTAGTAACGTTCAGTCTGTCTCTGGGCCATCATCGTCTTCCTCATCTCCACTTTGAGAGTGCTCTTCTGTAAGGGAACAGCTCAACAAGGACTTCTGTATACACCGTCTTTCCTCTGCAATAAAGAGAGCAACAGAGGGTCATTACTTGATCTCTTCACATACACTGGAATATCCTCAACTTCTACAGGAACATTTCTCAGTTCAAGAATTCAGAAGTAGCCCAGCATATCCAACAAAACCCCCAGGAATTGAGTCTGCATTTTAGGAAAGTGGCTGGAGGAACTCACCTTCATTTGTACAGTTTTGCAACAACATCAGCAGCTGTCTTCTATTATACTGAATTAGAAATTTCTGACATGTTCTTATAGTACCTGTAGGAGTCACAAGAACAATATGTAACAATCTACAAAACCAAGTGTTTCAGAGCTGCTAGTGTATTTTCTGAACATCATTGTATCAAGCAACAGATGCCCCAGGCAACAACTTTACTAATGCAAGTGCTAAGAAGTGGCTGTAGACTTCATTTCCCCACTGTTGAGGTTAAGTGGTGGAATAATAATTTCTAACATGTAGTGTCCATTATTTGCCCCAAGTGGTTAATTTTCAGGACATGGATGATACTATACTTTGAAAATATATTTTTAAAAGAAAATAATGTAATGTAGTATTTGCTACTCTGGTTTTGTGTTAAATGTAATGAAGATTCAAGCAGAATTAATGAGGGTTTCAACAAAGAACTGCTGGTGCCTGTTTCTTATTTAGATCTGCTAGAAGCTTCCGAGTTAGTGACACATAAGATGGGGTCTCTCGCACCCACAGCAGTAAGATGGGGTTCTTCCATTTTAGCAGGCCTGGAAGGTACGATTAAGCTCCGCGGCCTCCCCCCCCCACCCCCAGGCACCAGAGACTCCGCACCCAGCACCGGGGCAGCTTAGGCAGCGGCTGACCTCCGACGTGCAAGGTGTTGAGGGAGCAGGGGTACCGCTGGTTCCGGCTCTCCAGCTGCCTCACGAAGGGGAGCGCGGAGCAGAGCAGCCTGTAGGAGTCCTTGCGGCACCGCAGGAGCACGGTCCCGGTGTAGGCGTTCAGGTACTTCACTGCGGGGGCACACGCGCACCGGTGAGCCCGGAACCCCGCGCCCCGGCCCTTCCCCGAGGAGCCCCCCCCTCACTCCCCCGAGGGGCCCGGGGAGGCGGGACAGCGCGTCCCGCCGGCACCTGTGAAGGAGATGGAGCAGCAGGCCAGGCCGTAGTCCCCGTGCACCCGCCCGACGGCGTCCCTGACGGCGAGGCCCACCGCGCGGTCCTCGATGCACTGCCGGCACCGCGGGTCCTCCGAGACCACCTCGCACAGCACGTACCTGCAGGAGAGCGCGGCGTCAGCGGCGCGGGACGGACCCGGCCCGACGGTGGCGGCGCCTCCGGCCTCACCTGTTCTTGAAGCGAACCATGGCGGCCGTGGCGCCCGAGCCGGACGGACGCTGCGCCTAGCCAATGGGCGAGGCGCCCCCGCGCACTGCAGCCAATCGTCGTCGTGCGGGGGCGGGGACAGAGGGAGAACCTCCCGCCCCGGCGTGGTCCCACCTTCCTTCATCAGCCGGCTGCGGAGCGTGCGCATGCGCTCCGCTTCTTCCCC
>NW_008795323.1:1609808-1639149 GCF_000699145.1 Aptenodytes forsteri | reverse complement strand
GGCTTTAGCCCTCTTCGCTGTGCCGCTTCAATCCACCTTGGCTAAGCCCGCTTCGCCTGGCGCCAAAAAATCTAAATGATGGAGACGGGACGTCCCGCGCTCACACCCCCGCTTCGTCCGACCGGAGCCGCGGGAAGGTCCCGGGAAAGAGGGTGAGGACAGGCCCGGTGCTGCAGTCACCCTCCCTGACTGTGCCAGGTGGCGGGGCCGCCATCTGTCCCCCGGGGCTGAGGGCATTAGCAGAGTGTCCAGTGCCACCCCTGTGCTCCTGGAAGGGCTCTCTGCCTTCGCTACCTCACAAAACGGCGCTCCAGTATTTATAGCTCCTCAGGCTGCGGGCATGGGGTGTTTTGGGATATGTACTAACTGTCTAACAAATGAAATCAGCTGAGAAAATTGCAGAACAGAGCTACTTATAATTATTTCTGTAGTGGTTTTCAAAGCTGTGATCTCTGACAGATGATCTGAGGAAGCAGGGAGTGCTCTTTGAAAGATCTAGTACCGGAAGAAACTGGGGAGAGGGGAAGGTGGGGGGTATGGGGAAAGATAGGAGGTGGGCATCTGAATGTGAGGTGGGAGAAAGAGCCAGTTAGGGTGGCACATAATTCACAGGAGAAGCACTTTCACCGAGGTCCCTGGAGCCAAATCACAGGGGAGCACTGAGGCACTATAAATTAAGTGGGAACTCATTGCTAATTCAGAGTAGAAACATCATCTTTATTGACCTTAATTCTAGACAAAGAAAACAATGATAAACCCAGTGGAAATCCTGTCCTGGGTGATAAACTTCTGCCCTCTGAAACAGATGCCTGTTCTGCTGCTCTCTCCCTGTCTCTATTATCTCTTCTTTCCTTCACCTGTGATCACATTTTTGAGTCATGTTTTTCTGAGAACCGCAGAATATGAGTTGCATGAGGAGAAAAAAGCACAAAGTCCAGTATGGACTTGCCAAGAGACCTTTTCTTTTGTGCCGTGACCAGAGGGACTGGGGGAAGTTTGTCAGTTTCTGAAGCTGATGCAGATAGAAGCATTTTCTCAATGAGAGAGACTGCATTGCATTGATCTTTGCCATATTGCTTTGTGTTTTAGTATCCAAACTGGGATCTAGCGGTCATCTGTTCCACTTGTCAATACAATGAGCTCCTAGGTGATGAGCTATTCTCACATTTTTGAACGATATCAAAGTCCATGAAGATTCCCAGGTATTTTCTTTGTGGAGTGAGGTCCCAGCTTAGCCTTCCAGAGTGCCTGCCAAGGTATATTTGCCTGCTGCCCTGTCTTTCTGGTGGCATCCCCCATCCTGCCTTCTGACTGGGCTCTGGTTGTCCTGGGCTGCTCGGGTTGCTTTCATTCATGCCCTCCCTCATTTCCTTCTCTTTGCAGAGGCACGGCTGGGTCTCTGACAGGCAGACCATGTGAGTGCACTCTGCCCTGTAATCCAATAGGACATGTGCACTGTGCGTGCTACAGGCTGGGCCTTATGTATAGCGAAGGCCTCTGTTTTCGGTCCAGAAGGCTGATTAGGAGAGACACGGTGCAAAGAGAGAGCAGTGTTGTGACAGAGCCCTGTCCTGCTTCATTTCACGTAGGATATTGCCTTTAGTTCCCTGTTGTTGGTTTGGAGGATGCACGGAGCAGCCCTGAGCCACCGCAGCTCCCTGCACAGTCACTGTCTGTGTTAGTACAAGCCGTGTGAGTCTGGTCAGGCGTCATGGTGTGCTGAGCTGACAGCACAGGACTAAAAGGTTACAACATCTTCACATTTGTCTTCCCACCTCCTCACTCCCATCCTCTGCCAGCTTTGCTGTATTGATTCCAGCGTCAGTGAATTAAGAAACTGTCGCAAGCAATGGTGAGTTATACAGTCAAGGTGGGAAAGAACTGTCTCCTAAGAAAAGATCTGAGAGAGAAAATGCTATTTAAATTGAAGAGTGGGTCAAGAGAGCTGCCAGGAGAGAGGATGGATGTCTCTCCTGCAGACTTGGAGAGACAATGTGGCCTCAGGATAGCTTATCAAATAGAAATTATGAAGGACAGAGAATACGAGGACAGAGGGAAATAACACATTAGAGATAATTTATAAAGCAGTTTGAGAAATTTGGATAGAAGATTCTTTATCAACGTAAGTGTTCATCAATGATCGTTCAGTAAAGTGGTGATGCTAGGGAGGTGCAGGAGGAATTCTGAGGTCTCCTTTTCCCAGCTCATGTTTGTTACGTGTGGTAGCGTGCATGTGAAGGGGTTATTCCCAATCAGTCCGGGTTGGTTTTATTACCATTTTAGTTCATGATTTGACCTTTTACTACAGGCTTGAAGATCTAGACCCTCATTTTAGATTTATATGGCATTTGTAATCTCCAGATTGTGGGTTAGATTGCATTTGTATTGTATAGAATTAATTGTGCTAATAAGCTGCAGTAGACATTGTGATTAAAGCATATGTTTTATTGTATGCAGCCAGCTCTTAGAGTTTGTATGTATTTTCTATAATTAAAATTACCAGCAAATGTGTTTGCTGAAAAAACATATATCAGTTAGTGAATCCTTGCACTCTTTTTAGGAAGCATGTTTCCATTTTATAGATGAGGAAACTGAGGTACAGGGGGATTAAACGATTTGTTCATAGTAAATAGCTGTCAGTCTGGAGATACAGAGCAAGGACATAATGTGAGTAGAGGGAACCAGCGTATTAGTGCATATTGTGTTGGAGTATCGGTCTTGTATGTTGCTCACGCATAAGGTAGCCAAGTAATTACATGCTGGAGTAAAATTAGGATGCACTGGTACTCCGTCCTTGTGATACCACAATTTGATCTTCCCTGCGTAGCCAAAATCATTATTTTTGCTTCCCCCTGGAAGCACGGAACTGAATTTGCCATCAGGTGCGGTATCAGAGTTGGGGGTGACAACCACATTTAGTTCCACTGTATGCACATTGCATCCCCAGATAACCCCGCAGTCGAAAGTACAAAACAATCTGGCTAAAATTAAAACTGCTTCTTAAATCCTCTGTCTGATGTTGCCTGAAGCTTTTTGTTCAGTTTATCTTCACAAGGTCACTGAGACAGAAGAGTGCATTCTCTGAGCATGTTGGCCTGGAGCCTTTCATGCAGATGCTTTCATTTAACATTTGGGACATTCTCCTTCTCCCTTCGATCCGTTCCTTTTTACTCCCCCATTTTATATATCTCTCTACTCTCCCCTTTTGACCTTAGGATCCCTCAGATCAATACATGTAGGAATAGACGTTACCCTTCTTTATCATCTTAACATGTAATCACTAGTCATAAGCTTTCTGGGCACCCAGGCTGTCACGGGCCAGAGACTGCTGGTCTGCCTGCCAGAGCTGCCACGCATGCTGCCTGCAGCAATGCCCTCATCTTTGCTGTCATCCTGCCACGTGGAATATTTGTCTTACAAAACCATGTGTTTGAAGCAAATTCTGCTTCTGCCTCTTTCAGTGGCTTGCAGTGTGATCTTGGACTACTCACTTAAGATCAAAATGGTAAATTCACATTTCTCTGATTTTTTTTTTTAATAGTCGAGAACAGGAAATTTCACTTCAGATTAATAGTGACTGAGTGCTCCAAGGAAATTTCACTTCAGATTAATAGTGACTGCGTGCTACAGGAGACATCCCGAGTGTTGTAAGGTGAGCTTCCGTTAAGACATTGAAAATTGGAAGCCACTCTGGAAGATTGAAGCCAAAGTTTAAGATCTGATAAAGGGCATAAGTGTCTATGAGTTTGGCATGTGCTGCCTAGAATGAACACAGAATCAGGCGTCTTCTCTTCCTGTGCAGCAAAAACAAGTGTGAGAGAAGAGCTGTGCAAAAGGGCTTTGTGCCAAGTGAGAAGCTGGCCCTAAATTTTCGAGCTTCATTTTCTCCACCTCTGCAATGGGAATAATTGCAAATACTTTACTCATAGATAAATGTTAAAAATTAGTAAAATGTCCACTCCAATGTTGTTAATTATCAAATATAGTAAAACTGCTTCTATATACGAGAGATCTGTAGGCAGCACACTTTTCATTTGCAGCAAGCTGCTGCAAGAAGAAAACAGTTGTTTCCAAACTAGCTAATTACATTAAGGCAAAAACTAGATTATTAGTTCAGATAGTTCAGGATTCTCTTTTCTCTTTCCTTTCTGCATTAGGGAACACAGACTGAACAGTAGGCCACATAAGTTACTATGTAATCTGCTGTGTAAAAACCCCATATTTAATACCTCCTTAACGGGGATGTTAAGATGGATTAATTATTCTTTGTTCTGGTCTCTGAAGATAAAGGGTAATTACTATTAATTATGTGTAATTGAAAAATTGTTCCTTCACAAAGAATCCAATAGCATTAGTGGGATTTTAACTTCTTGCTACCTATAGGGAGGCGTACAACATTCCGTAATGTTATGGCAAAGACTGCCATAAACTTAAGAATAGCCTCAGAGAGTCTTACTCACTTTTCAGCCTGCACTTGAGACCAGTATTTTCAGAGATAACAGGTCTCAGAGCATGCTAGTGAGACAGGACTCGGTGTTTTGTACTGTGCTGAATGGCACTTACACAGAAGAAGATGCAATCTGTAAGGCTGGTTGTCATTGATGCTGCAAGACTTTTCCTCAGTAAATTTCCAGAAACCTGTGGAACAACCACAGGTAAACCAAAGGGAAAGTATTAGAAACAAACAAACAACAGTAACAACAACAACAAAACAAACCCTTGAGCTTGCCTATCTAGGAAGGAAGCTTTTGAAAAAAAGAAAAAACAACCCATGACTCTTTAGTAACCAGTGCATCACCTGTGGGTCAGCACAGACAGTAGAGGTGTCTGACAAAGATCGGAGACTATGTTGAGATATTTAAATTAAGGTGAAAAAAAAATTTTATGATTTTTACAAGGGCAGAGCACTTTTAATTATATGATTAGTAGATTAGTAAGATTAGTAGCCTGAGACCTGAAATTCCTAACTGCCCCACCGATTTATGTTGTTAACTGAAAATCCTCAGAATATTTAGGTGCATAGCTTCCTTCGACTTCAGTGGGAGTTGGGCACCTTCATATGCATAAAAGTCTGGCCCTTAAGCTCTCTAGACCTCAGTTTCACATTGGCAAAATGAGGATAATAACATTTTTCTACTTCAAGGAGTGCTACAAATAAATTAATGAGTTGTTATGCATTTAAATAATATAATAATTGAGATAATAGAAGCTCTTACAACATAAACATAGCCTAACCTGAGCCACCCACCTTCTTCAGATATGAGTTGGTGTAGAGGCTACTCTGAAACAAAAATGATGTGTCTAGTGTTGGTTGTCCTGCAGATATTTGCTCTCTGCTTTTTCTTTCCCCAGAATTCCCATGTGCAGATTAAGCCAGGGTCCTATTTTACAGTAAGATATATCTGCTTATGTCGCCATATACTGAACAGTCCTTTTTCTACATGTCTTTATGTTTAACTCCAGTAGCCTAGAGCAGCATAGGATCGGAGATGTCTTCTGCAGAGCACTTGTTTCCCTAATGAGGGAGGCAACGAAAAACACTTTCCAGTGCATCCATCATTCAGCAGCTGTGGCGCTGAGGCGAGAGGACAGGCATCCTGGAGCAAGCTTATATAATCCGTGCCTGCTGCCTGGCTCCAGCAGGGCAGCAGCAACGCATGCAGGGAAGGAGGGGGGCTGCGGTGGAGCTGCTCAGTGGGGTACAGCCGGAGCTCCCCTTGGCAGCTGCAGGGTCTCAGCTTGTACTGGTGTCAGCTTGGTGCAAAGGGCATGTCAGTCACTGCCTAGTTGGGGCACATGGGTCTCAACTCTGCCTGACCCACTCTGACAGAGACCTCCCCACCGTCTGTTCTTGCCTAGATCCAATTTTAGCTGCAGCATCCCACTGCCCAGCACAGTAAGTGAAAGCCCCTCAAAAGCAGAGCAGAGTGCAGTGTATGAGTGCAGATTTGGGTGGGGAGAATCAACAGCGACTCTTTTTATTTCTGCTGTGCTGACTGGGGGTGCTCACAAAGACCAGTAAGTGCAAACAGATTTCCAGAGGCAGTGGTTGTTATAGATTGAAGAAGACAAAAAGCACTGGAAGCATCTGACCTATTTTGGGAAGCTTGTTGGGGCTTTTTGCTTTTATTTTGTTAATTTTTTTTTTTTCCCCTTAAAGTTGTGCTTGCACCTGAGTCAAAGAGACTGTAAATATTTGTCACTTTTCCTAACTGTGTGCATGATGAAGACAGAAGCAAACTAAAAAATATCTTGCTGCATTTGCTAGGCCGAATCCAGAGTTGCCCTGAAGGCATGGGGGTTGGAGCTGGCACTTGAAATTACTTCTGCCTGCTGCTGGTTGGTCCCAAGCTAAAGCTCCTGGTGATGCACATAGCAACCTTCTTGCAGTGCTTGATGGCATCTGCCACAATGAGATGATTTGGGGGCAATTGACCCAGGGCATGTCCCTCAGGCCGCCTCAGTAAAATTCCATAGTGCTCATGCTGGAACTCAAGCAGTTGTTGCTACGTGACCTTCTCTGTCCCTGTTTCATACCTGTGATGCTTAAAAGATCATGTTTATCCTGCTGTAACATTAGTGACTTAATTAGAGCTGAATTTGGTCCCACTGCCTCTGAACATGAGCACCTTCCATCAAGTCATCTAAAGGATCAGATCTGGTTTCTTCTCTCTCTCAGTACTGGTGGCATCTGGTTTCATTTTCCATCTTTCCTAAGGGAGCTCACTTTTCCCCACATTTCAGCATATGCCTGTTCTATGTCAGCACCCCGGGCTGCCTGTGTCTCTGTGCCAAGCCAAGTACCACTCTTCCAGCCAACAAGGTACAAGATGGTGTAGAGACAGAACGTGAGATGCATCAAGAATTGGTGTTGTGGACTGTGCGTAGCTTAAAACTAGTACCTGCTTATGGGTCAAGAAACTAAGCTGGGGCCAGTTGAGTGTGGTTGGTTTTTTTCCTCTGTGTAAGGTGTGTAAAGGTAGCAAGATTTTCAGCCTGTAGTGTCACAGGAGCCAGTGTTTTTGCACAGCGTGGCTCCTCTTTGTTGGTACCATAACGGGCGCTCAAGGGACTTCTCAGGGTAAACAGCAGGGTGGGGCACTGCTGATGAAATAGCAGGGCTAGCAGAGGACACGGTACTCCCAGCATTTTAACTTAACGTCCAGCACTGTCTGCATGACATCCCCATTTATTTCTAAATATGCTGACATGGGAAATTTTCTACATGTGATGGTTTGTCTCCAGGAGATGGATTGATTCTTTTAACTTGTTCCGTCTCTTCTCCTTCCCTGTCCCCACCCCAACCACTTGGTCAAAACAAAACTCCCTCAGCTTTGTTTGTGGCACACAGAGGGACAGTTATTTAAGCAATAGTTATGAAGTTCTTTTTTGTAAGATGCAGGATTTTAAAAAAGTGTAAGATGATGATTTTGAGTGCTTATTAGATTCCCCTAAAACATACATTCAACTTCAGCTCTCAACATTTTTATGTGTATCGCTACATAGATAAACCTATTGCTTGAAAAAGCATATGTACTATTATTTCTCTATTACTACACTGTTACCCAGACTTGTAAGATCAACATCTGTGAGTCAGATCACAGACATTAACAAAATAATTTAAAAATAATTTTATTTAATTAATTTACTTAAATTATACATACTGAGCTCTTTTATTTTTGGGACTTGCAGGGTGCAGGTGTTTCTCTGTAAGCACGGGGGCAAGCAACTTCATTAGTCTTTTAATAGTCTCTTAGTATCAGAGACTGATGGTGTCACCTTATATTGAAGCTAATTTTTCAATAAAAATGCAGCAGTTTATAACATGGATACAGAGCTCCTGCTCCCATTCACGTTCCCTCCTACTCTACCCCGTATTCTCCAACAGAAAGATACCACAGTGACAAACACAGAAAATTGAAGGACACATACTAAATCTCAAGTTCAGTTCTTTAGTGTCTTTCACACATTTGTCCTGGTTTCGGCAACCACGACAACATTATAGCTTTATAGAGGAGGAGATGTTGAGAGGACAGGGTAACTTTAGATTAAGTAATGGACTTAGGGACTTCATATCCAAGCAGACTGTCTTTCTGGCTGTCAGTGCCGTGTAACCATGTCACCGATATCCAGTCTGATGTTTTCTTTATTATTATTCATAAGCTCCCATGCCGAACAGCAATCAAACTCTTCAGGCTGTGCCGTCTTGGGGATTATCACACTTGCAGGGCGGTTAAAGTCACTTCGCCTCAAGTCTTCTGCCTCTGAAAAGTGCCCAAGGCTAATCACTGTGAAATGTGACGCCTTGTTCAAGTATGTGCGGCAGGACTGTCATTCACTAGAAGCCTTAACATCTGTTATTACATGGTAATCCTCACGCATCAAGCTTCCAAATAAGAAACTGGTGGAGCCCAGCAAGGTATGGCTCAGCCTTAGTTTGCATAATTCCCAGAATGCAAGGCAACTTGCTCTCCCTTCTGAAATCATTAATAAGCAATAAGAATATTATATAAGCTGGCACCTTTTTTTAAACCATGATAATTTCAAATGCTATTATAATTAGGACGAAGATGAGAGTTTGAGCTGGGGGAGGCAACAGACAAAGGCTTAAGCTGATCACCATGACGTTAGAAGGTGGCTTTGTCTGTTATATCCTAGTTTGGACAATAATGAATATGCTTTAGGCACATGAAGAGGCAAATAGACAATTTATTTAAAAATATTAATCCTTTTCATCCTGAAATGTTATCTCTTGCCATAAATAGGCTCACAGCTTTCCAGTCCACTTACATTCTGACTAACTGACCTTGCAGAAAAAGCCTGAAAAGCAATATATGTTTGGGTTGTATCCTGATGACTATCAACTTCATAGTCGTTTGGATAAAGTGGACAAAAATGTTCTGTTGCTGAGAAGATCTTTGTTTAAGCCAGAGTGACTGCTAGCTGATTGCGACTACAGTGTTATCACATCGCAAGAGACGTGGCCTCTCGAGTAGCAGGTCCCAAGCCATGACAGATCAGATGTGATGTTTTCATGAAGAAAAGTTTAGTGTCTGGATCGAGCAGGCAGGATTTGCTGGAGGAGGAAAACCAGGTGAAAGCGTGGTTTGTAGATATAACTAATAGGGCCGCTTACTTTGGAATAGGGAAGATTTAAAAAGTCACTTGTCAAAATCATTTTCCCCGTAATGCTGTAGCAGCCCTCAGATCTGAGCATGTTCCTGATGTTCCCCCTCACTCACATGCACAAACACGGGGAGGCAGGCGGGAGGAGGCAGCTGCACTGACACACTATGGGGTTTGCAAGAACATGATGGCAATTTAGCAGAACGATTAAAAGATTGCAAACATTTATTAATAGCTTTGCTGTTGCAGCAGCTCTGCCAGAGAAGCCTTGCTTCCTCAGGGATGGTCTTGCCTCCTGCCCGTTCCCTTCCAGAGCTCTAGAAATTGAAAAGTCAGGTTTGGACTCCGTTTCAGTTTAAAGCCACAGTTATGCACAATACTGCAGACCACTTTATCCCACTACCCAGGGGAGGGGACAGGAGGGGAACCTGAGTGTGAGAAAGAAACAAGAGAAGGTATGCAGACCAAAAAGAAAGGATTTTTTTCTTTTCAGCTACTGCTTGGCCTTTCTTTTCTTCCCTGTGCTCCTCTCCCTTTCTCTCATTGCTCTTCTTGACCCACTCCTTCTTCTCTCCCCTGGGACAGAGTGACTTTTTGTTCAGTGCATTGGCAGTAGATTCAGATGTGGGTCTACAGTGTCTTTTTGATACTGTGTAACAAAATCAGTGAAAGACAGGAAGAAAAGCAGTATTGGGGAGGATCTGCTGAACGTCCTGCAAAGCAATCAAATTTCCTAACACAAGTGGCATCAGTTCTTTTGCGATTCTCATGACTGTGTCGTTGTCTCTTCAGATTTTTTTACCTTTAACATTGGGGAAAGGGAGGAGGTGAAGGTTCAATACCAAAAAAAAAAAAAGAAAGGACAATTGGCTGAGCAAGAATTTATGCCTGATCCTGCTGAACAGCAGTAAACACTGTAAATGAGATCGGCAATTCTGATGTTTGAGTGCACAGTATCTGAGACATTTTTATCCCACAGACCAGATGATGGTGACTGACTGATACAAGTTTGCAACAGGAAGATATTTATCCTACGCATATGGTGACCTCCTCCATATTCCTATCCACGGTGGAATAATCAGTTTCTTTCACTTTTTTCTTAAACTGGGTCTTAAGAGAAACTGAAATGTCTGGACAGCCTAGAAGGAATAAATTTTTTTTGCTAAGCAATGATGACAGCAGATATGAATGCTTGCGTCCCCATCATTATCTAAAATCCTGCCTGTAACTGGGTAGGATGACAGCGCACGTCAACCGTGGCTTTTCCCATACAGCATGGCCAAGCGACTGGACATGCCATTGGGCATCATCAGCTGACTACCTGTGCTTGACTTTTTGGTTCCATCAGGAGAATTTTTATTCTATTCATACACACAATTTAATCATGCCACTTGGCAATTTAAGAAAAATCTCATTGCATAATCACTACATCTCTGCTTAATTATCTCTGTTCACTTCTGTATACTATGCTCTTCATGGGATGACCTGGGAAAGTACACAACCTGAGAGAGAAGTGAAAGCCCCTCAGAAAACTTCCTCCCTTGGGATGTTTAAGGAAAGTCTGTATAAATTTCTGGAGAGCTTGGTAGGCAGCCTCTAGGGCCTTAAAAAGGCCTGCTTTTCTAGGGAATGAATATAATACTTTGAATAATCCTAGTCTAAAAGACAGAGAACCCACCTGCAATTGTAGCTGATACCATGGATACATTTGGGCTAATTACTTTTTCACTTTTTGTCTTTAGGAGCTGGAATTCCCCGTGCTCAGAGTATCCAAAGAATGACATAGATGAGGATGAAGCAGACCTGGATGTTGGAGAGGTATTGGGTCTCAGGTGAGAAAGGATATAGATAGGATCCTGCAAACACTAGTTCGATGGAAGGAACTACTTTCAGAGATACTTTCTCATTTCTTGTTTGATGATTGCAAATGGCAGGCCTTTCCAGGTAGTAGCAGCTATAAAGCTTCAGCTGCTCTGTCAAAGTTCTCATCCTTTCCTAGCAGTAGCTATTTCATTTGCATTGGTTTCAGTATCTTTAACTTCCAAGTTCGCTGTGTGCGATAACAAGAGGATGCCTTACAGTCTTGGGACAATTAGGACACCTGTTGATGGAATTGTTTTGTTGGGTTTTTTTCACATCCTGAAGGGCTGTTTTGGGATGTGTTGGCCTTTGCAAATATTTAAAGCGAGAAATTGTATTTCATCAGTATTTCCCCTGCTCCCATCAGAACCTCAACCCTCACTAAGGCTCTTGCCTCCCATATACCTCATTTTCTTTTTACTAACTGTTTTCTTGCTCATTAATAAAAATATACATTGTATTTCTTAAGTATGGGAACCACCATCCTCTCTGTTGTGGAGTAGTCACTGTAGCCTTTGCTATTGGCATTCCCTCCCATTGTTAGGACAGATGCTCCCTCTGGGTATACTGGCTATATCTCTTGAAGTAATTGGAATTGTATATTTGCAAATGAGCAAAGAATTTCCTCTCTTATGTATTGAGATATCTCTCTATGTCCTGTATCTTGTACTGGCTACTATGTCTGCATCCAAGTGGCAAGTAACAGGACTACAGCTATGGTTAAAATATCCTGCACTGAGATTCAAATATAACAAAGGACCAAACTGTTAAGTTTCTGAATTGATAAATACATTTATTAGTGAGACTAAAAAATCCTAGAGTGCTAAGACATTAATGAAATTCTGGGACTTCACCTATTCTATCCTTTTCCTATCATTAAAGGAAGATAGGGGTTTGACATTGTTACCAACGGATTGATAAAATTTGTGATTTCCTTTCTTAGCCATCGTACAACAGAGGAGCTGGGGACAACACTCAGGTACAGCCCAGATACATCCTTGGGACACAGTTAGTCTGCAGTTGTACAACCTTTGTAAAGCTTGGACTCCACAGAGAGGCTAAGGAATATAGCGATCAATAGCAATGTGGCTAGATCTTTTCTCATTGCAGAATTTAGAGATGAGAGAAGAGGTGGTGAGCCTGTCTCTTCTGCACAGTGAAAAGTAAGGAGGTGAGGATCTTCTGTTGTTACTCACTGATACAGGAGCATTGCAAGAGAAAACAGATATTCTTCTTTGTAACCTTGTTAGGAGACAGAGAAGAGGTAATAATGAGGAAAGGGAGGAGAGGTTAGAGATGATAGCAGAAAGGAGAATTGTCCTTTTGTGGGTGCCAGGTACTAGTAAATAACTTTCTAAGTGCTGAGAAGAAGCTAGAAAGCAGGACAGGGGTCTTTCCAAGGTTTAGGTTCTTCTGTGGGGTAAGTCCCTTCTGTTTAGAAAAGAATAATCATAAAAGATAAAATATTCCCAGACAACATGAATATAGAAATGATGAGGTGGCACATGATGAACTTATGTAATTCTGAAGTAGGTTGATTTTAAAAATCTATCTGAACAAAGTCATTAACTTTTAACAGAATGTACTTTGTTGATTTGATGATGAATTAAAAACTGGAGGGAAAATGAAAAGGCAGCTCATGTAAAGCTGCATCATCCTCGGCCTCCATTGAGACAACACTGTATCACCTTTACTGGTAGCAAAAAAATCTGCCAGGCTTTGTCATCTTTTTGCATCACAGCATGACACAACAGCAAACATACCCCCTGCTGTCACACAGTGCAGTGCTGGGGATCACTTGCAGAACTACAGTGGCCATATAGCTGGGGAATATTCCTCTTGTCAGTACTACTGAATGCTGACAAACCGAGGGAACTGAAATATATTGCTCTGTTTATTCTGTTTGTGTGGATCTTCATCAACCTTACCAGTTTTCAGTTCCAATAATAGCTATGTGTGAATTTTATTTTTCAAGACTCTACTTGCAAAGGTTTGGCCTCAACTGAATGCTAAGATATTCTTGATTGCCTGTGCTGTTGTCCTCGCTCACTGTTGTCCTGAGCTTGCTTTCTCACACAATACTTGAGTGAGCCACGAGCCACAGCCATTAAACTTAGTTTATGGGAAACATACCAGAATCACTTTGATCACATTATGTTAAACTCTCCATTTGAAAGAAATGTAGCACTAGGAGATTTCCTCACTTCCTATCTCCAAATCTTTCTTTTTTTATAACAGTAATACTGGCTTCCAGACCCTGTTTGTATTCTTCTTTGGCATCCACTCTGTATTATCCTCCCTACCTGGTATTCTTTTCCTTCCTTTTAACCCAGTATTGGTTTAAATTATTTCCCCTACCATAAGTACTTACTCCCAACCCCTCCAATCTCTGCTAATCACAGTGAATTTGATATATTTATCTTGGCTAGGACTTGTGCTTTACTTACTTACATAGGTGTTTATCCTAAAGCTCATGAAACATCTATCTTTATTCTCTTAGGCTTGAGAAAGGACACATTTCGGGAGAGCTTCATTTGCTTCTGAATAAAGCCCGCATGAACAAAGCAAATAATCGCTAGAATTCCTTTACTCTGGGCACCTGATGTCCTATGCAAGTTCAGGAAATCACATGGGGGTACACTCTGCTTTCCTGCAACAGGACTAGAAGAGATACAGCTGTCTGTCGGCTCCGTGCATTGTCTTGTTTAGAAGAGGATGCGGGTCCTGGGTGAATTTCTCTCACAATGGAATAAGAAAATCTAAGCCTGACTTTTCTTGTTAAAATTCTCATCTTCTTTCCTCATAGGAAATACAGACATGTGCCTAGTATCACAGGTGATACTAGAGGTGAGGCTTTGTCAGCTACACCAGCTTTGTCAGAAACACCACCTAAGTGGTAGTATTATTACCAGAGAGAGTCACAGAACAATAGGAAAGCATATTACACAACAGTAGAGGACAGCATGTGTTAAAGAAGATACTTACTATGAACATATATGTCTTTGTATCTACGTAACTGTGGCCTTTATCTTGAAGCATATTAGCACACATTACAATTATTGTAATATAGACCCCATGTTGCTGTGTCCATTCACTGAACAATGTCACCAAGTCTTGGTAAGGAGAAGTTCTTTGTTAAGTAGAATGAGAGGTTCACTTTTAGGGATGTGCTCAATAATTTCCATAACAAACCAATTAATGGGTTAGAAGCTCCAGTTGAAAACCAGGGTGGCATGGATAATGGTGTGGACAGAGGGGGCTGAAGCGCCAACTTTGGTTTCTAAGCGCTCTTGATGGATTTTACATTATTCTTATTCACAAAGTGATGTGGCTTTCAGGTGCTTATGAGTAATGAGTAGAGCTAGTTTGTTTAGTGTCCCTGTCCCCCAAGGCCACTGCCCTTTGAGAGAGAACAATGTGTACCACGGCTTTTGGCAGCCACACTCCCAACCTGACGCAGTCGGTTTGGGGGGGCCACGGAGCCAGCAGAGATGACTCATTCCGCCTCAGTGGCTCACTGAGGAGCTGCAGGGAGAAGCTATTTATAACCAGACCTTTCAGGTTCAGTGCAGCAGCATCTTCAGCAGGAGGGGGACAGAATGGGGATGGCACATAAGACTTTTCAGGTACAGATCAACCCCCACCCCAATATTGTAGCTCCCAGCTGACTTCAGCCAGCCCTTTTTCCCAAGTCTTTTGCTCAGCAGTCTGGGTGCTCTGGTCCTGGTGTAAGATTCTGCTGATAACTCATCAGCTCCTCAAAGAGCAGAGAGACAACTGTGAATATCATCACTGTGAACAAAACACAAACTCTTTCTACTGTAGCTGCTAAGCTGACTTGCTGATTCTTTCTGACCCATGGCCATAGCATTATCACCTTATCTTTTCTTTGTCTCTGTCCATGTTTATCCCTGGCTCGCCATTAAGATGAGCTCTTTTCATGGGTGTTTTCAAACAGTCTTTATGCTGCCAGCAAATTCCATTTAAACCTCTGGAGGTTTCTCCTATATACAAGCTAACACTATAATTTATAAAACTGTAGTTGTTTTTCTGATCTTGCCGTGGACACATTTCATCTTTAGGTGCTTCCATGGCTCCATATGTGAAACAGAGATAATGATACCCCCTGGGCTAAGCACAGTGTGATCTATAGCTATGAAACACCACCTAAGTGGTAGTATTATTACCAGAGAGAGTCACAGAACAATAGGAAAGCATATTACACAACAGTAGAGGACAGCATGTGTTAAAGAAGATATTTACTATGAACATATATGTCTTTGTATCTACGTAACTGTGGCCTTTATCTTGAAGCATATTAGCACACATTACAATTATTGAATTTTATGTTAAACTAAACTTCTTCAAGCTGTCTGTTCTCTTAACTGGCTTTTGAATTCAAAGCCACAGGGCACCAGGGATCCCATTGCGCGAATGCTTACCTTGTTCTTGTTCTACCTCTGCCCTGTTCTTAAACCAATTTGCACATCTGGAACTGGGCTGCGGTTAGATGGCTCTTTGGCTCCTGTCATTCTGTAGGCTTCTTCCCATAGCTTAAATGCTTCATATTTAGCTATTCATCTTCTCTTTTTCTTCTCTCTACTTCTCTCTTCCTACCTCTTCTTCACTAAGTAGACAACTGGCTCCGCAGCGTACAACCGGTGTACAGTTAGATGAGTATAAAGTCTCAGCACGTTGTTAAGGCCGTTTGGTAGTTCCATAGGTTTTTTTGGTGTTTTCTCTTTTGGCTGTCCTTTATCACTGTGCTATGGACCCAGAGGTATACTGGTGTCGTGGTTTAACCCCAGTCGGCAACTAAGCACCACACAGTGGTGCTTTATTACACTTTATTACAGTGTTTATTATCTTCATACAGAAGCTGTACGGTAAATATTTTTGCCTTCAGCTTTGGCAACCAACTAAAGGTTGCACCAAACAGTGCTGTGTTGAACATTTTTTTCTCAAAGCCCAGTTATAAGACTGTAGAGATTTGTGAATGTGAGACGTACCTTATATGCTTCAGCTCATAATCTGGACTGGAGGTGGTCTCTGCACAGTAGCCCCAAGTCTTCCTAGCTGCCACATTATTTTCCTGAATCTCAGTTTCGTTTTGGAAAAAGTAGACCTCTGGCTCTTATGGTTGCAAATAAGCCTCTGAAACATCAACAAAATGTAGCTGGTGCAGAGATATTTGTATAGGTCTTGAGAGAAAGAGACCATATTTCAGGGGCATGGAGTGTCGTGGGGGTTTTTTTTGAGTGGTAAACTAAGATATGGAGTGATTATAACTATGATGTCAACTTTGCTCCTTGTCTCTTTCTTCAGCAAATTTTACACAGTAGATAAAATGGTTCTTAGAGCTGTTGGTTTACCCTTTCAGCAGCTGCCTTATCTTCCCTCTGGCACCTTAGGCACCCGTGAGTACACTGTACGTGGTGCAGCCAGCTCCCCTGCCTGTCTCACCACCTCCCCTTTGCCAGACGCTTGCAACATTCTTGAGCAGACCCCTAGAAGGGGATCGCAAGGATGGGCGCTATGGCCAAAGAGCACACAAGGACATGTGTCCAGGTTTGGCTCCACGAAACCAGAACCAAGAGGGCCAGGAGGGGAAACCAAGAGTGTGCATACACGTCAAAGACTGAAAGGATTTACCTCCCTGCATTTCCAATCGCTTGTTTTCTATCTGGGGAAAATCCCTTTTGACAGCCCAGGCAGTGAGCTTCTAATTCCTGTCTCCGGCTCATTTTTCACTTCAATCCCTCAGCGAATGGATTTTAATGCTTGATGGATTCAAACAAAATTATTTCTGTTCCTGTGGCTTTGCAAAAGCCTCTAGGGGGTGTGTGTGTGTGTGTGTGTGTGCAGGGGAGGAGGGATGGGGCTTGTTTTCGTTACACTCCAGTAAGCCTCCTCTCCAAGGGAAATGTATTTCATTTCTTCATTTAGGGATTTCTTGTTGATGATTCCTCCCATGCTGCCCTCCTGGCTCTTGGGTCACAGGAGGACCCGTAAAAAATTTGCTGTTCTGAGGGGTACAGGATGCAATGTTCCAGATCAGTGTTTCTGCTGCAAGCGGGGATTCAAATAACAGGACCAGACTGTGCTTCCAGGAATAGCACTGGATTGGGGTGAATAACTGTGGGAAAACTTTCGTATTCCCCAGCTCTAGCTGGGAGTGAGACAACACCACAGGCTGAGGGATGGGGTTAGTGACTGAAGCGTTGTCTGGGTAATCAGCAGTCTTTACCATAGACATCTTGTTTGAACATGTGTACAGTTCATCATACTGCTGTTGTAACGGACAAGTATCGCTTTTTTATTACAATTTCCAGCCTCTCCTGCCAGCAGAAATCACTGTAGGCAATTGTGCAAGGGCTCTGCTTGCATAATATTCAGTAATCAGTCAGAATTTCAGCTGCTCAGCCACCATGTGTTTCTGCTGGTCTTCTTCCACTGACTTCCTGTGTCTGGGAGGCTAAACTATTTAAATGCTCGATATCGCACCCTTCTATCCAAGCCAAATCTTCATCATAATAAAAATTAACAAAGCAATTATTCTATGATACATGGCTCTAATAAATACTTATAACCAGCATGCTAAAGATCATCATCATTCTCTGAAGGATTTGGAGCGTTGCATGAAGTTGATGATGTCCCTCAATGTACAAAACTACTGTTGTTAGGGTGTGCTAAGCCCACTAGGTGATACCATATCTAGATTAATTTGTTTCAACTTATTATAACTGCTACCAAGCTGTCACTTGCTCAGGCAAGAAAAAATCTTGTTCCTGGAGTTGGAAAGGTATTACGTGTTCCTCTTCAGCATATGCCTGTCTTCTAGGCTTCTTCCTATGTCCACAGCCTCCAGTGAATACTTGTTTAGAGCTACTGATTTTCATCCTAAATGTGTACTGCGTCATGCTTATAAAGCTGGTGGATCCAGGGACTACAAGGTGTAGCTTTCAAGTTTGTCCCGTTTTATCTATCTCTCTATATTATTGCAAAACCTCAGTTCCTCTAACTTCAGCTTTTTTCAGTATAAGTGTTCTAATTCTCATTTTTTGTTTTGTTAAATGCACAGTCTGCAGGTGAGAAGCCCTATTTTATTAATGTGGTTTTCTAATATGTTGCATCAGAGACTATTAGCTTGCATTATAAATACTCAAAAATAATACACGAAGCATATGTTTAAGTTTTAGTTGTAAATACAGTAATAGCATTTCAGGAATTATTTACTTTACCTAGTTAATATATTCTTGCTGGTAATTGTATGTTTATTTCAACATTGTCAATAATCCCAGTAAATTGAAGTGTTAATGAACTTTGGAACTTCATTGATAAAATCATGCTAAGTCTGTTAGGTAGAAGAGGACACTAATTTATAAACCAGTAGATACTGTCTAGCCTGAAAGCTGCAGCTACTTATTACAGCAACAGTATAGGCAAGTCTCTTTACATACCTTTAGACTGTAAAAAATTATATCTAATTGACATTTTCTGAAGGATCAATATGAAATTGAATTAAATGTGAGTAAAAAGGGAGTTCTTAAATTTCTATCTTGCCTTTCTGCTGGAAAATGTGGAGATTTTACTGCAGAAGTAACTGATTCATTAACCTTGTGCTTTGTCACCACAGAAAGGAAGTAGACAAATATTTGGAAAATGTGTTATTTAAATACTCTCTTGTTTCAGCCAATCTTCTGTATTGCTCGTGTGCTATCAATAATGTTTATTAATATTTGGTTGAACATTTTCCTAAGTCACCAGTGTTCCTTTTGCCAAAGGCATGAGTTGTGAATCCAGCTGGATACCCATTGGATTTACTTGCTGCAGATCAAATTATCTAATATTAAATACATATTAGCATCTGACTGCACTAGTTTTATCAACAGCATTTGCCAATAACTGATAACTTAATTTAATAGTGGTTTCCACCACATTGTTGGAGTGAGGATAATGGAGATGAGAAGTTATCTACAGTGACAGAATACAGTGTCAGTACCACTTGGAAAGCATTGCGTTGGGGTGTTTTTTTCACTTATTGTCTCTTTTACTTGGTTGGCGACTCTGAGACCAATAAGCCTTTCCTGCATTGGAAAGGCTTAGAGATATGGCCGGCGTCTTTCAGCTGGAAAATCATTATCAAGTTTTTCTTTACATTTCATGTTGTACTAACCTTCCTGTGTGTGCTGCCAGTTGCTCAAGTCTAGGGCTTGCTGTGCGTTTGCACAGTAAGCAAATACTCTTAGCCACTACCCTTAAGTGTTTTTCAGTCTCCTATTTACTCATATATCTAGTCTCTATAATCCTTTAATGGTGACAGGCTTATCAGTGTAATCTCTGAATTTTACCTGGATGTCCCTTGCGCTCTCTGGTTTGGTTTTTTTTTTTTTATTGGTCATAAGACTGCTTCTAGCATCATACTTGCTTGTGTGCCATTGTCCAATTTAATAAACATTTCATTTCCTTTCAAGCTGATAGCATATTCATTTATCACTGCAACACTGAACTTTCCTCTTATGAACAGTTTACCTGAGGTAGCAATGCTCTGCTGCTGCTTGCAAAACTTGCGAAGCTGTCTGATCCATGACATTCCTTGCATCTTCTGCCATATGCCAAATATTTTCTTGGTCCATCCTGGTTGTTGTAGCGCCTGTGTGATTCTACATGATTTTATCTTTGAGATTAATATGCTTTTCTCTCTCAGATCTCTTGCTTGCTGTATTTTGTGTTCTCATTGTGTTTAAATCTGACTTGCACTTAATTCTGGACTGGATGATTGCCATAGATTTGTTCTTTGACCTTCTATAAGTCTTGAAAGTTTTGAGGGAAAACCAATTCCCTAATAAGAGGCCAGACCATAATTTTAATTTTTAGCAAAAACCTCGGGTGAGACACCCCATAATAGTCTTTGAAAAGGTAAGAATCAGCCAGGCGCAGGCATTTCTTCAGTTTCACTTTCCTTTTTTGTATTTGCCTAAAAAAAAATCTTTTACACTTCATTTTTATGTGAAGTGCAATATCTCATAATGTATATGGATTTCTAAGGGGTTTTCACTGCCAGAATTGACCAGAACTTCTTAAACATTTCAAATGCATCAAAATTGAGTATTAAGAAAAATAAAGCTTTTGATTGTCTTCCTTTTTACTGACATATATGGCTTTCTAGCACACGGATTTCTAGCACATACACATGCAATTTAGTATTTTCCCAATTGCCTTCTGTATTTCCAGACTTTCAGCTCTTCTGGGCATCTTGGTAGCTTCTTTTTTTCCATTCAAGTTACACTCTGGCATCTTTTTACTCCTGATACCATATGGCATTCCTTAATCCCTCTGCACCCAAACCACTTTAAAAGTTATTCCTTATTAATGACACATTTCCAGCTACCTCTACTTATAATGAAGCCTTTTGCCATGTCCCTGTTCCTGAGCCTGGGCAACTAAACCACTTTTAGACAGTTAGAGTTGCCAGGGCTATGGCTTGGGAGGGAACACGCTCCAGGCATGGTCCCTGCAGTAGAAGGTATGGTGTGGGAATGGTGTATTTGCAGAGGGGGGCAGTCCTCAGGTTTTTCCAAAAGGAGGATACCTCATAAGAAGGATATTCAGAATGCAGTCAATTCTATTTACCTGATTACAGTATATTACAAAATGATATTTCTGTAGAACAGAATGAAACTATCAGAGTAATTGTTCCCATGAGAATCACAGGGAAATGGCCTGGGCTCTTAGAGGAAATACCCTTTAGGGCACTTCGGGCACTTCCTTGAAGAGATTGTTTTTGAAAAAAAAAAAGAATCAATCTCTAGAAAATAAATCTAATAAAACCCAGTTTGTTTACGTAGCATTGAGCCGTGAGCTTTGTGGTGCTAATTCCTCTTGGCCAGTGCACAGGTGTAAGGAGCTGTCATCACCACTGAACAACAAATGCACTGAGTGCAAATTCTGTTCTCACGTGCTCTTCCCAGGAAAGCCAGTACAGTCGCATGCGTGTAAATGAGCAGATGCTTTTCCCCATTTGTGGGGACACCTGCTGTCAGAGGGCAAAAAAAAAAAGAATCAATCTCTAGAAAATAAATCTAATAAAACCCAGTTTGTTTACGTAGCATTGAGCCCTGTGAGCTTTGGTGCTAATTCCTCTTGGCCAGTGCACAGGTGTAAGGAGCTGTCATCACCACTGAACAACAAATGCACTGAGTGCAAATTCTGTTCTCACGTGCTCTTCCCAGGAAAGCCAGTACAGTCGCATGCGTGTAAATGAGCAGATGCTTTTCCCCATTTGTGGGGACACCTGCTGTCAGAGGGCACATGGCTGAGCAGGAGAAGCTCTAGGCTGCACCCCTAGTTTTTTGGGTTTTGCTGCTGTGGATTGCAATCTCTGCTTGACTTGTTGCCGTTGTTGTTGTTGTTGTTATTATTATTATTATTGTTGTTGTTGTTATTATTGTTATCATCATCATCATTTATTATTATTATGTGACGCTGCAAATCTATTCCCCTCCCTCCAAGATGCTGTTTCTGCCTTTCCTGCCTTTGATCACAGCCAAGATGGCTTTGACATTGTATGTATTCCCCTAGCCCACCACAAAGTCCTAATCCTTCTAATAGCTGAAGGTTTTCAGTTTAAGTCTTTTATTAATATTCCATCTTAATTGTAAAGCACTTCAGTGATATCCAAAAGCCTGTCTTACATAACAGCCTTATCCACACTTGAGTCCTTCAGAGCTGGAGTGTCAGGAAAAACCTCTGTTTGATCTGCCTAGTCTGCCATTAGTCCTGATGCCTTTAATGCACAAACCCATTAGAAATTAACAATACGCTTCAAATGCCTAAGCTCAGTCAATGTATATTTTTAAATATTTGATATTATTAGAAAGAGTATGACTTGCTGTCATGTACAGATTTAAGTGATGTAGTTAGCAAAGTCTCTATAAAGTCTTCTAGGAGCCTTGTTTGCAGCTCTAAATCATCTGGAAAGTGAAAGAAGCTATAGGAAATGGAGAGAACTAAGATATTTCATAAAGTGCCGGTGCTGATAAGATCCTACTACGCATTAGCTTTTTTTGAGCTGGGTAAATAGATGAGAGCTCTTGGAAACTGGGAACTACTTGTTTCCTCACTGTGAATATCCCAGAAAGTCACTGAAAAGGAAGAAAGGAGAGGTGGTTTTGCTAATCAGTAATAAGCCCTTATGAAGTATGGTTCTTAAGATTTTAATTCATTGCAGATGATCATCCCTTTTTCTCTTATACTGCTTCAGTTATTTCAGGCAATTGCCAGCCTTTCCAAATGTTAATATATTTTAGTAAAGACTAGGACTGAGCCTTAAAACTATCAAACTGGCATGTTTAGAATATGAACCTTCATGTTTACTTGTCTTAAGGGGATTTTCTTCGGGAGATTGATTCAGCTCAGACACAATATTGTTCAGACTGAACAAAGCTCAAAGAGTGAACAGAGAGCCTTCCTGGTAAACTAATGCAGGAAACAAACAGTTTTAATAGAGTGTGATGTTATTAATAAGCAGATAAAAGAGAGATGTGAACTTGAGCTTCAGACAGCAAATACGAACCTCTCCTGAAATCCCACTTCAAAAGATAAAGAACTAACCAGCATGTGTCCACAGTTTGCATTTAGAAGTCACATCCAGAAGCAGAAGATTTCTGTTTTCTCCAGCTTCTTTACATGCTGCATTAAATGATTTTTAGAAGCCCGCAACACTTTCTACTTTGTACCTGAACTTTGAAATCCAAAGAGCTGAGAACACCTTTGGAAAGCAGCCATTACTATCTGCGCTTCACATGGAAAGAAACTAAGGCATAGCGCAAAAAGCTCAAATGCCCATAGGTACTCTTCACTGTGGGGGAAGATGGCAGAATTTAGCATTCAGCAATTCAAACAAAATCATAGGCAGTCAGAGTGGTCATTAGCCCTCACTTTGACACCCAGCTCCCTGCTTATACGCTAGTGTATGCTGCCTGCCTGAAAACTGTAAAGCTGATTTTTGCTACTGCATGAGATAAAACTACTCATTCTATATGAGTTAATTTGATCCTTTAATAACTATGAAATAGAAATGCTTCTCTAGATGTTAAACAGGATTTGTCGGAAATTACTAAAAACCTACGTTATTCAATATAACTTGATAATTGTACTAATGAGATGTTGTTAGATCAACTACCAAAACGTAGTACCCCTCTGAAATGAGGCATAAAAAGCATTTTGCAACTAACTTATTTGTGGAATTGACAAATGACTTTATCTGAAATTGAAGGGTAATTTAGGCAGAATGTAACTACCTAAGCTGTAATTTGTTCAGGACATCAGGTCTTTTATTAAATTCTTGCAAAAAAGAAAAAAAATATTTAGACCTCCAAGATCACGAATCCTCAGTGCCTTTGTTTAGTTTCTTGCGCCAATGACACTGGTAGCAGCATCTTGCCCCCTCTCTCTCTGCTAGCCTGCTGACTCAGCAGGGAGGTGGGCATGCTTGCACAGGAGTTTTGAGCAGCTCTGCTACTGAGACGAGGTGTCCTTCCTCCACTGGCCACATGTTCCTGACCCTCTTCTCTTGTGTCAGTACTAGGGCTATAATTTTTCATCTGAAAGGGACTACTGGCTGCTAATAGAAACCTGACCATATTTTGCAACTCATAGAGCTTCCTTTCTGGTTACAAGCCAGATGTGCCAAACCCTGTCTCCCCCTGGAGCTATCTTCTACCAGAACTGTGCTGGTTATGTACCAGTATCTGTGTTCATTAAATAAAGTATTTGAGAGAGAGCAGCTCTATAGAGAGAGAACAGCTGCCCTGGAGATAATGAGTGATTCACTCCAGCCGATCCCGAATGAATTTGAACTCACTGTAGTTATTTCATACTCTGGCCTGTTTGTTGTATAACTGAGTTTATGTTGTGTAACTAACTGAGTTGTCTCACGACTGTAGCTCGTATTTTACTTGGTGGTAGTGAAAGGGTCAAAGGATAAAAAGCAGCAACTACTTTTATTCTGATTTCCCAGGTGCATCAGTAGTGGCAGAATAAAATGTGAGGACTGATCTACCATAATCTTGATACACCATAATACCCTTTCCATTGGAAAGTAACCCTCTCCCACAATAAACAGAAGAGGTTTTATTTGCCAGGAGACTGGCTGGAGATCAGGCTGCCAGGCAATGAGCAAACAGCAGCAATTTATTCAGCCTTGTCCCCAAACTACTTCCAACCCAGACCTCAAGTATCTGGCCTTCAGTGCTGCTCTCTTTCCCTCCCGTTCCCTGAACTAATTCTTTAGGCAGTTGATAAATAACCTTTTTTTTTAAACCAGTATAGATTAAATGTTCCTAGTCAGAAAAAAAATGCAAGCTTTTTACCTGATAATCAGGGATCCTTTTTAATGCAGCTGAAGAGTCCACCTGTCTCTCTGAAAAGCAGCCATAATCCTGTGGTCCAGATCATATTTCAGAAAGAGATCACTCCATCACATACATAGTTTATTGTCACTGTAAAACATCTGCATGGGCTCGTGAAAAGCTTTGCTTTTATCTAGGAGAGCTCAGGTCATCTGAAAGTGGAAAATTATGAAGTGATTTAATTTTTTCCTTCCTATATTAATTGCTGCTCTCAATGTAAGCCAAAGACAAGCCAGCCAATTGAGCATTCCTTTGCTATTTACTCTTTGGCACATTATCATTTTGTGCCTTGAGACTGTGTCAAATGGAGAGGCGCACCACTTTAACCATGTTAAAACCACATCAGTCTTGCTTCAGTGATTTTCGAAGTGTTTTTTTTTTTCCTAAAACCTGTACTCAGACCTCCACTTTAATGTGCTTCCTGCCTGCTTTGTGGTTCACCTCCACTTGCACAGCAGTGCCTTCTACACAGATGTGGCTGTGAAGTTGATTGTAGTTTGGCAACAGGGATGTCTGATACAAAAGAGGTGACATTTGCCAGCCGTGGGCTCTAAAACTGCAAAGCTGAGACAGCTATATCAGCTTAATTAATTGCATTCCTAGCTGTGTGAACTGGAAGACTATGAGTCTCAAAAAGGGTGTGTGGGAAGGAGGTAGGGTGAGGAGTAATTCTAGCAAAATTATTTACTTTTTTTTTTTTTAAACACACCTGGAGTAGAGACAGTTAGATCCCTTGTCTGGAGTCTGGCTAAAGTTAGGCCACATGTGCTAGCTCAGGGAGCTCAGCCATATCTGTCCTGTTGAGCAGCAGAGTTTCCGTTGCATCTTCTTTCATGTTATTTGGTTTAACAAGCTAAGAAAGGGTTGGGGCATCATGTCTGTGTGAAGTGTAGTCTCCTGCTCTGACTGGCCTCTCACGTGCCAACAACATGGAGCTGTAGAGTCAAGCTGAGGTCTGTGGCCTCATAGAGCATCATTGTGAAAAGGTTTGTTGCTTCCCTTTGGAAACCATCCCTTCTTCCACACTGATGATTGCTTTTACCTGTTTTTCCCACTGCCAGCTCCATGGGCACAGCCTGGCCCTCTGGCGAGCCCTGTGTATTTACACTATAATGTATAGGGAGCTTCACCTTTGTCTCTACAAGTTTTCTTCTCCCCCTTATCTCTCTGTCATCTTGCTTTCCTCCAGCTGTGTTTTTCCTGTAGTTCATCCATTCCTCTTGTGGACTATTATTTTTGTTCCGTTGCCCTTCATCCTCCTTTCCCATTCCTGAAGGCTTATTACAGGATCACACTGCGGCCTTTCCCTGCTTCGATGCTATTTGACCGTAGAAAACAGTGACTTCCAATCCATCTGCCAGTCTTGTCCTGACAAATACAAAGGGAAGTTCTCTGTTTGCAATCAGGATGCAAGTAACCTGGGTGGATTTGAGCACGGGGATTACAGCCAGAACAATAATGCCTTTGTAATGCTATCGGGATTATTCCTCTCCTGTGGAGTAAAACCTGAAGAGCAATACCAAGTCTTCAAGCAAACAGAATCTCCAGCTGTTAGTGCTTTTGCTTCCTCTGGAGGCAGACACATGCCTATCCAAATACAATATGCTGGAAGACCGATACTTGGCATCTTTATGACTATTGAAACATGCCATGTTTCTGAAACCCTTTAAAAACGATGGAAAGATAGTGAAGGGAAAGGTAAGGCCATAAATGAGGGCTAGACACTTCATCTTCTGTTACTGGACAGATTCCTGATTAGTATCCCGATTCTCAGCCCAGTCCAGCTTAGATTTTACTGTGCTTTGGCAGATTGTTCATATGATACCATACTTACCCTATTGTTGTTCTTGACGATGATGT
The DNA here is from genome assembly GCF_000699145.1 of Aptenodytes forsteri. Taxonomy (NCBI): domain Eukaryota; kingdom Metazoa; phylum Chordata; class Aves; order Sphenisciformes; family Spheniscidae; genus Aptenodytes; species Aptenodytes forsteri. The sequence goes on along the minus strand of NW_008795323.1, from coordinate 1,612,891 downwards.
TCTTGCAAATGCAGGTGCAAATGCAAATAATTTGCAAACGCAAATGCACATGCAAATAATAAAGACTAAGAAACTAGCACCAAGAAAACTGCTCCAAAACATTACAGACTATTTGTGCCTTCCTGTCAACAGCTTGCTGGAGACTTTTTTCATGGGCAATTCTCTCTCATTTCACTCTCAAACTCCCTTTCTGGGCTGTTGTCTTTAACTGAAATTGAAATACGCTCTTCCAAGTTCAGGGCAGGCAATGCAGCCCCTGTTTGTTTGAGCAGTGTTCTCAATTTTTTTCCAGAAATTTTCTCTGCACAAGTGAAGCCAAAAAAGAATCAAATGAACCCCTCCCCCAAAAACGCACATGCATTTGTCACTGCAAGCTGGAATTGGATCCACCTTCCCCCACCAGCCCCAGGCTACTCACTCGCTCCAGAATCCCCTGAGTTTGTGGAGAGAAGTGCAGCTCCCCTCTGGCTTGGCCTCTGACTGAATCACACGGGTAGTTTTGACTTAGCTCCGTCTCCAGAAGCAGCGAGCATGCACATTACATAATATAATCTTTGTGTCTGGAGGATTCAGGCCTGTCCTCTTTTGTGCTGCCAGATGGAAGAGGAGCCACGCTCTCTCTGGAGAGATGTCCCTGCACATCTCACCGCTCAGCCGTGCTGGAATTATGTGCTTCTCTCTGCAGCCAGGCACTGTTGTTCCCTGGCATTTGGCTCCAGAATAGCTAGCTCTTTAGTATGCAGTGGATGCTACGCAGCCACTGTGATCCCAAGATTAATTTGTCTTGAAAAGGAGATACATGAAGAACCTCCAAAATGAATTTGTGAGGAGGATGCACTCCAGATTCTCTGAACAGACAGGGTTTATTCCCAGCTGAAACCCAAACACAGGTGTTATGGACAGCCAGGTTTCTGGTTTGTGCTCTCACTCTGTCCCATTTCATAGTTTTTTCAGCTGCTGCTGCTGTTTTGTTGCTCGGTTCTGTAACATGGCCCCTGCCTGCATTGTTATTGCCTCTGTTAGTCAAGCCATTTCTTGCCCGGATCCCTGAAGTGCTCTCCAAAGTGATGAATCACACCTGCACTAGTGAGTCCCTTCTCACTAATGAGGCATCTGCTCCAAATTCTGCAGTGCTCAGTTGATTGAGGCAAGGAGCTACAACCCACCTGTAGACAGCAGTGTCACTACAGTCCTCAGGAATAGCTCAAAAGACCCCAAGGAGGGTGAGGGCAGTGTTGGTCAGGCTAGACAGGAATCTTATCTGTGTGAACTTCCTCACAGCAATGCCTCGTCAGCACCAGCTGCAACTCCAGAAGTGGCAGCTTCTCTAGAAGCAATGTTACATCCTGATGGAATTAACTTCCCCGGGACAGAGAGGTATTGAGAAATGTTCATTTCCGCCTCCTGCTACCTCTGAGCTTCCGGGCAGAAGGACCCCTTTAGCAGCCATGGCTCCAGCAATGCAGCTGCAGTAGGGAAAGCCAGGGCTCGTGTTCATCCAGCCATGAGTAGTGGTTCTGCACTGCTGATATCGAACAGGAGCAGCCTGTTCTGGAAAAACAAACAAACAAACAAACAAACAAACAAACAAACAAACAAACAAACAAACAAACAAACAAACAAACAAACAAACAAACAAACAAACAAACAAACAAACAAACAAACAAACAAACAAACAAACAAACAAACAAACAAACAAACAAACAAACAAACAAACAAACAAACAAACAAACAAACAAACAAACAAACAAACAAACAAACAAACAAACAAACAAACAAACAAACAAACAAACAAACAAACAAACAAACAAACAAACAAACAAACAAACAAACAAACAAACAAACAAACAAACAAACAAACAAACAAACAAACAAAAAGGTACCTCGGCTGTAATTAGGAGCTGAAACGACGCTGCAGGTATGAATGGGAAATCGTTGCTCGACAAACGTCCCTGCCACAAACCCCTTCAACAGCCCATTTAGTCACCACAACAGCTGCTGCCAAGCGTCCAAAGCAGGAAAGAGGCAGAGGGACCAGCCTCTCCTCTCTGGGATCCTGAGATGGACAGAGGACACCTTGTGCAGGAATTGCGCCGGGCTGCTGCGCATCTGGTGCGGATAGTGCAGCTGAGGGGACAGAGCACACCGAGCCAGGGCTGAAGCGTAATTCTCTTTCTGTGGCAGCTTTGCCCTGACCAGCATGCGTGACTGTAGTGGTGGGGGCACAGCAGCACAGGCTGCAACGGGACCCCAGGCTGCAGGGAGAGTTGCACTTGGGTTGTTGCAGAGAAGACTGTGTCATCACATAGTAACTGCTGTGCATGTGCCAGCAGGAGCAGAGCTAGCATGAGTAAGCTTATTATGCGATAATCACACCTTCATCTTTCTGGGTACATAAACTGCTGAGGTATCCAAGTCTGGCAGTGAGGCACAATCACTGTCTGGAGATGAGCAAGAAGGAACCGGGTCCTTTCCTCGTTGCGAACATATGTCTGATTTGACACCATTATCTTTTACTGTTTTTAAACAGAACATCATTATTGAACCACCTGTTGCCACTTAATTACCTGTGTTTGATTACAAAGATGCTAAGTAATCGGCTTTTTAGGGACAAACTCCTTCATTTTTATATCCTTTTATGACGTGCCCTAACAAAGCCTCTATGTCCGTTTCAAAGGCTGGATCGAAACTTTCCTTGTGGGCTATGTCAGACAGGCAGAGGCTGAGCGCCCAGCCTCCTCTCGTGAACTTCGGGAAATCTGGGGTTTGGATCAAGGCTTTGAATCCTCCCAGTTATAACGATAAGACCTATAGGTGCTGACCTATAGAGCCAGTGTCCACCGTGGTCCCGTTTCGGTAGGCTGAGCACCCAGGCAGAACGCTCAGGTGGGCCCCGGCCCCCACAGCGTGCTGGCTCCCGGTGGGGGAGCCGAGGGATCTTCCGAGGGGCACGCGTAGGGGCAGGTGGGTCACCCCGCGGGGCAGGGGTGCTCGCCTTCCCGGCTCTGCCCTCGGAGGCACTAAGCTCCTTCCCTGGGAGACGCGGGAGCCTCGGGGGTCAGGCCTCCCACCCCCGCCGCCCC
>NW_008795323.1:1608625-1609228 GCF_000699145.1 Aptenodytes forsteri | reverse complement strand
ACAAGGCGCCGCGCCCCGGGGAGCCCAGTGCCCGCAGGCCGCTCTGCCACCCGGGCGCCCGGGAGGACGGAGCGAGGGGCGCGGGGAAGCTGTCACATGGACGGGGGGAGAGCCAGCCGGAGCCGGCGGAAGGAGGTCCAAGGAGAGGCAGCGGCAAGGAGCCGGTGCGGACATCCAGGCACCACCACCACCTCCCGCCGCACGCCAGCCACGGTCACCCCCAGGACCAGCATCAGCTCTCAGAGAGGGATGGGGAGGAGGCAGAGGAGGACTTTTTCTTCAGTCACAGGCAGAGGTCCAGCAGAGAGTCCCTAAAGCTCTCGGAAGGCGCTTCACCTCTGTCCAAATCCAGCAGCAAGTACTCCACCAAGTCCAGCGGCAGCGATCGCTCGGTGGAAGCGGACCCCCTTTTCCACCAGCTGCACCCCATGCTCAGCTCGGTCTTTGGCCAGGTAAGGGGCAAAGCGCCTCTCGCCCCCTCCCTCCCTCCCTGCCTGCCCTCTGCGCCCCCTCCTCCGGCCCGCTCACGGACCTTCGGCTCCTCGTTCCGGACCCCCCCGCGCCTCCGGGCGCAGCCCGCAGCTGTAAATGCACTGCTTCCTG
>NW_008795323.1:1603430-1608427 GCF_000699145.1 Aptenodytes forsteri | reverse complement strand
GGCTCTGCCTGCTGAGGGTGAGAGTCAGAGAAACGGATTTTTAAAATATATTTACTTATTAGATTCCATCTCTCTGGCTCCCCGCCTTGCTTTGCTGTATTTGTTTACATCTCCTTATGGTACATTTCTGTACAATCAGCATATGAATCATTTCTGATGGCAGAAGCTGTCAGGAGAAGGTAGTGGGGAGGACGACAAAAAAAATCCTGACCCAATTCCGAAGCCTTCCCAGTCACTATGTTAGGATGGAACAGATGCTTTCGGTGTTTGCAAGCTCTTTCGGTACAAAGCTGTCACTTTTAGCTGCTTCTGGTAGTGAAATTACCCAACAGGGCTACCCTCTAAAAATGAAAAGGCAGAGGGAGGCTGGCTTGAAATTTTCTTTTAGAGCCATTTACGGATGTTACTGGGAGATGTAATCTTCAGGAAGATTAATGTAACTGCAATCTCCCAGAAGCACAATTATAGGTATAAGCCAGTAGCCTGGGCAGCTAAGTTCCAGACCTGGAAGCGATCGATTAAACCAGAATTATGATTTGTGGGGTTTGTTGTCATTGGGTCTTTTTTTTTTTTTAAAGTGGGTTTGGGAGGCTTTGCAGGGTGCCCATTCAAATTAAGATTATGGAGAGAATGAGAAGAATTTTTCTAATTGGGTGGAAGGAGGTGATACACCCGTATCAGTTTAATCTGGTGTCAGGAAGTGTCTACTTCTGTTCATCTTGACTTCTCCAGAGAAAAATCAAACCACATTTGTTCTCAACAATTCTGCATCCTCACTGACAGTCTGTTATTTATGAATGTTATGGCTGTGTTTAACTCAGAACGAGTATTACCCTCCCTGTGCCAATGGTGTACCAGAAGTCTAGATTAAAATTTTGTAGTAGCAGTAAGGAAGGGCCTGGTGAGCGGCTTGGTGCTCAACCAGGTTACAAAAAGCTATATTCCAGCACCAGGCTTTGAAATCCGTGGGCTCAGCTCTGACTTGTGCTGTCCCTGTAGTTCTGAGGAAAGTGAAGATGTACCTGAGAACAGATTTTAAATCTATGGAGCTGTATGTCCCCAAAGTGTCAGAAATACAAACAAATCCATGCCAGGGCTCCCACTCACAGAAAGCTCTCTGTTTTGAACTCAGTCCTTACCTGAACGGCACCTTTATTTTACCTGCTTTGCTGCTTGCAGTCCAGTGTGATAAGACACTTCTGAAAGCTGTAAACTTAGAAAAATTTAATTGCAGTATTGAACAATGCCCCTTACAGAAAAGAGACAGATACAATTCTAGTGTTCATCCTTTCACTGGGTACATTGCACGAGTGCTTATAAACAAACGCCAACATCTTTCTTTTAGAGCATAATTTTATTTATTCCCATTTCTCTCCGTATTCATCTCTCACTTGCTTTGTTTGAAGTAACTATGAGAGAACGACCATCTAGTGGAGATTTTAGGACTGGCTTTTAGGAGTAGGCTGTACAGGGGATTTGTGGATACAAGAAGAGGAACTATAATGTGGGATACACAAAGAGCTGGTTACAGGAAGAGAGATGTGAAGATTTTTTTGTAGCGATATCAAAATCCTGGGATGAATAAAGGCCCAAGGATAAGAACTGTGGAAATTCTGTCATGGAACTGGATGATGGATTTCTGTGAGTGAAGAAACAAATGCTAAGCATTGTGTAAAAATGTGAGTAATGTTTTGAGACAGGCAAGGACTTAAACCTGCAGAAGCCCAAGCGGCAGCCTGGGCTGAGGCAGGGTCACAGGTACAGAAATGTCCAGGATTGCAGTATAAGGCTGCAGGTGCTGTAACATCAGTCTGCTCCACATTGTAATTAGAAGAGAGCAACAGCTCAGCAGACAATTTATTTAATACAAGAACTTCTCTCCAGCCCACAGATCCCACTGTGAAACAGTTTAAACAGTAATTTTGCAGTACGTAGAAGGAGAGGAGCACAGTGATGCATATCTGCAGCAGCAGAGCACTGTGGTCCAGCGGCACCAGTATATCTTGTCCCAGCTCTACAGATGTGGAATATCACCCTGTTGTTCCACTGTGGTGCAGTGATGTGGTCACAGATGCAGACACTATAGTGGTACAATCAGATACGCAGAAAAGATTGCAGGGATGACTTCACAGAGGATGTCATTATTGCAGTAACAGCAAAAAGGAGCAGCCCAGGACTACAGGGTTGTGTCTGAGGGAGGCAGGTTTGTAGCTGTGCAGAAAAAAAGACGGAGTGAAGGCAGAAGTGCCGTGTTTATATAACCAACACAGCAATATAGTGCACTGTGGGTGTGTACTCCAGGAGAATGCTAAGATACTGCCAGGATACAGGATGCAGTGATATTTTATTAATTAGGCTCATGCTATATTGGTGCAGTGATGTTCTAATATAATAAAGTAATATAATACTCTTTTAGGGAATTTTACCATTTTGTAATTGAGTGGTATATGAATTAACAAATGTAGGGTAGTGTAATGATATATTGGTATAAGCCAGGATGTCATCTTAGTCTAATGACATGTTTGCACACTGGATCGGCAAGGCAGCTGCAGAAAAGCACTCTGCTGTGGAGTTTATAGCGGGTTAGCATGCAGTGCTGCACAGCACCGAGTGCCTGGAGAACACAGCACTGACAACACGGTGGTGTGGTAACGCAATCCTGTGGCAGAAGAGAGATGTGATACTGGTGCCATGTGGTAGGAGTTTGGCAGTGCACAGGTGTGACAATTGTGTAGTGTTGTAGCCTGACAGAGGAGTTTAGCAGTCTAATAATGTAGTAATACAATATTCCAGACGGGAGCTATTCTATACAGCAGTGATTACTTCTGGTGTGATATTAGCAAAGGGCTGTGCTGATCTGACAGCACCATCCCGTTGTACCAGAAGACAGCGAGTGAGATGTTACCACCGTGCCGCAGTTTTGGAAGCATGGCTGTGAGTTAGCACGAGGGCAACGCCACAGACTGACATGGTGACAGAAGTGCAGTGTGAGTACGGGCTGGTTAAATTACGCATGTGGTAGCGGGGCAGCAGTGTTTTAAAGTGGCCCTGCAGCAGCGGTAGCTCAGTGCAGTGTGAGAGCAGTGCAGTGACTCACGGGTGCAGTTGGCAAGCGATGCATGTGTGATAATGCAGCAAAGTGGGAAAGTGGAGAGAAAAGGGAGTGTGGGGAGGGCGTTTCATAAAATTTTGGCCTGGTAGCAGGATAGTGTTGGAGTGCCCAAGTGGTAAAGGAGTGTTGTGGAGCAAAAAGGAGCATGCAGAGCAGTACAGCATGACGGTCCTATAGCGCCTATAGTGTGGCTACAGGACACAGTTTAGCAACAGTGCAGTATCGAGCAGTCACACATCCATAACAGCAGAGGAGCAGTGATTCCCTCAGCAGCCGGGATGGCAGTGAGGTGGCAGCCTGGCCTCAGGACAGAGTTTATTAATGTGGCAACAGTAGCAACAGCAGCACAGAGGCTGGGACAGCAGTGCGGTGGCAGCAGGGACCACGATGCAACAGTTTTGTGGCAGCAGGACTCCCGGGGCAGCGGGGATGCGGCAGCTTGGCACTGGGCTTGCGGCACAGCACTGTACAGGTACTGCAGCACAGAAACCCGCCAGTTCTCCTTGCTTCATTCCTCCTGTGCCACAGCGTTGGCCTAGCTGGCACCTTTAAGAAGAGCTTTTTCCGGGCCTTTGCTATGCAATATTAATTTGCAAGTGATCCTGCCATGTGAGACCTGACCGTTTTCAGAGCAGTTTAGCTTTCACACCCTGCCTGACCGTTAAATTTTTCAGTGAAGTGATTCCCCAACAGTTTTCTGTCAATTGCCTCTGGTAGCATGGGGATCAGAGGGTCAAGCAATGCCGTAGGGAATCATTAAATATTTACAGGCTTCTGCTGTTAGCACTGTGGCCAAAGGGGCTTTTGTATTTCTGCTTGCACAGGGAGTTAAAAGCCTCTCCTATCTGCACCGTCTCCCATTCCTGCTTTATTGTCAGCGTCCACATTACCATTAAAACAGGGATGGAATCTTTCTGCATTTCCTGTATCATTTTCCTTTTCTTGTCCTGCTCCATCTTCCTTTACTCATGGGCGTTAGTTCTTCTTAACAGGTCTTAATGCACCTTACAGCAAACCAGGATGACAGAAGTGGCCCAGTTTTGGGGCAGGATGTGTCCACGGGCTGTCTGTGTGGCAAGCAGGTGTCAAGAACATTCTCCTCTAAACCAGCTGGGAGTGGGTAGGGAAAAAGTGCCTTGTCCAGCCTCTCACCCTTCTGGTCTCCTCATCTGCGGGATGACCTTGTTCCCTCCAGTGGCTTCGGCTTCAGCTGATTCTAATGGGAGTTTTGCCCAAGAGCAGTCGCAACATCAGGACCACGCTTGGAGCTCCGCCAACAGAGAGCTGGGGAGCCCTGGCCAGCCCAGCCAAGGGAGAGTAGTTAATGGCTCAGTAATGGAAGTTTTCAGTTGCCTCGGTGTATTAGTGAGGGAGGCTGCAGTGCATTGGGCTGTGCTGAGGTGGTGACGCCAGCGACGGAAACTTTCAGGTGTCGCGCTGTGGGATGGCAAAGGTGAAGGTGAAAGGTCTGGGTTTGCAGGTGCTCGCGTGCTGTGTTGTACCGTGCTGTAAGGCAGGTGAAACAGTGGCATGTCCGGGCTCGTGGCAAACGGAGGACACTCTCTAACAGCTACTCATTTACCATGTTAAATCGGCACAGTAATTTGGGGTGAACAGATTTGTTCTGGCTCAAGATGACCAACCGCTGTAGTGATGCTGATCCCATAGCTCGCTGGTACAGAGCGTGGGTGCACAGGTTGGGAGGGAAAAAAAAAACAGAAGAAACACCGTATCCTACCCCGACTTTTTCTCTTCTTTTTACGGCATCTCTGAAGGCTTGTTCCGGACCCAAAAGGGCCCTCAAAGGGCGCGGAGAGGGAAGGGCGTCCCCGGGGCCGCAGGGGACACCCCTGCAGCCGGTGGGACGCCCCGGGCCGCAGGCGGG
>NW_008795323.1:1576882-1603138 GCF_000699145.1 Aptenodytes forsteri | reverse complement strand
CCGCCCGGTGAGAGCCCCGTGGTTCCTGTGATGTAGGCGAGAGCCGGTCCGGGCGTCCCCCTCATCGCCCGGCGTGTATTCGCAGGGGTCCGGGTACCTGCGTGGGGCTTGTACAGCCTCCTTGCTTCCATCCCTGCATGTGTTGGCACAGCCCATGTCCATGCATGTAGCCTGACATAAAAAGCCTTCGTGTACATGTCTTGTCTGTATACACACAGCCCGTACACGTGCAGCCTCTGCTAAGTCTTCTCTGTGGCTATGCAACCATCTCTGTACATGAGTATGCATTCCTGTGCTTAAAAACGATCAGCATATGCGTACAGCCCTGCCTGCTGACACCCGCCATACCTTCCGAGGTACGTCTCACGTGTTTTCTATATGTAATGGACATAGACACAGAAAAACACTGTTCCACTTGAGCACATCCACTCAGCTCCCCTCTTGCTCAGCTTGGAGAAAAATTTATATTTATTGCTTGTAAAGAGCTTGAGGGTTGGGAGCCAGACATACAGAATCACTGAGGGGCAATGGATAAGCTTCCTGCCTGCAGTGGGTCTGCCAGCAAACATTAATCTTTGTCAGTGATCTACTTTTTAAACAAACTGTTTTAAAAGGATATGGAAAGACATCAAAATAAAACCAAGCTAAAAGAACATTCATTAAATATTCTGTTCATGAAATATACAGCAGCATGATCTAATGCACTGAAATACACAAACCTTCTGATTAGATTCAGCTTATCTTTTGAGAGAAGAAAATCTTTCAATAATAAATTAATCGTCATTTAAATTAGTCCACTGTGCATTCCATCAATCTATACCACCTTGATTTTTGTTTCATACAGTATTGGGTTTGAACAAAGTGTCAGGGAAGAGTTTAGCTTCAGATGTAGTGGCTGGGCTGCAGGTTTGTCAGCTGAATTAGCTGTGGTTTTTTGTAGCATCGCAGCTTCAGTAACCGTTTTTCCCTGATGAGTCCATGAGTGGTATTGATTTCCAATAACAAGCAGCTATATGGTGTGCATCCAGTAAAAGATGCCTAGCTAACTTTGGGCTCCCTTTCAATAATCCTCTGACATTCCTGTGACCTTAGAGAGCAACAGCAGTGCCCATGAACTTGAGTAATCCTCCAATTTCAATCAAATGCCCCACTTAGAAATAAAGACAAACAGCTGTCGTAGCTTGTATGGTCATATTTAGTTTTTTAGCAGCTTTCTGCACCAGCATAAGACCATGAACTCAATACTATGTATGAATGAAGTCATTAGCAATATTCTAATATTTCTTCCACCCGTTCCTCCCCTAGAGTACTTTGCACCTTGCAGCCATCTTTGGAAAGAATATATAGCATTACTTCATCCCACACAGATGAAATACATTCTCTGTGCTTGGAAGGAAGCAGGCAACCGTGTAATGTTGTGAGGCATCATGTCACAACAGTTGAAGGCAGGAAGTAGAAAACTGCCAGCAACACCCTGCGTTCTGCTGAAGTAACGCAAAAAGGGTTTAGGTAGTTTGTGACCAGCTGTGTTGAGATATAGCCAGAGATCTCATACTGGGATATACAGTTTGATCCTTCTAAAGGTGCTGTCAGATCCTTACTCAAAATAGAAGTGAGGCAGACCTCAGTTTTATAGTGGCGTATATCATGTAATGCTGCAGGGTTGGAGTATTTGGTTCGTATTGGTTCCCAGGCCTCTGCTCACCTAATGATCCGCCGTGCTTTCTGTAGCACTTCAGTGTGCCAGCCAAACACTGACCCCATGTCCCTTTTACTTTGAAAGAGGTGAGGGAGCCAGGGCAGAATTAGCTGCTTTTGCAGTAGTCCCGGACAGACAGAGAGTGATTCACAATTCTCATATTCCTGAGCAAAGGGAAGGGACCATGAAAGGTTTGTTTTAAACAATCTTTGTACATGGCAAATTGTCACAGCAGCTTCTGGGCTGTCAAGCTTGTACTTGTCTTTTTGGAGCCCATTGATGATCTTGAAAGCAGAAAATATCCACAACACATTGTGCTCTGGCCAACACATCTCCTGTGCAGGGACTTGGAAGTTGGGCTAGTGCAAAATATGTGGACCAGATCTGCATGGAAGGTGTCAGGAGATGGCACATTCCCATCTCTTTTCATCTAACACAGAATAAAGCTAGCTAATTACAGACAAAGCTGTTCTAAACTGAAGTTGACAGTCCAGGCTTTGTTACCTTGAGAGGAATGGAAAATATCCTTGGTCTTTTTAATAACCTTTCTGTTGTTTGTGATTGAGTATGATCCAATTGCTCTAATGGAGGAGAATATGCACAGCATGAGTCAGCAACACTTTCTTCCTGGAAGAGCTGACAGTAAAGAAAGTTCCCAAACTCTCTGCAGAAATATTCCTCCCCCCAGATGAGGATCTGGACTGCATCCACCAATACCTGCTGGTGCCTCCCCTTGAGATGGACCTGTACTTGTCTGACTGGAATATGGAACAATGCAAGGTTCATTTGAGGTTAGAAGACACCACTCAATGTGCAGCAAAAGCACTTGGGAACCTGACACAGAAGAAGAGAGGGAAGCCAGTTGCAGAAGTTCGGAGTGCCAGGGCATGTTCCAGCAGTCGGGAGCTTTGAAATGAGGCCCTTGACAGCACTGGCAATGGGAGCATGTTAACAATTCCAAATGCTTAGGCTCATCTGAGGTCATCCAGTAAACAAGACTGGGTTGTTTCTTGTAAAATACACATCTATAGCCACCAGCTAAAGGGTGGTTGGGAGCAGATTTGAAAGCTACTAATCAATATGTGCATTCTCCACTCTGTGATAGGAAAAAATAGACCAAAAATTCTTGCCCTGTTAGGATAAATTAAGTAAGGTGGCGTATTTTAAAATACTAAATCTTCGAAGCATGCAGTGGGCTCTTAGGTAAAACTATGGACTTCAGTGAAAAGATGCTAGGAATGAGTTTTCCCTGCTTTACTATATACTCCCCTCAGAGATTAACCCCCCTACCTACCAACATTGCCCTGTTGCAGTGTTTGTGTTGTGTTAAGAACAACCATCTGATACAATGTTCCACCAAGTGAAAGACTGTGCACTGAAACGGGCCTGACATCTGCACAGTCTCCCTGTACAAATCCATACTTCCACTGGAAATTTTTGCCAAGCAAAGCTACAGTCTGATAAGCAATCCCAAGTTTTGGATTGACTTTTGTTCTTTCTGTTGTGGCTGTTGGGTATTTGCTGCCACTGTATAAAGTTTCTGGCAGCTACCAAGTGATTAGCTATGGTGGGATCCAACATTTTCTTATGGAATGAACATTTCTGCCAAAGGTACTAGCCTGAAGCACAGCAGTGCTGCTTTTTAAAGAATCCAGACACATTAAACCACCTAAATTATTCCCTGTTCAATGCCAAGTCACCCAGCCTCTCCCTGCTCTGTGCTCAGGTCAGTCAATATGCCAAACGCTTCTTTCCCGTGAGCTGAGACCTCGCTCTGCGCCAAACCGCATCCACTGCTCTCCACCTTGGACCTCAGGGGAGAGGAAGGGATGCGGGCACATAGGCAAGACTCGCATTTCACAAAGTTCCTACCGATTTTTAGAAAGTTTGCAACAAAGCCCCAGACCTTAAAAGAACAGTGTGATTGCCACAAAGAACAGTGTGGGAAAACCAGTATACATGCATGTGCAGCCCTCCCACACGCATACTGACTACCCCAGATATAGGCATACCCACAGATCAGCACCTACACACAAATGTTTTTGACACACTTATTCTCAGCATCCTGTTCTCTTACAGCAGCCTCAGTTGGAGGAAGGGAGAAAATATGTTCCTTCTAACCTAATCTTCTAATGACCTTTCTGCCAGCTCCACTTTCCTGCCTATCTCTAAGCTGCCCGTGAGTGGTGATGGGAACGAGATCCCAATGTAGAGAGTGATTTTCCTCCTCAGAGGTCAGCAGGGTCTGTCTGCTAGATTGTGATGTGCTGCCCAATTGCTCTTAAGAGATTCAGGGTAAATAAGGAGATAAGAAAATTGTTTACGATCGCGTCTCTTGGGCCCCTTGCAGCTCTGCCAGAGTTCTTGCAGAGTCGAAGGACTGTGACTGTGCTGCAAACCTGGTGCAAGTGGGCTCCCATCGCCTCTTCCCTTCCTGGATTGTGAATTCCCTGCCAACAGGTCTCAGCCCTCTCATTCTGCCCTGCACATTTCCTACAGCTGCCTGCAACTGCAGGGAAGAAAAGCAAGAGAGCAGGCAAACGCGGCAGCATGTCACGGTGGCTGACTCCGAATGCTCTGATACAAGCTAATATTTAGAGGGTGACCATCTCAGCTTTTGTTGAGAGGTTTTTAGAGCTCTGTAAGACATGCTCAACGGCTGTCTTCCAAAGCTGTCCCGTGGCAGTCTGGGGGCTGTGATGGATTGTCCTGCCAGGAGACACCTGACTCCCTTGCTCCGTTCCCTCTCTCGGGGAGGATGCTGGAGATGGGCACTTCTGAATTGCAGGGCATTCCTGGCCTCCGCGCTGCCTGTCAAGGGGAGATTCATTAGCACCAAGGAGGCGATTTTCTCTCTTCTCTGCTCTGGAATTGGAGTCGTTTGTCTCGGGAAGGAGCCCAGGCGCCTTGCTCGCTGCGTTGGCAGCTTCTGCTCAAGGGACACAAGCAGTTCGTCAATAAACAAGGAGCCTGGGGAATGGCTCCAGCTGACAGAGGACATTATTAACGACCGGCGCTTTGGCCGAGGGTAGATCAGCCTCCCAATAGATGCTTTAAGAGGGGAAAGAGAAATAGAGCTAAAGATGGCAGCCTTGAGAGGAGCTGGGATTTTCGGCATACTCCTGCAAAGTCCCCTGCTGAGAGGCCCAGGGCTGGCACAGCCCCCAAGGAGTGACTGTATATTTCCCCAGCATCAGGGGTCCTCAAACTGGGACAGCAGGAGACAGGCCCAGCTCAGGAACAGTTTTGCTTCCCAGCCCACCAGGGGTAGGCTCTGCTATGGAGGTCTTCCAGGCCAGAGCTTCCCCATCCCCTCTGTCCCTCTCTCAGTCTGCCCTGGGTTCAAGGGGTGTCTTCCAGTATCTGCTACTGCAGCTTCTTGCTTTGGAGGGCCTGTGGACCTTTTTGCAGCTCCTTCCCAGGCCATGCAGTGAAGAAGGTATTGAGGGGATCTAAGAGGAGGCTGTTCTACTGCCTTCACTCTTGGGCAGTGCTTAGTACAAGGAGGAGCAAGAAACACCATCCCACATGGCCGTGCACTTCTGGCTGTGACTGGAACTAGAGAAGCTGTTGACTCTTGTCATAGTTGGGCTCCTAAACTCATCTCCTCAGGTGGAAGAAGCCTCTAAGCTCTAAAGCAACTGTTGCTTCACCTTACAATCATACTTAATTTGCCACAGCACCATCAGGGTGGAAGCAGAGAAATCCCTGCTTTGTTGTGACATTGACAGTTCATCCTTCTCTGTCCTACAGCCCTAGAGCTGCCAGGAGAGTGAGTCCTTGGCTCCTGCACAAAAAAGCACGTGGTGCAAGTGCTCAGCCCATGGGTTAGGTCTTTGCAGAGCCTTTTGTTTGGAACCACACTTGCAAACAAAGTTGTAAAATCATTCAGCTGAACACCTGAGTGTCCAACCAGCCTGCTGCATAGACAGGGTGTAGGATCAGTGTCATCTAGGTCTTCACAGTTCTTGAGGGAGATAGCTCTTCATGCCATGGGTTCTTATCACTGTGGAGCTGCAGCTGTGATGGCTTCATAGCTAAGGGTGCATTCTCTATCCTGTTCAGATCCTGTTGCCTGGGTGTGAGGGTGAGTTTTTTATGCAATTTAAATCTCTTTTCAGATTGAATGCTCTTATGCTCAGCCTGAGATCAGAGGAAAATGTACTGGGGACTCATCCCGTTTCTTTCAGAGATTATTCTGTTACCATAATAGGCCTAAAGTCCAGAGTTCAGAGCTGGCTCTAGGTTTAGGAGCTCCTTATTTATTCCAGGACTTGGGTTCTTGGAAATGGAATGGATGGATCCATTGTGTTGGCCCAAATTCTTTGCTTCACATTAGCCAGCCTGGGGCTGTTCAGGTTTAGGATTCAGGTGTGAGCCCATCTTTGGCAGACTTGTGCAGGTAAACCACCAGTTGATTTCTACTTGCAGAAAGCTGGAAAAACTTTACCACAAGACTGGCACAACATCTCTCCCTTGTGGTTAAAAATTACGATCCTGGGGTTGAGAGTGTTGTAGTGTCCCTGGACGGCTGCCTCCAGGCTTGCTTCTGCCAAAGCAGGAAAAGAATGAGGGACTTTTATGTCTGCTGGTATTTATAAGCTGAAAGAGGTCCCACCCAGATAAATGGTCCATTTCTGCTCCGAAACGAGCTCTGGACTCTGCTCCAAGCCCCTAAGAGAATTGCCTTCTGGCCAGCCTAGGTCTCTGGTGACTGAAAAGCCGAGAGGAGTTAGAAGGGGGGTGGGTAGGGATGCGATGTTCAGAGGCTGTGTGGAACTCAACTAGCTGGATTCACTGAACTCATCACTGAAATCACTTCTTGCGGTGCCTCTCTGTTTTAATTCTCCCTGAATCAGCCCTCTCCCAGGAGTGAAACAATCTTGCCTGCAGATTGAGGGGGGTGGGAGGGATTTGAACATTAATCTGATGTAGATTATACATCCGCCTCCCTCTCTCTCCCCTTCTCACTCTCTCTCTCTCCCTCTCTCTCCCTCTCTTTCTGTCTGTTTCTCTCCCCTCCCTCTCCTTCCTGCTTCATCTCTTCAAGAAAGTGAACATAAAGTAAAAACACGGAGAGAGAGAGGCAGAGAGAGAAAAAGCTCCCTGAAGAGGGAAGCCCCAGCAGCCAGTAGCTGTTTGGATTTGCCTGGCACTCCCTCTCTCTCCCTCTCTCCCTTCTCACTCTCTCTCTCTCCCTCTCTCTCCCTCTCTTTCTGTCTGTTTCTCTCCCCTCCCTCTCCTTCCTGCTTCATCTCTTCAAGAAAGTGAACATAAAGTAAAAACACGGAGAGAGAGAGGCAGAGAGAGAAAAAGCTCCCTGAAGAGGGAAGCCCCAGCAGCCAGTAGCTGTTTGGATTTGCCTGGCACTGCCTTTCTTGCTTTCCTCCCAAGGAATACCTTTAATGGGATCAATTGCTTCAGTTCCTTTATAACCAAGTCCACCGGAAAGGCAGACTCAACATATTATGGGCAACTGTGTGAAGTCTCCACTGAGAAACCTCTCAAAAAAGGTATGTTCCCTGAATCAAAGTGCGTTGTGCATTTCCAGCCCTGCTTCTTGGGATGGGTGACGTCGTGGGCAGATGGGAACGGGAGGTGGGAGAAACGCAGAGATGTGTACAAAGTGTTCAGCTCTCTTCACCAGTCTTTTTTTGTAAGAGCTGCTCATGCAAGTGCAGCCGTTAGAGCCCAGGATGCTGGGTGCCACAGCATGTGTGTAAATAAACGTGTGCGTATGCATGCACATGAGTAGGCTTGTGTCCTGCTTCGTGTGCGTGTGTATAGCTGTCCTCTGGGTACGTGCAAGGTTGTGCTTGTTGATGTGCACAGTATGCTGGCACACATCGTCTATACGGGCATCTTAATGTGTGTGTATACGTGTGAGTTTGTGTGTGTGTGTGTGCATGTGCTTCAGTCGAGAAGTATCTGCATGAGTCTAGTCGTGTGTCATTTCTGTAGGGACATATATTCATGTACATGTGAATGGGCATGTATCTGTACGTATTCCTGTTGGTGTGTCAGAATATGCACACCTGATGAGCCCATCTGAAGTATGTGTGTGTCCTTAGCTCTTTATGTCCCTACGTATGCATCCTGAGGTACGTGAGCAGGCGTGCAATGTTTGTTGTGAGTGTATAGGGGGGGAATTTGTGTGTGCCACACACATATCCCTGCTTGTATGGCGCTCTGTGTGTGTATACCTGCTAGTGGATGTCCTCCAGAAGTCTGTCTGTAACAACAGATGCATGTGTTGTTATGTATATCCATCCTTGCATATGCACACATCTAGTTTTGTTGGTATGTGTTTGGGTACAGAAGTGTGTTTTTCTCTGTGATCTGTTTGTCCATGCCTCTGTTTGTGAGTGGATACCCTGGGCCCCGGCTGTGTGTTTGTGCATCATGTCACACGTCAGCATGGCCCATGCGTCTACATGCTGGACTTCATCTGCGAGCTGCCATGTGTATCTGTTAAGGCTTCAACGCACTGTCTGCTCTGTGCTGAGGTTTTACAGTGATCCCAGGATGAATTAGATTCAGGAACGATTCTGCTGTTAGGGACTAGATTGAAATGGGAATGACATGCCCCAGAAATTTTTCTTGTTTGACTGAGGAAGGTCTTACAGCACTGTGTACCTGTCAGCCGCACGGTTCTCACTTAGCATTGCGGCAAATCTAATAACTCAGCAAAAAGCTATGCAATTCACTCCTCATAAATGAAAAAGTTATGCTAAGCATCCGAAGTATTGCAATGAGGAGCTACCTCTGTGGAGACCTTGCCAACAGTGAAGTGCCACTGCCATCAGGATGCTCCACCCAGGAGACCTTGCCACCCGGGAAAGCTCCTCTGGGAGGGAGCTGTTGGAGAGAGGACCTCCCTAGCAGGGAGTTTCTTCTGGCCGAGATTTGCCTCTTCTGTGTAGAAACACAGTTTGCTTGTTATCTCGGTTGCTACAAAGCCAGCAATGGCACAGTGCTGCTGCAGGGGAGCTGGGATACACGAGGAGGGCATTCATCACCAAGCAGTTAGACAGTGCTGAGACCAGTCTCTAGGTCAGGGTGACCTTCAGGGAGAGGCAGAAGTAGTTGAGGTTTACCCAAATGTTGCACATATGAAAAACCAGCTTGGTTACTTGTAGGTCACCTCCAACTTGCAATAAAAGGAGTTGGCTGCAGCTGTGCTCAACATGATCAAGGCGATTGCAATTAAAGTCTGACGTGTGGCCAGACTTCTCGAATCAAAATGGTTTCAAGAACTTATAAGCTCTATGTCATCAGTCTTTTAGGTAATTCATGCTTTCATTCCTAAAAGCTGCTTCAAATAATGCACTTTGTGCCTAGTTAGAAAGCCTGGAATGACAGGACTAAAGAGCAAAAGTTGCAAAGCTGAATTAGAGAATTTCTCAGACATCGCTCCAGCCAGCCATGAATTAAGGCCTCGGGCACTCATCCTGACAGGCCCTGGGGCTCTGCCGTTCTTTTGATCACGACATACATGATTAGAGTGGAGACTTTGCAGGTCAGTCTTAACATTGCACAACTTCACTTGGCTGTTTTATGATCCCGGTCTTTTTTCTCAGATTTTACCTTGGGCAAACTCATTTTGCTGAAAGGGTAAAGAGGAGGGACTGTAGACACCGTGTGTCAAAGCTGCTCTTGGGTGACAGACTGATCTCTTGAATACATGATTTCAACCCGAAATTTGGGAGTCGCTCCCAGGCACCGGCTGGCTTGGTCTGGGACTGGCTGACATGGGGGTACCTTGTCTGTTTTGGTGGCAATGCTCAGGCTTTGTCTCCACAATGTCCATTGTTGGCAGCTTCGCTTTCCCACTGTCACAGTATCCCCCTGGTGATCCCAGCAGCCAGCCTGGCTGCCTTTCCCTCTGAGAGGCACTGCAGTCAGGATGAAGAGGCCCCTCTGGGCTTGCCGCTCTGCAAAGTCCCTCTGACATGCAGGCAGGAAAATGAAGTGAATCCTGTTGTGCTTCTGCTGTGCAGAAAGAGAAAGCTTTGGCATCCAGGTCCCTCGCTTTGCCACCCTTCACCATCACTACAGCCATCTCTAAATCAGCCCGGTCTCTTCCCTCTCCACAATCTGCTGGTCTCACACAGCCAAGGGCCGGACTCAGCCAGGAAGGGTAGTGTTCCTTTGCTCGGGGAAGGGACAGGGAAAGCCTGAGCTCCCTAGTCCTGTCCTTGCATTTTCCTTGTGCACGCTGCTGTTTCCCCTGTAATGGGCGGCTGATGTTGCTTTGCCCTGTACCCATATCACAGCTCCCTTTCCGGCTCTGTTGGGATGTAGGAGAAACGTGGTGGAGGGAACTTGTGGGGACACTTGCAGGAGAAACCTGGGGGGCTGCTGGCAGAGGGAACATCAAATGCCATAAATCTTGCCTGCAGTGGCAGAGTGGGGCAGGGATCCCCTGTCGGGGTCTTGCTAAGAGGTGCACCTTGTTGTCCTGGCACTGCGTCGGGCTGTCTGGTCAGGATCCTTGGTGGCTCTTGGCAACTGTTTTGTCAAACTGGCAATCTCTATCCGCGCTGGAAAATAATGGGATGACCGTTCTGTGGTACTGCTCTGTGGCTTGGTAATAAACTCTATTGACTGGAAGGGTCAGCAAACAAGGATTAGGGGCTGTGGGGTCTTCGATCTTTCACGTGGCTTCGCTGGAATTAAACACAGAACCAATGTGGGCTATTTTAAGTGATTCATATTATTTGGTATATTAAACTGAAAAATGTGCCAGGAAATAAAGCTGATAATTTTGAAAATACATTGCACTGATATCACGAAGCTGTGCAGTTCAACACAGATGCCTTGACATTTAGCTGAGCTAGTAACATGCCATTTGTGGACGGATGCTCATCTTTCAGGTTTTTAAGGACAAGCGTCCTATGTGTCAGATTTAATCAGAGACAGATTTCTTCCTCATCCGTGACTGCAACGAAAATGCTTTTCTGCTTCATCATTTTCTTTCTCCATGGCTTGCTTTTTGAGTTGTTTTTGTTTTGATGCTTGATATTCACATGACATTATACATGAGCAGATTGGTGTAAGACTGTGTACAAAAATGTGAACTACAAACCATGTGTGCAATATAATAGCACATGGCAGACACAACAAGTAGATACAATAGACTCGGACAAGTGTGAGTGGGGGTGTGTGTATGTATCTGGTCTTTTAGCCTGAAAAAGCACCTCCGGCTTTAAGGAAAGGGTTAATAGAGACAATGACAATTGACAGAGCTTCTCTGATCACCCCTGGGAACACTGGCTGTAAAAGTAGAATCATTCCTGAAGAGGAATCTGATGTATGATTAATGTTTATTCTATAAAACCAAGGGTCCTGTGGGTTGTGCTGGCTTTTTATAGCTGCATGGGAATATCAGGATAAGAGTTTTCTTGCAGAGCCAGGGAAATGCATTTCTATAAAAGGAAAGCAGTGCCTCCTTATAAAATCCAGTGCTGGATTCTGGTCTGGAGCCCTAGCTTAGCAGGACGTGTGCACTTAGGAAAACGTGCAAATGCAAACAGACAAAAATGTTGTGCTCGTGCCTGATCTCCACTTTGGGGCTGTCAGTGATTAGAAGAGGCCAGTGCAGTATATGCCTGAGACCCTGAGGATGGAACTAATTAGAAGTGGCATAGGGAGTGTGAGCCTGCAGTGGGCAGAGCCACCTGATGCTGTAAGCAGCCTTCTAATAATATTATAAAGCGTGTGATGCTGTGTTGCTGAAATGTAACACGGAGCCTAACGCAGGGTCTTTGTGCAGGCTCTGCCTGGTCTCCTGGGGATGCCCTGGCCGACGTGGCTTTGTCAGCAGCTTCACCCTGGGCACAGGCTGGCACATGTACTGTTAGGTTGGGGCGAGCTCATCCTTTGCAGCTCATTCAAGGGATCGTTAACTCTGGGGCTGATAGTGGGAGTGTGGCCTTTGGGCTGTGTCTGGGTAGATGTGAGCAGTGCTGAGAGTTTGATGTCATTTCAAAGCAAAATTCTCCTGGTTGGTTGTACTTCTATCAGCTTTTGAAAGTGAACTCCTGGACTTACTGCTTCTGTACAAATCCTAATAGACCAGTGGGGGGGACGCAGCATGGACCAGATGAAGGAAATTTAGCAATAATGTCTCTGCGAGGTGGTTCATAAAACTTCAGAGGAACGACTGGGCGAGATGGGGAGGTAACATCCTCTGTTGTGTTGTTTGCTTGCTGCTGGTTGGCTGGGAAGATCCGCCATGAAGAGAAGACGTGCTATAAGGCTGTCCAGACGAGCGAAGACGGGCCGTCGGCTTGCGAGTACCAGGGTCCGCTCATGGTGCTGGCCCAGAACTGCGCCGTCATGCACAACCTGCTGGGGCCAGCATGCATCTTCCTGAGGAAGGGCTTCGCAGAAAACAGGCAGCCTGTACGTAAGTTACACCCAGCCGGGCGAGACACGCACAAAGCCACGTGGACGTGAGCCGGGGATGCGGAGCTGCCCGCACGCTCCATCTGCGTGGAGCTCTGTAACCCCCAGCCCTGGGTCTCGAGCATCCCGGCTCCAGCTCCAAGTGCAAATACAATCACAGGCAAATGTCTAACCCGAAGGATGTGCAGAGATATCCCCATGCATAAACACCAAGAAAGGAGGAATCTAAAAATGCAGCTATGGAAGATAGATCCAAGCCTACACTCAAGTAGGCATAATCATACGGACTCAGGAGAAGGACTTAGGACTTCAGGACTTACATAATCATATGGAGTCAGGAGGAGTCCAGTGTTCAAAGCTGTTATTCCAGCAAGACATCCACATCTCATTCCCAGAGGCTCAGATTAGCATTTAAGGCCTAAATAGCCACTTAAATGCAAATCAGGACATCCATATTGGGAACAAGCCATCCCACAGAGATGCCCATATTTGATACTGCTCCTATCAGCTCACAGTGAGCACGCTAGTACCAGCAGAAATAAGCATGCATCTGCCTCCTCACAGATACCCAAACGCAATCTCTTATACACTATCATACACAGCCCGACACTGCAGCAATCCCAGCCAAATAAACCAAAGAACATCAGTCTGTCCTCGTATTTGCAAATAGTGCCAGACTACCAAATGCTATTACCCATACACACACAAATCACAGTGAGCACGCTAGTACCAGCAGAAATAAGCATGCATCTGCCTCCTCACAGATACCCAAACGCAATCTCTTATACACTATCATACACAGCCCGACACTGCAGCAATCCCAGCCAAATAAACCAAAGAACATCAGTCTGTCCTCGTATTTGCAAATAGTGCCAGACTACCAAATGCTATTACCCATACACACACAACAAAACTACATCCATCCATCCCCAGTCACACCTATTTGTAACTATGTGTTCATATGCATCTAATGTATGCATTTATATACCAAAAATAAAAATATGTGTTTGTATGTAAATTCAAATGTATACACCTGGACATGTTAAATATACAGAAATACGCACCCCGGTATTGTATCTTTACAAGAAGTAAAACATATTTTTGCACATAAACATTTGATTGCTACAATAACATGAATTTAAAGACATACACAAACATATTATTAACACACTTTTTATGGATACGTATGAGTGAATATGTGCACTGTCAGATATTCATCCAGTGCATCCCATGTTCTTCTGGTGAAACAAAGCTCACCCCAATTACCTGAGAGTCAGAGCTTTCTTGCCTCTGTAAGAAATCTCTGTCTTACTCGTGCATTCATATGGTTATCTACAGCTGTGGGAGACACCTAGATCTTCATCTCTGAAACCTCTTCTTCAACCAACAACCCAAAAAAGAGTCATTATTTGTCATTATTGATCAAATAGCTTTTGTTCTTCCTAACCTTCAGCCATTAAGTGATCACATATTCCTTGGTTCACTAAAACACAAAATGTAATATTCTTACACAAGCACACGTGCACACATGCACAGAGCTACCCAACATAGGTCCAGCTCCCTAGTGGAAGGCTCACAGCTGGACAGGTATCCATCCTGTTTAGGCCCTGGAAACTCACAGTGCCATAAGAAGTTTCCAGAACAGGATTAGTGATGTCTCTAACTACCCTGGTGTAGAATAAGTGCATCTGATAAACAGCTTTACTTTTACTGACTCTAGAGACCAACAGGATCTATTGTGCATAGAACAGAAATAAATGAGGGTAAGACCATTACGTATAATGGACTCTCTGAGGGTCACCTCTGCTCATATCTAGGAGCTAAACTCTCTGAACAGTTTTATTCCTCTTTCCATATGTTCTCCAAAAGCTTTAGAGTGATTCAGCCCATTTCTTCCCAAGCAATTTTCCTCCTTTATCATTTTAGGGGATCTTCTTTCAAATTTAAAACAGAAAACCTCTTCCTGACGTTAGTTATTGCTTGAGTCAGATTTTTGGAGGGACGTAAACCCTCCCCCTCCTTTTGCATTCACAGTCTGTGGCTCTCTGGTGGTAGAATCTGCATGTGCAAAGATACGCACAGAGCCCTGCAAACGCAAATGCCTTGGTGTGCAAAATTAGAGCCGGTGCTGAATCCCCCATTTCTGACATGTTTCAGTCATGTTGGTTGCAACGTGGTCTTCAGTGAGTAAGGAGGAGAATGGTCTTGTGATGACTGCACTGGAGGAAGGCCCAAGTCCTACCCCAGCCACTCTCACAAGACAGCAGTTACCGCGGGTGAGTCACAGCACCGTTTGCACTGTGGTGGTTGTAATCATACCCCTGCATCTGCTGCCGTGCCGATCGGCACACAGCAGTATCTCCAGGGACTAATGTTTGCGAACTCTGGAATGAGGTGCACAAGGTGTTGGTACTGATCATGGGTGGCTTTCATCTGCTATTTTGTCTAAGGCAGGAGGGCAGTAATGCCTCCTGCATCCGGTCTAAGGAGTTTGAATTGTTTTATTACTTGGTGTTGATGAAAGCAGAACAAATGGGATGACATGTTTGAAAATACCGGGTCTGTGAAGGATGAAACGGCAGAGCCAGCGTGCTCCAACAGTTCCATCCAGCACAGAGATGCCTCTGGGAAGGTTATGAGTGGTAAGCTGGTCATTTTTCTGGCACAGCCCACTTTTGCACAGACGTAAGCCAGTGTGTGTCCTAGTTTGCTATGCACTCTGAGCAGCTGCCATTAGAGTTTCCAGAGGAGCCTGTAGTTAAATAGCAAAGGATCATCCTTCTCAAACTGATCAAGGGCACCGTTTCCAGGGACGTGTGGTGAAGCTGGAGGACACCTGGAAGGCAAGGAGAAACTCCCCACGGTTGAGGGGAAAAGCTGAGAGTGAGACGACAAAAGAGATCGCGTTTCTGTGTTTCCAAATTCTCAGATGTTTTGGATTTGCCCGGGAGCCATGAGAGGAATTAGAAAGGGCATTTAAACCAGAAAGCAGTGCATTTCCATGCTCATCTCTTCTTCCTGGTCCAGTGTTGGAATTTTCCTATACTCTTTTATATCCTCCCCCTTCTTCCAAGAAATTCAAATTGGATGTTTGAAGTTGCAGTGTTTCCTGAACATGGTGAATCCTTGTCCTGTTTTGTTTTTAGATGACCTTCATGATGTATATGTTGTGTGTCTGCCTTCATGCCTGGTTTCAGAATGCTTGTGTATGGAGTTGAGGCCGGGGGGAAGGGGGAAGTTCCTACCTTTTTGTGGGGACTGACTGTAGGAGATGGCACTGGGACGCTGGCTGTAAGAGAGCTCGTGACTGTCACTGTCCTGCCAGAAGGACAGGGATCAAGCAGTGATCCAAGCAGACGATGGTATAGACCTGCTGGTTACAGGGACTGCTTCCAGCTGTTTTGATCTGGCTGTGTCAGCGGGAGGTGCGGTAGGAGATACAATCAGAGCTCTAGAGGAGATCATAACTGCTGCAGGGACAGTCTCTGCTCCAGACTTGGTGCTGGGGAATGATGTAGGAGCTTCACAAAGGTGCTCATAGTAGCATCAGGTGGGGATGCCACACGTATTGCTGTGCTGGCCCAGGTCTCTTCTATTTTGAGGGAGCACCCGTCATCCCCCTGTCCAGCAGATGAGAGGGAGAGGGGCTTCCACAGAAAAGTGTGCAGGCTAACACCCCTCCCTCTGGGGAGGAGAGCTGGGAAGCCTTGCTAGGTAGATGGTATTAAACATGTCATCACCTTCTTGTTTCTTCTCTCGCTTTCTGGCTTGTCCCAGAACTGTTTGCACCAACAAGTGCTATTCTGAAACTATGTTTGTGGCAAGCAAATGGCTTTAACATAGTATGTTCTCTTTCTGCAGGATAGAGAACTGCGTCCGGAAGAAATTGAAGGTAAAATTTGTCACTCCTTCTGTGTCACCTTACTCCCTGCCCAGTGAAAACCTGCTGGCTGGCCCTTCCAGGTTGGCCCCCGTGGGGTAAAATAATTTGGGGCAAATCAAGGGAGATGATTACTGGAATAATTCCTGGAAACCCCAGCAAAAGAAATAATATGTAAAACTGCAGGAGTGCTGACTGTGAAGGAATTTGCATCCATTCCAGCTTCTTCAGGGTGGGAGGATAAGTAAAGTAATGGGATATTGGCTGTCAGGGAACTGCTGTCCACCCCAGCTCCCACAGAAAGTGTTGTAGAGCATGATACAACAGTATGGCTCCAGGGAAGCTGTTTTACCTGCTGATCCCTACAGTGGGGGCTATATAATGCAGTGCAGGGGTAAAAGTTGGGAAAACTTATTAGTTTCAGTTTCTTTAGGGAGTGCAGTTTAGCAATGATCAGTTTGTGACACTTGTAGTCCAAGCAAGCTTTCCTGTAAGGAACGGGTCAGCAGTGCTGCTGATAGAAGAGCTTAACATTGCTGCAGTCATTGCCTCTTTGCAGGGCGATCTGCTGGGAAAATATGGAGTATCTTAGGGAGTCTGGCCTCATAAAGTGCTGCTGATTCTGGGGAGGTTTCTTGGAAAAGGTATTTCAAGCCGTCACTGACAATATTGTTCTTTTTGGTTCCACTCCCACAGAATTAAGAGAAGCCTTCAAGGAGTTTGATAAAGACAAGGATGGGTTTATTAACTGCAGGGACCTGGGGAACTGCATGCGAACCATGGGCTACATGCCTACTGAGATGGAGCTAATAGAGCTCTCCCAGCAGATCAACATGAACCGTGAGTAATATCCACCCAGCTGTACCTCCCTGTTGTTGCTGTGTCTTGCATCATTGCCTCGGGCTCTCTCAGTCTCCTGCTGTCTCTTTTCCTTTGGATTTCCCCCCCTCTTCTTTCCGTTCTCATTTTCACGCCCTATCATCTCTCCTGTTTGCTTGTGGTCCCTAGAAGTTGATGCCTTTGTTTCTTGCTTATCAAAGAGACTGTGTGGACTGTGCTGTATGGGAACAGTGAGTGAAAGGGTTGTCCTTCGTGCTTATGCTGTCAGGTATAAAACTGCTCTTGATGTGGGCCGTTAGACATCGGTGCACAGGTTGTGGGTGTTGTCATATTGAAGCTGTTGTCAGATGGTGTCAGACTGAAGAAAGAGCCTGGGAAGATGGAGGTGCTTTGGTCAGATGGGTGATGGATGGGCTGTTCACTCTGCAGTGGTTGTTTGTGGATCTGCTGTGTGCCTGGGGATGGGCTGCAAGCGAGCTGTGCTGGCAGTGTCAGATGGGGGCATCTGCTGGAGTCATGGAAAAATGTGACAAACGTGTCCAATTCACTGTGACTGTGTTTGTGCCCCTTGTCTTTCACCATCATTTTTTGTCACCTCTTGTCTGTGGCAGTGCAGGGTATTACCCTCAGCCAGGTGGGAAAAAGGATATTTAGTGCATGTTATTTCTGACACATGATGATGTAAAAAGGACAAGTTACTTGGACAAGGGAAGGAAAACAGTTGTGGCATATGCAACCAGTCACACACAAAAGCAGCTGATAACCCTGGCATACAAGTGCTTAGGAATTTGAGAGTGTTACTGCCAGCTTTCAGATAGGGGACAAACAAGGAAAAGGACTAATACAATGAATAAACAGTTGGACATACGTTAGCCACTGCTAATGGAACAAGATTCCACCACTGCTGCAGGGCACTGCCCAGGCCATGCAGGAACATCATGCTGTGCCCTTGCCGTACGTACCCTTTGGCACAGGCGCAGCAGAGGGTTGCTATAAGCACTAGAATGATCAAGCCTCTAATACCTAGTACGTGATGCCATAAGGATGTGACAGTCCCTGGCAGCCTAGGATGGAATAGCTTGGGCTCATTCCGCCTAGCCCGCAATCCAGAAAATATAAAGACAGTGTAAAACTACCTCTGCTTTTCCTTCCACTGTCCTGCGCCTTCTGTGCTTTGCTTCCTGGAGAACCAAGCCCTCTCTGGGGCACACAGAAGTGCAAAGTGAGTGCTGGGCTTGGCTAACGTATGGAGTTCTGACACACGATCTTTCATCCTGTCCCAAGTGGGTGGCCATGTGGATTTTGAAGATTTTGTTGAGCTGATGGGACCAAAACTGCTGGCAGAAACTGCAGACATGATTGGTGTAAAAGAGCTCCGTGATGCCTTCAGAGAGGTGAGTGCTCCCTACCGCGTGCCCCCCCGAGAGGTGAGCAACAGGAGACAGGAAAGAGAGAAGACCCACTGGGGAAGAGAAGAGGAGGAGGAGAGAGCAGCACAGTGGAAGGCAGAGAAAGAGCCAAGCCAGGCATGAAACAAGGGAGGAGCAGAGAAAGTCACTAAGATAAGGGAACCTTTGAGGCAAGGAAGAGGAAAGCTGATGCAGACACAGGAGTTATGAGGGGTTTCTGAGGAGAAAAGACAGACTGGATCCAAAAGGCACCCAAAGGAGGAAAAGGAGGGACACAAAAGGAATGCAGGAAAAGTAGGGCACTCAGGAGCAGGACAATACAAAATCCAACCTAGAGCAAGATCCATTTCCATTAACTGTACTTCCCCTGCTGGTATTTTTCATGTACTTGCAGTTTGACACCAATGGTGATGGGGAGATCAGCACCAGTGAGCTGCGAGAAGCCATGAAGAAGCTACTAGGGCAGCAGGTGGGCCATCGGGATATTGAAGAGATCATCCGGGACGTGGATCTGAATGGAGATGGGCGTGTTGATTTTGAAGGTGAGAAGGGATGAACGCTCCCTGTCCATCTGCTCTGGTGTGAGTCAGAGTTTCAGCTCAGAGGCGGAAGCAGAAGGGAAGATTTGCATGCTCAGGGCCCAGATATCTGAAGTATGGAGAAGAAATCAAACAAGATTTTTTTTTCCTAGTCAGCTGAGGAGAATGGAGAACATTGGCCCACACAGGAAATTCCTCAGCTGAAGTGTTCATTTGTGTACTGCATCTCAGTTTCAATTGGGTCTCCATAACTCTAGCATGGTAAGAGGGATGCCCTGTCACAGAGAAGCAGGTTCTGGTGCACACATGCTGTGCCAGCCTTCTTTTTATGGGGCATTTTCCTTTCTGTTAAATCTATTGCAAGAGCTGTGAGGAGGCTGGATTGGTTTGGAGAATGCATTGCACCTTCCATTTCCTCTGGCTCACCTTGTTATCTGGGCTTATAGAGAATTTGTTTCTGTGCCTTTATGCCAGAAGATGGTCATGTGCCAGATGTGCTCACTAGGACTGCAGATATCTGATCTAGAGGTATCATGTGAAATCCTAGAGAGAATTCATTTCTTCTCCCACTTTTCATGCCAGAAGGACTTGGAAAAATAAGAGTGGTTAGGCTACTATCCTAGCCATTAGCCATGGCAGGAGCAATATTAATAGAGCTCAGGGTTTCTGGCAAGGGAAGCAGTCGATATCAGACAGCTAAGCGGATATAAGAGCTGGAAGGTGTGAGAGCATGGCAGGCTGCTTGTTTTCCTAGTGCAAATCCAGATGTCCCTTTGCAGTAAGGGTGAAGCACAGGAACTACAGAATTAAAATAAAATTTTTTGGCTCAGAGGCATTTCTGAGTCTCCTACATGACAAGGACTCTCAGTCCTCAGGGTTACTGAAGCTTCTGAGGGCTTTGAAAATGCTAAAAAACTGGAAGTGTCTCCCTAGAAAGTATCTGGTAGCTGCAGTTGTTCTAATGCACTGGCTGATTACATGACAGTAGCTCTCCTTGCTTCCCGCAGCTAAATTATGTTAGACAGCTAAAATACATGAAATGCTATCCCAGTATCATTTTCTCTGTGAGTTACTGCTTTAGTTGTCAAAGGACAGCTCCATCAATGGAAAAGGAGAAGTCAAGGGGGTAATTTCCACTGCCCTCCTCTTTGAGGAGTTATTAGTTCCTTGGCAATTCAAGTGCAGAATGAAAACACATTTATATTTGATGGCATTTACACTCGATTTCAACAATTGTAATTGACTTCACAAGCTGCAGGGTGGTGAAGAGAGAGATCCAGGGTATCCTTACAGTTAACCTGTATCTTTAAAAACAAGAAGTCCATCAAAGTAAACTTTTTTCTACAAAATGCTGGTA
Organism: Aptenodytes forsteri; assembly: GCF_000699145.1. Taxonomy (NCBI): domain Eukaryota; kingdom Metazoa; phylum Chordata; class Aves; order Sphenisciformes; family Spheniscidae; genus Aptenodytes; species Aptenodytes forsteri. Next base: position 1,583,004 of record NW_008795323.1, on the reverse strand, counting down.
CCTACCAAAACACTAGTGTTTTCCCACACTGGTGTCTCTGTGAACTGGCAACCTTACTAAGAAATCATACTGTGTTCCCAAGACTATAAATCAAGGTTCCCTGAAGTTACAGTGAAGGGAGACAACACTTGCAGTAGTGTCTTACAAGGGGTTGCTTGTGCAAACAAGACTGTACACTGGCTGGGAAGGAGTCCGAGGCAATGAACTGACCTGCTAGTGGGATCATATCACCGTATGTAATGCAAGGATTAAAGCCCATTTTGTGTGAGCTCTCCAGGGCCAGTCATGGAGTGGCACAGACCTGCTGGCAGTGTGTGGACTCTCGGTTTCACCCTGGCTGCATGCTATCTCCAGGGAATGAGAGCTGGGTTGGGGACCATGGATGCCTTCTGCTTCAGGGCTGTCTTTTCTTGTTGATTGCAGAGTTTGTTCGCATGATGTCCCGTTGAAGATTATTCTCAGCTAAAGAAGAATCAGCACCTTAGAGAGGGCAGAAGAGGACCTAGATGGAGCATCTAGCCCCGATGTTCCCGCATGAAGGTTTATCGGCTGGCTGCAATTGGGACATTGCAAAACGACCTGCTGCTCCTCCCTCATGGTGGTCCCCATGCCCCTCCACCCTTTCACACTGTGAAAGACTTGCAACTTCCTACAACTGGAACCATTCCTTGGAGATGATTGCAGGAAACTGCAGAGCCAGGACTTGCCATGATGCTTTCATGGGATATTTGCAACTTTAGACTCCTCCTCCCCAGCTTTATTCTCCCACCAGCTGCTGCAAAGCAAGAGCAGGAGAAATCCTCTTGGCTTGGTGGATGAGAGCAAAGCCATTGGGACTGGTGGCAGCCTCAGGGCGTGCTCTGCACTTCTTGGTTTCCCTTGGTGAACCGTGTCTGTGTTTGCTGTCTGTGTGTGTGTGTCTGTCTGTGTGGAGTTATTTATGCTTCCTCGGCACATATTCGCATCTCCTGTGGTTATGTTTACCAAGAGTAAATTCAAATACATGTCTTGCGGGGGGAAAGCGATAAATATGCACGCTAAAATGATGTGGAGCCTGGACGTCCCTGTGAGAGGTGGTGGCTGGGCTGGGGGAGAAAGGCTGTGGCAGATGCACACCATGGCATCTGCATCGGAGTCCAGAGGCAAGCCCTTGCTGCAGGAAGGGAAATCACTGCCGGCCACTAAGCCTGTGGCAGGGCTCTGCCCTCCCTCCTGCTGTCCTCATGGCGAAGGGGCCTGGAGATGCCTCTTGGTGAGAGGAGGGTCTCCACCTCTGCATCCCCCTGGCTTGCAAGGGGGCAGGTGAGAGCCCCTGCGGCGGCGTGGCAGGGAGCAATGGGAGAAAGGGCACAGAGGGGAGCTGGGTGGGAGGGGGATAGGCAGCAATAGCCAACCCCCCCCTTTTCAGACCATTTCAAACACAACTGTGAGCATATGCACAGTGAGGGCCGTGCTGCGGGAGCTGAGCTGTAACACCGTTGGTGCCAGGAATTGGCCGGGAGCCTCCTTGTGTGGCAGTGCCCTGCTCTCCAGATTGTTCGGACTCAAAAATGCTGCATGTGTCTGCAGCGGTGACAACAGCAGCCTCCAGGCCCTACCAGCTGCTTCCAGACACATCTGATGCTCATCCTCCTTCCCCTTTCCCCAAGATGCTCCCAACCTCCTGCCCCCTTCCCCTGCTCTGCCAGACCTACAGTTGTCCCCTTTCTCTATGCAGAGGCTCAGTCACAAGTTGCCAGGACTAATTTCTGCTTGGCTTCAAAGGGCATCATCATTGCTGTGTGTTTCTCAGTGTCACTGGGAGCTGTTTTCCTCTCAGTTGCCCCCTTACTCCAACTGGGAGGTTAGGGACCCATATCCTCCTGCTTGCTCCATCTCAAATCTTTCACTTCCCAGGTTCCTTTTCAAATTCTCAGGGTCCACAAATCCATGTCCCAAAGGAGGATTTTCTCTTCTGCTTTCCTGTTGCTGTGCCAACCAGCATAGCCGCAGCGATGGCTGATATCCCAGCAATGGAAAAAACTACATTTCTCCTTATATTTGTGTGTGTGTGTACCCGTGTTTGCACAGGCGTGTACACTGGGAAAGGTTTGTGTGTGCGCACATAAAAGCAGGGAGTGCAGATACGTACCTGGGAGTGCAGCAGTAGAAGAGTTTGTTTGCAAGTGGGTGTATGCAAACTATGTGTGTGTATCTATGGAGCTGGTCCAGTCTTAGAAATGTGGGTGTGAACCAAGAAATTGGAAAATGGATATTTACAGATCTCCATATTTACTGGTACAGCAGCTGCATTGTGCTTAGGAAATGAGGGTGATAAACTGAACAGAGTCCAGAGTCCTGGTAAGTTATATATGTACTTAGGATAATACTGGGGAGAGACCTGTGCGGGCTTGTGCCTGCCATAGGGAGTGTTTGTACACAAACGTGCTTCACTTACAGTGGAGCCCGTTGAGGAAGAAGCGTGCGTGTGTATGCAGAGCAAGAGGACAGCTGCGCTGCTTGCCTGTATGCATCAGAGTGACTGTGCCTGCCCACAGGGACCAGTGAAGACTTGGGGCACGCGTCTTGTGCCATAGCCAGCATTCACAAGCCTGGCGGACAGTCAGTGGCAACAGGCACAGTGCCTGCCGCTGCCTGCTCCTTCCCGGGTCCTGCACCAAGCAGCCGCATTTTTTGCCCGCAGCGGCAGATGGCAGGACACGGTCTTAATTTATCTAAAATTGTAAACCCATTTCTAGAGGCTGCACTGATCCACAGCGCAGCATCACGGTGGCTGGGGATGTTCTCTGTGAACTACTGCCATTTTCATTTAGGCAGGTCCCTGTGTTTGTATCATGCCAGAGCTGTGTTTGTCTTGCCAAGAAATGCAGGGACACCGGTGCTAGGGGAAGGGTGGCCGCAGGACACCTTTGTGTCATTGCAGAGGCAGTCCTGGAGCCACAGCTACTTCTGAGGAAAGTTGGGTTTCTGCCAAATGATCTGTAGCTCTTTTCTGCCAGGTCTCACCGTGATACAGTGAACAGGTCAGACAGGGCAGGTCTCCAAAGCATTATTTTTTTTTTCCCTTCCAGCAGCAGCTCTTGCTGCAAGCCTGGTTTTACTTGCACAACAAACCCCAAATAATCCCAGGGAGTTTTACTATTTTCTTGTGCAGACAGGGTCAGAGATTAAAGCTCCAATCTAAATAATCTAATTCCAGAGATAATCCTTTTGCTTTTATCTCCAGTCTGGTACCAAGGAAGCTTCCAAATAGCTCCACATGGCAGGGCAGAGCCGGTCCCCTCTGGACACCTGAGCCCTGTAGCCCCATGTGGTTCGGGAGCTGGCCCAGGCAGTGGGCCTGGCTCACGTTGACTTCTTAGATGTCTCATTAGCCGTGAGATCTGCTTCTGACCCACACGTCTCCATTGCTCTTTTTGGACATCCCAAATCCCAATTCCTTTTTCCTGCAGGAAATGGCTAATACCCAAAGCACGTGCCCCACACCGTTCGTGAATGATCAGGGCTGTAGACCAGGCAGGACTGATTCAAGACTGACAGTAATTTTGGCACAGCTGCCAGGGGACAGGGAGAGATCAAGGGATTGAGAAGACAACCCTGAGCCTTTCACTTGTAGGTTACTGGTGTAAATCCAGCCTGCATCAAGGGACTGATGGCTCAGTGGATTAGTAACAGGATACAGAGCCTTTGACATCTGGGGCACAAGCTGGCATCAAGTTGTTGGTGACCGCAAGTAATGATTCAGGGGCAGCAGTGTAGGACATCATGGATGCAGGCCATCACAGCACGTCTGCTATCCTCTGCCAGCGGCCGTGGCCAGACCGTGAGCCAGGGTGAGTGCTCTTTCTGCACCCGGATGAGCACAGCCACTATCCCTCCTCACTTGCTGCTGCTCAGTTAATCCCTCTTGCTTCATGACAGGCTGCTGATTCTTGGGAAATAATCATCCAGGCTAGTTATTAGAAGATGCTCTGACTGGGGAGGCAGAGGAGGTATCGCAATGCTCAGTGCCTTGCCCTCTAAAAAGGCTGAGTCCTCGGATGGAGGGTAAAGAGAGGGGTTTTCCCCTCTGTCCAAGGAGGGGAACTCTTCCTTGTCAGGGAAACTCTTCTCTTTTCAAGGAAGAGTTGCTGATATTTTGCTGTGGCATGTGCAGGAGCCCCGGGAGCCCTCAACAGGGACCCCAGGCTTGGCACAGGCACAAAAACCCCTGGTGACACTCCCAAGGCAGGGGATGAGCTGGGTTAGCTCCCAGCTGCCCTTGTACACATCTGGGGCCAAAGAGGCCCCTTCAGCTGAGGGACCTGTCTTGATCATACCTAAATGTTAGCTAGTAAATCTCTTCATGTCTGAATTCCTGCTCATGGGCACGTTTGGTCTGGGCTGAGCAGTTTGATGCTGGGTTTGTAATGAAGCCCCAGTCACCGGCCCCTATGCCCACTGAGGCAGCAAAGGTCCCGCCATGAGCCTCACACTCCCCAGCTCACCGAGAGGCACAACAAGGTTTCAGCCAGGCTCTGCCCAGCCAGTGCTCGGGCCCCCGCTGCCATTTTGTGTGTGTGTGTGTGTGAGACCTACGAGGGCCCTGCTGACCCGGGGGCCAAGGGGCCAGTTGCCTCAGGCCACTTGGGCCACGCAAGGAGCTGTGTGTGGCCCTCGGCAGGACCTTTGCTGCCCTGGTGGGTCTCAGGACTGGAAATATGAGGATTTGCACCCATGGACACTGCTGTTCGTAACCTCAACCCTGCTGTCTCCTCGGCCCGCTGATGATTCACAGCATCCCTCTTCTCACTTCACTTTTGCAGCTCATGACAGTAATGTGGTGACACACAAAGCGTTTACATGCTTTGAAGTCGCACTCTTGACCCAAGCACATTGCAGTTTAAGCTGAAAAATCTTGAGAGATTAGGGAGGATCATCTGTAATCAGTACAAATGAGCTCTAACGAGGCCTCCCTCGGCCTTACCAACCAGACAGCATTGTTCTGGCCACGGCTGCTTGCACTCCTTTGCTAACTGAACTTGGGGGACACCCAACAGGTCACAAACACAGCAGGGATATGGGAGATTAGTCTGGATTTGATCAGATGCTGCCAGGGCTGGGGTCTGTAATGCTGAGATGATTTGCCAGGAACCAGCGTGAGGTGGCTTAATCTGGAGAGGTGCTAAGCATGTGTGTTTTACACTGCTGTTCTGGATGTGGTTTCCTAAGCCACCTTGCAGTTTCAAGAACCCCTTCCCCGGCATGGGAACACAGCAGTGCCATGTCTGCCCTGGCCCAGTTATACCACGAGCCCGAGAGCCAATGTGACAGCAGCAAGGACGTGCTCTGGGGCCCACTCTGACCTGGGCAGAGCAGGTTAGGGAGCAGCGGGTGGGTGGTTACTCTCCCCTCACCAAACGGACTTCACTTCTCCAAGGTTGTGTCCTGTTAAGAGGCCTCCGAGGTACATTACAAAAGCAACAAGCCCATTTAATTCACAATCTGCAGCTCTAAGTCTTTATTTCTAAAGGCAAATGCATTGTGGAAGACCCAAATTAATAAACTGTCATTGGGACTTAGGAGCAGCCACTGCTAATGCAGTTGGTGGCCAAAGTGCAGACGCGAGGCTTGGCTGGCATCTGAAGCTTTGGGGAACACCAAGATCAGGCAGAAGGGCAAACACGGAGGCAAACATTAAGTTATTTGCTCCCCCCACCATGTAGTGAGTGAGTTTCATCCAATCTCCATCTGTGATGTCTCACTCCAGCCCTCCCAAGACCTCACCAAGGTCCTCCAGAAACAGGATCTTACGTTCTCCTGTAAAATGCAACACAGGGAGAAAAAACACTGGCAATGTAATGGTTAGCTCCCCCACCTTCCTCTTTTACTGGCTGTTTTACTTTTCAAGCAGATTATTGTGGTCCAAAGTGGTTGCACGCCACCCAGCTGTCTCACTCCTTACCGGGCGGGCCGGTAGCTGCCTTTTCCCATGGTCCATGGCAAGGAAAAACCAGCGTGTGTAGCGTGGGCAGAGAATCGGTATTGGAAGTTGCTGTTCAGAGTACAGCGGACACGAAACTGCCGGGATGTAACGAGGGGCCGCCCCCCACGGCAGCGGAGCTCCCACTCCCCCAACTCCT
>NW_008795323.1:1561909-1575454 GCF_000699145.1 Aptenodytes forsteri | reverse complement strand
CCCCCCCATCCCCGCGGGGGGGGGGGCCCTGGCCCCCGGTGGGGGCGGGGCGGCCGGGGGACAGCGACGCGGGGAGCCCAAACCGGCCGCGTGCAGCCGCTTGGCTCCTTTTTTTCCATTTTCCACTGAAAGACCCCAGTTTCCACAGCAAGATCTGCCAGTTTGAAGTCCAGCCTGCAGCGCTCTCGGTAAAGTGAGAACACGCTTTGCCTGCTCTGCGCAGCTGAATCGCTCACGGTGCGGGGTGATGCCTGCCACCAGCAGCCTGGTCCCAACAGGGGGGAGCGTGGGCTGCTCACTGGAGCCCCGCTGCTGGGACCGGGCAGGAGGAAGGTGCAGCTGGCTGGTCTGCTCCACTGCTCCGGTCCTGGCAGGGTGTTCAAGAGCAGGGCAGGGACAGAAGCAGAAGTAGAGGCAGATGGGATATGATCAGCTGCTCTAACCACTGAATCAGTAAAATCTTCTATCTACCAGTAAGGGCAGGATGGAGAACTAATATTGCACTTGCACTTGGGTTACCTTTTCCTTCCTCCCCTGAAACCGCTTCGGTTATATGAATTTTGCCTGTTTCTGACAATTGGTACAGCAAAACTTAGTTGATTCACAAATGTATTGAAAAGTTAGCTGTGCTGAGCTGCTCCTGCTGTCAGTTACAGGTGAGTGGTGGAGTGCAGAGAAGATGAGCTATCTGCTGACTTTTAAGTCTAACCTTCGCTGTTTCCATGTAAGATGGTGAGGATTGTCCTGTGCCATACAGCTAGGACTGCCACTGTTCACCCTGCGTGAGTGCCATCCGGAATGGAGAGCCCTTTGGGCACAATGGATACAGGGGAGGTCACATTTAAATACTAATACGGTTTGTTAGGAGTTTTTCACCCCTGTGGAAGCTGGCGCCCCAGTCACATAAGGTGCCCTGATCACTGTAGGTCAGCTTCCCTTCATAGACCTCTCATGTGTGACTTGAAGGAGAATGTCCTTGTGGACTTGAACAATGTATTTTTGAGCTGAGGAGAAAAAAGGGTCTTTTTCAAGCACACTGTGACGTGCTTTTCCTTTGGGGAAAGCCTGGGGTGTCTCCTCTGAACAGCAGGCTGTTACAGCAATCCTGCTTCAGCCAGCAGTGCCAGGCACAGAGGAGGAGACTTTACCCCTTTGAGCCCTCAGCTGCTTTTCCCTCAATGGCTTTTTATTGCACCATTGTTCGGTTTACTCTGGGTTCCTCTCTGTGTTGATAGGCATGTAATGGCTACAGCAGAAATATGTGGCTGACTGGGAGGAAACGACCTAGGGATAGCGTGTTTCTAGGCTGTACTGCCTCTGGGCAAATTAAAACCTTTTTTTTTTTCCCAAGCCTCAGTTCAGATGCTGTGCCCTAAAGGACAAAATGTGCTGATGGCAATTACAGAAGCCAGATGCCAAACACAGTTGAGTCGCAGCTTAACGCGTACTGCTCATCTCTCGGTGAGCACCCAGTGCACCCAGCGTGCTGTAAAATCAAGCTCGCTTCCACAGCTACGTCAACAGACCTCTGATACGCAGGTGACAGATCTTCCTCTCCAGTTACCTTCTTGGATATTAAAGGGCTTTCTTCCTATGCAGGCTTTCCTCTAATAGGAGCTGACTTCTGTGGAGTTCTTGGTTTGCTATCACCGTAATCTGTAGCTGGCCAGAAATATCTGTGTGGGAGGACAGGTTAAACTTTTCACCCTCAGTATTTCTGGTGATGGGAGTCTTCAGCCTTTGCGCCTGGGTTTGAGTGGTAAAGAGCGGAAGATTGCCTGAGTAGCTCTGTGTGAAATAGGAGACTAAGAACTGGCATTAATTTCCTCTCGCTCGTTTGCATTGGCTCCATCTTTGGCAACGTGTGCCGGGTTAGTAGTTCTTGCTTTGTCTTGGCCAATGCAGTGTCTGTTCCCATGGAAATGGGGGTGGAAGTGGCAAGTGTCAGCAGAGAACTTCGTCTGGGATCAACTTCTCCTGCCTGAAGTGCCAGTGGGCAGATAGTGTCCACAGTCTTCCCTCCTGCCCCTGCTTCGCTGGGGAATTATTTGATTCAGAGCTCTTGAGGCATGCATCAGTTTGCATTTGTACAGTAACCCTGACACAATAAAATGTCAAGTTGGGTTAAGGTCTTTTGAGGGCTGCTCTAGAGGTGGTGAAATAATGACTGAGAAGAGGCAAATTTTACGATTTCTGTTACTTTCTTAGTTATTGCCCCATTTGGGAATGTTGTTTGGGCCCTTCTCAGGGGGGCTGTTCAGCTGCCTGCAGACAGTGCCCATTTCAGCTGGGTGCCTGTGAGAACAGCAGCTGATGGAGCTGCTGGTGCTCTTGAAACCCTTGTGTATGTATCTTGCTTCCGTCTTCCTGTCTTCAAGCTGGCGGGTATTGCGTGGCTGTGGTGGGAAGAAAGGGTTTTGTAAGATATCTAATGCTTTTCAGCCTTCTGCCATTCCCCAGGTTTTCACTTGAGGAGGATGAGTCTCTAAAACCTGGTGCCATCAACTGCTAACTTCAAATCTGTTGAATGAATGAGTCGAGTCAGTCCTATGCTGACTGTTTTGGTTTTGTACTCAGAGTTTGTAATTTGAAAATGTTGTAAAAATATTCTAGGTGTTTTTCCTCTTTGAAGCAGGAGTCAATGGCCAAGTCCGTTGGCTCTGTGCCCTGTTTGTGAAACAGACTCTTCTTTCTGAAACAGTGCGAGTGAGTTTGCTGTGTCTTAGACTGCAGCAGGTCCAGACCTGTTTTTCCATAGGACCCAGGTTCTGGGGCTTTGGCTACCTTTGCTTCTGCTCCAGTACTGCCTCCTCCTGGTCAGAGCAAGGAGGGGAGACAGGTCTGATGCCACTTAAGGGGTTAAGCACTTCAAGAGTATATAAAGTGTCTCTTACATATGCTTCAGAAATTAACCCTTCCTCTCACTGTTTTGTGCTTGAAACCCAGCATCTGACTACGGTATGAAGCTGCCAATCTTGCGGTCCAACGCGGAAGATCAGATTCTGTACCAGACCGAGCGTTACAATGAGGAAACCTTTGGCTATGAAGTTCCCATCAAAGAGGAGGGTGACTATGTGCTGGTGTTGAAGTTTGCAGAGGTCTATTTTGCACAGTCTCAACAGAAGGTAAGCAACAGCTCCTTGCTTGTCTCTTTGATGCGAGTTCCTGGCTAAGACTGTGCATGTCCAGGTTGTCTCTGCTGCTTTGCATGCTGGAGAAGGGAGAGAAGTAAGGCGCTAATGGTTAATTTATTTCCTAGAGCTCTCATGGGCTCTGAAACTTCGAGCTCTCTTCCACATTCCAGATATACAGTTGGTCTGGAAAATTGCATTACAAAATATTCAAACAAACATGTGCAACTAAACATAACTAGCAGTAGAGTTTTATGATCTGTTTAGGCTGTGCTGGCTTTGAGAAGAAGTGTTTTTGCCTTTTTCCTGAACACTTGTTCTTGACCTGACAGCATGCTTGTGCATGATTGAATCAGGGAAGCGATCTGAGTTAAATTACCTACTCAAAACAATTTTTATGAATGTAATAAGGCTTGATACTGGTTCAAACTGATTCTGAAAGCACAGAGTTAAATGCAACCCTCTTTATTGCTCTTTAGAGAAGAATAATCCTTGTTCACTTTTGAAATCACTCATGTACCAATGTGGAAGTGGAAGCACAAAGAACTCAAAGCCCTGTGATAAATTGGGAGAGAAGTGGTGTGTGTTTTAGTCTGGCTTTCCCCTGACTCCATCAGCTGCTTTAGAGCCCTGCTCCTTAAGCACCATGCTGTCTTTCTGCCAGAGAAGTATTTCAGGGAACATAACTGGTGGGGCTGGCTTACAGAATGGATGCAAAAAGCAGCCTCAGATTAAACCGAAGGGCTGAGGCATCTTTGGTTCCTCTTCCTTCATGTGGTTCTGCTGGCATTTCCCAGGTGCTGAGTGAAGTTTGAGTCATTCTGGCCCTGAGGAGGACTTTCACTCTGAATTCACAGATGTGGTTAGCAGTTCAATATTTTACCTCCTTCAAACCCTGTGTACTTCACCAGCTTGTTTCCTCTTCTCTGTTCTGCTGCAGGCTGTTACTTAGAAATGGCTTTACTCCCTAGGGTGTGGTGTGCCGCAGCCACCCTGGGGTGGTAGGAGCAGGTCCTCAGCCAGTAGGTGGAAGAAAGTTGTGAAAGAAAAGTATGAATAAACCAGAATAAAATTATGCTGTCCTCAGTTCTGAACAGCAGACATAGGGGTTATTTTAAAAGTTGAGGGCAGATTTCAGAGTATTTGAAAGCAATGTTAATGCTTCAGTGTCTTTACCTGGCTGCTTTTGGGCTCTGAATACTTCCCAAGGGAGTGGAGCATGTGTGGTGGGACAGTGCATGCTGCAATGCTTTCTGGTCCTGGGTGCATAACAAGCAGAGACCTTTCCTGTTCTGTTCCCCTTTCAACTGTCACGTGTCTGAATCTGTTCTGACACTCTGTCATTTCTTCTGTCCTGAAGGTATTTGATGTTCGCTTGAATGGCCACGTGGTGGTGAAGGACTTGGACATTTTTGACAGAGTTGGACACAGCACAGCTCATGATGAGATCATTCCCATGAGTATCAAAAAGGGGAAACTGAGTGTCCAGGGAGAGGTTTCCACGTTCACAGGGAAGCTCCACATTGAGTTTGTAAAGGTAATAAACTTTGCTGAGCAGAGCCCTGATCTTCCTTTTCCCCTTCTTCCCCAGCCACGTGACGCAGCTGTGTGCTGGGGGAGGAGAGGTGAGGGTAGGTGGGGGGAATACTTCTTGCCTCAAAGCTGCAGCACTGACTTCCTTCTTTGTTTTCTCTAGGGCTACTATGACAATCCAAAAATCTGTGCCCTATACATCCTGCAAGGAACAGTGGAAGGTAAGCACAGTTTTTGAGCCAGAAAACTCTTCCCCCTTGGAAAGCAGCCTGTTGCTTCTCAGACCATGAGATCATAGCTCTTGCTGACCCACCTCTGCCAAAACTGTTTCTCTCTCAGCAAGTTCCCACAGAGTGCAGTTGCAGAATGAAATAGGTGTGGAGTGTCCTCCTACTCTTCCAAGTGCACAAAGCTGCATCATTTTTGGAATAAGAAAAATCAGTTTGGTTCAGGACTTCCTGCATGTGGGGTAGAGGAGAAGGGAACACGTCTGGTCAGCCTTAGCTTATAGCTACAGCTATAAACTGTAGATAAATTCCCTCTGGCCTTGGAAGTCAGCAGCAGCCCTGCAGACAAGTAATTTATGGAGATCTTTTAGCTAGTAGTTAAGTGTTTCTTAAGTGCTGGTAAAGTCCTTGCCCTTTCATCACCCTCTTTGTAAGTCTGTGCTGGAGTTGGAGCCCCTCTAGCTCCTGAACAGGGGAGGTTTAGGACCCCTCTCTGACCGAAGCATCAGTTTGCTTTACTGTTGGTCAGGGATTGCCAAGTGTTGCCGAAGATTGGTGCATAACCTTGTGGCCGGGGGCACCTTGCTGTGCGGGGACCTGTAATTCATGCTCCAGGCTCAGAGGACTGGATTTGAGTGGGGTTGGACCATGCTGCTCTGATAGGTCTGGGGTTGAGGGGTGCAGTGATGTGAGGTAGGACCATTTGTGGAAAGGGTTGTTCCCCTTCCTGTTTGCACCTGTATCTGCTGGTCCCGCACGCAGCAGGTGCTTGTTCTTGACTAGATCTCACTGAGCAGCTGCGGTATCTGACTGTGTACGCTGTAAGTGTGCTTTTGTGCTGTAACTTATCCTGTGTGACAGGTAGATGGGGTGGATGGGTGTCGTTTTCTTTGCAGGCTGGGCCTTTAGATGCTCTTGCATCATGGAGGAAAGAAATAGCGATGTGAGCCTCTGTGAGGGAGGATGCTCCTGTTTCCTGGGGTGCTCTGGCCGTGGTGTTGACATGGTGTCAGGTGCCCTGTTGCCGGCGTGCATGCTGGATTGGGGAGCGGGGAATGGAGTGACTTGGGTGATTTCCCAGGTTACATCCTGCCTCCTTGCAACTTTTTGTCTTGTCCAACAGATGTTCCAAAGCTGCAGCCGCACCCGGGTCTGGAGAAAAAAGAGGAAGATGATGATGAAGATGAATATGATGATGGCTCCAGTGTTAAAAAACAGGCAAATAAGAACCGGGTTCAGTCAGGCCCACGCACACCAAACCCCTATGCCTCGGACAACAGCAGCCTCATGTTTCCTATATTGGTGGCCTTTGGTGTCTTCATTCCTACCCTCTTCTGCCTCTGCCGATTGTGAGAGCAAGCCCCACAGAGCATCAGCCAAGGGGCTGGGAGGGAAGGAGTTGGACCAAACACGGTTGCTTTCAATTTCTCCATATTGTTCATAATTTAAGGAAAAAAAAAAAAAAGAAAAAAAAAGATGTTTCATTTGGAATGAATAGCAGGTCCAGGTAAGAGGGAGCTTACCTTCCCCCTGCCAGCAAGCAGCGAGGCCCTCGCCTTCCCCTTCGCACCATGTGCAGCCTCCGATCCTCCCTGGGGCACCCAAGAGTAAACTGAGTCCTGGCTGTCTGTGTATTGGGCTGTTGGAAGCTGATGCTAGCAGTCCTGGGCCATGTCCCACACTGAGAGAAAGCCATGTGCTGCAGGATCTCTGCCTTTGCTGGGTGGAATACGGTTCCTTAAGCAGGGAAGCGGCTCCTAAACCCAGGCCTGGGAACACGTTTTGTCTGGGAGCGTGGAAGTGTTGTGGTGCCGTTGGGTGACTAATGACTATGGAGGATGGAGCCTGGCTCAGCATCTCCCTGAATGTGCGCAACACGATGTATGGTACTCGCCTGCATAAAGATACCAAGACTCCAACTAGCCACTCGGCCTCTGTGGAGACGTTCCCCTCCTAAGAGTGCAAGCTGTGCCAGGAGCAGAGGGATTTATCTGGCCTGATTTGCTGCACCAGTTGGGAGAGACTTTCCTAGTTTGACAATTGTAATGTTAGATCCATTGCAGAGGGATTCTGCTGTCAGAATGTCAGCTCTTGCTGCCTGCAAGAGGCTGATGTTGTTAGCGTCTGATCAGATGCACTTGTTTTCTGTATTGATTATGGCTTTTGTTTCCTTTAATATCCTTTTCTTTTCAAAGGTTTAATTTTAAGCCCAGTTCCTTGTTTTGCCCTTTCTAGCAAGTGACCTCTCCTTTGGAAGAAGCTGAGAATCAGATGACCTAGAGAGGAGGTTCTGGACTTGTTCCTTGGCCTTCTTAACAGTTAGCTCCCCTCCCTGCCCCCTGACTGTGACTGTGAACAACCTGTGCTGTAGGACAGAGCGGAGCAACCTTGCAGATGCTCCCTGTGAGCTCTCATTCCCTGTCGTAGGGACCAGGCCTGCCTGCAAAGCGGTGAGAAGTGCAGTGGACTTGGTTAGTGTTTTCAGTTAGCTCGGCCTTTTGCAACTCAAGGCACTGTGGTGAAGGGGCAGATGTCCAACATTTCAGTGCTGTAGAGCAAGGTGGTTTGTTGCCCTCCAGAGATCTGGAAGAGAGCAGAATACTGGAGACAAGGTCATCCGCTTCCCCTGGGGATATTTCTGCAAGAGGCTTCTGTTTCCACATGCAGAGCCTGTGCCTGCCTGACAGAGGCTGAGCAGAGCGAAAGCCCTCGCTGTGCCTGCTGATCCAGAGCTGCGGGCCCTGAGGAGCTGCCTTCCCATGGTCTTGGCCTCCGACACGTTGAGCACTTCTGGCTGGCGGGAAGGGGATGTTCTGTCTGCCAGAGCAGGGTCTGGCCCAGGCATGGCTGGGTCCTTGCGGGTCAGCTTTGATCCTGGTGAGCTCTGGGCTCACAGAACACTTTACCTCATGCTATCTCTGTTCTCAGAAGTGCTCTCTCTTTACCTGGAGCAGCTGCAGTGAGCGGTGTCCTCCTTGCTGCTGCTCCTCCCTGTGCCTGCGTTTTCCTAGCGGTTCTTCTTGGGTTTGATCCCCTGCAGTGGCTCAGCCTTTCTTTGAGCTGAGAAAGGTCAGCAGAATTCCCTAGTTTCTGGAAAGGAAACCAGAGGAGCAGCCTTTCTTCTCTGCTGGGCGCAAGCGGCTGAAGCCCTCTCTTCCTCTTAACCCTCAAGCTGTGATATGAGCTGCCAGCTCATGGGCTCCAGAATGGGGAGCTGGGGGAGGTGTCAAAGCACTGCTCTGCACAGCAGTGGCACTGAACCTAGCCTTTCTGATCACATACATCACTGCTATAGGCCTGGCCCTAATTCTGTGGCTGTGAGCTAAAAAGTAAGCAGTAGGACCTTAATTACCTTCTCTCCCATTGCACAAGTGGTAACAGCCAGTTTGGGAGAAGCAAGAGGGTCCCTGCCACACCGTAAGGAGAAGACAGGCTTTAGAGAGAGCAGATCTTAAGAACAAACCTTAGGATGAAAGGGCGGTAAGCTTGAAGTTGTCTGCTTCGTCTTCTAGCTGCTGTTAAAATCCTAGTACTTATAAAACTCTCATAAAATATGAGCTCTGTTTTGTTTGATGACGGTGCCTGCAGAGATTCTCCAGCATTTTGGGGATTGCTCTAACTGGAGCACAGAGACATTTAGATCTTTATCAGTTTTGAGAAGCATGAACTGCGCTGATTTGTTAAGCAAAGAACCTGGGCTTGAAAGCAAGCTTCTCTGTAAGGAGCTGTTCTCCTCCAGGCCTTTTAGGTTGCATTTTATTTGAGCATCCTTGAAGCAAGGAATCACTCAGCTTCTTGTGGCTCACCCAGTAATCTCAGCACCTTGCCCAGCATGAGAAAAGGGGAGTGCGTTTAGGTGTGCAAAAGTCGGAGACAAGTCTTCTAGAATAGTTTATCTCTGCCTCTCCTGGCAGCCAGGGCACCCATTTGGTGCCATCAGCTGCCCTAAGGCAAGGCTGTGCAGGGTGTGATCTGTTGTGTTCCAGTTGCTCAGTGCAAATGAATTTGTCATATTTGAATAAGAATAGGAAGGAGGAATAGTTCATCCTTCATGGTTTCAATTTAGTTGTTTTGGCTCCTGGTTTTATCAATTTTTGTCACTACAAAGCTACTGTCTGGTTGGTTGGAGGGTTCCTGACCCCGTTATGGTGCTATGAGCAGTTTTCCTTGTTGGTCCATCCCCTCCTGACAGGTTTGCTTTGGAAGAAGCCTTCAAACAAAGCGCGTGGGAACACAGGAGGATGGTAGGGGGTGGGCAGTCAGCACCTTGCTGTGAATGCCATACTCAGGCTGGTTCCCCTTGTCATCTCTGTCTGGCACCTGCGAGCCAGCCAGATGGGTATAATGAGGTACCTGGTCCTGACCAGGGAAAGAAAAAGTTTGGGTTGGCTGTAGCTTTCCAGTATGGGTGTTTGAGGGAATATCCAAGACATTGTTTAATTGAGACTGGTTAGAGACAAGCCTGTTTATGCTTTGTTGCCTCCAGCCAGCAGCAGGCAGATGAAGCGTGTGTCTCTGTGCAGCATTGTGGGGAGCTGGGTCAGAACAGACCCTGGCTTGATTCATGGAGCAGTTGGGTAGAGAGGGGCAGATAAGGCAATTTTAATAAAGCTTCCACTTAATAAAGGGGAGGTGACACCATTGATCATGTTTTGGGCCTGGATCCAGCCTCAGGGTAGTGGTTCCAGAGCCTATTTTAATTACCCCCTCATCAGCCCCTCCTTTCATACCTTTAAGCCAGACCATTTTCCCCTTCTGTGTGTGTGTGTGTGACTAAAACAACAGCTCTGACCCTTTTGAGTATCCCAGGTGGCAGTGAGCAGAAAGCCAAATGAAATCCTGTCTCTTTTTGGTGCCTTTGTCTCAGGCTTTGAATAAAAGTCTATTTGAAGAAGCTTCTTTTTTTTTTTTAAGGAGCTTCTGAGTTGTTTTTCTTTTTCCCCAAGGGACAGGCATTCCCTGCCCTTGTGATCAGCTGGGGACTGTCTCACTGTCCCTGGATGCCAGCTCCGGAGGTCACAGCTGAAGCAGAGAACTGCGAGCGAGTATCTTTGGTTCCAGCCCTTGAGGTCAATGGGAAAAAAGCCTAGCAGGGGATAGAAGAACTGGAAGAGCTCCTTCAGGTCTGGTCTCCCCCAGAAATCTCCCAAAGGCAGGATGGAAAACTTCCAGACAGTCTGGTGCCTGCGTGTCTGTGCAGTTCAGAGCCGAGTGAGTCACAGCTGGGTCTTGGTAGTTGTATGGTGCTTACAGCTTCTGGGTGCAGAATGTGGCTTCGGGGGTCCTGCCCCCCAAACTCACTCGCCAAGGGCTTGCCCTGCACTGTTTGGGTCTGAACAGGGAGCAGAGACCCGTGCTTTGTCCCTTGGCCCTCCTTTAAGTCAAAATGGGATTGCAACAGCCAGGGAAATGTCTTGGTATGGGAAGTCTGGGCTGAACAGGCCTGTCTGATGGAAAACAGCAGCAGGAGGGAAAGGACCAGCAGAGCAGCTTCAGCCCTTGATGTGAGACAGATTCTGAGCAGCTGCGAAGTACCAAGTGTTTCAGGCTCTGTTTGGTGCTCAAATGTGGGAGAGATCCGTCTGCTTCTTGCACTTATGTGGCGGGGAGGGAAATATCCTTGCTGAGAATCCAAGGGAAATGGGAGCTGGGCCAGCACTGAGCTAATTTACCTGCTGGCGCTTCTGCATCTCCACAACAAATGCCAAAGTCTAATACAATTGAAGGATGCTTTTTTTTTAACATCAGCCTGGTTCCACCAGTCTGTCTTCACTGGCTAGTCCCAAATAGGCTCAAGACAGGTATTCCCAACGGCACAAACGCAACACCGGGCTGGAGCTGTGAAGGCTCAGAGATGTGGTTACACGAATAGGCCTCCTGTGCTGCACCCCTGCTTCGCACACTGCCCAGCGGGGCTGGGGCATGTGCGTTTCACCTTGGATCCGAACAGATTTGTCCCAGAAGTACAGTAGCAATGGCATTGAAATGGTGCTGGGCTGGACGGGAGAGGTGAAAGCAGGTCCATGTCTTCCGGGACTCTGGCTTGCTCAGAGTTTATTGCTGTATATTAAATACTATTTTTGGAGATTGGGGGGAAGATGTGGGAGGGGGAGGGATGTGACGGCGCTGTCCCCAGGCTGATCAGTGGGACGCTACTGCAGGTTATTGATAGGTTTTGATTTTTTTTTTTTCCCCAAAAAGTGCTTTATTTAAAAAAAAAAAAAAAAGGAAAAAATAATCAGCAAAACAGAAATGCTTTCCTCCCTCTTAGAAACAGTGCTGGCTGATTAGAAAATGTGAATAATCTTTTGCAAACATCAAAGGTCTCTGCTAAAGAGTTTGTGTGATGGAGATTTCAAGGCAAGGGGCAAAGTACAGCTTGAACCAGTTTAACTGGGGACAGTGTGAATCTAGGAAACGCAGGATCTCTGCCCTGGAGTTGTTCCCAGTCACACGTAGTGGTGATGTGCTTGCCTGTGCTACCATGGCTGTTCTGTCACACTATAACAGTTCCTGAGCTAGGGCGCTGGAGTGAAGCACTGTCTGGAAACTTGCTGGCAAGTAGGGGCTTGAATTTTTCATGGTTTCTACAGGGACTTCGTGTGTTCAGGGCTTTCCCACTCAAGAAGCAGCCAGGTTGGTAAAGCAGCCCCAGAGAACGTGAGGATCCTGCAGAGGCAGGATTTGTGCTTCGTGCCAGGAGGCAGCAGCCAGGACTGCGAGATGCTGGGCAGGTGACAGTGATGTTTGGGTCCCATTGGCGTGGCAGCTTTTAGCATTGGCAAATGGTCCCACTGCTGCACAGTGCCCGGCTGCGTAGGCTGGGACATGTGGAAGTGACCCGTGTTGTTGGCATTAAGGACATGTCACAAACTACTTGAAGCTGCAGGTCTAAGTTGTCTGTAAAGGCTAAACAGTGTGGGGAGGGATCTCCATCTGTATTTGTCACCAGTGCAAAGGGTTTTTAAGGAGGATTTTTGATTTTACTGTCCATTGCTTTGTTATAACAACTTGCAGTGACATTTTTTAGTTTGTTTTGCAGCAAGCTTGGGCCCTGGGTGAAAAGCACAGATGTCTATTTCTGATTGCATTGGCTTTGCAGGGACTAGTTTGGGGGAGAAGACGGGTGTGGGGGTGGGTTATTTTATTTTTGGTACATGGTAGCGGTTTTATTTTTTAATTTCCCCAGGATGTTTGGTTGAGGGAATGTTCTGAAATCTACTGTCTGGCAGTTTTAACCAGCAGTGTGTTAAAGGAAAATAAACAAAATTATATTGTCACTTGGATGAGGTGGTCCCTCTTTTCTAGTGGGGGGGATGGGGGAACCCCCTCTGCTTTACGGCTCGTGGCGTGGGAGGCCGAGACTGACTGCACTGCGGAAGGGAATGCAGGCTGCTGCCGAGATGCAGTTTAACATCCCACCACTGCTGCAGCCCAGAGCCTCTCCCCGCCGCTGCCTGCCTCTGGTACAGCTCCAGTATTCTCTTGCCAGTTGTTTTGGGCGATTAAGTGTAAGGTGAATGGTACAACATCCTCTTAAAAGTGCTGATGTGGACCTTGTTGCTTCCTGCTCAGATCAGGAACACCAGAGATGTAATCTACCTTCTGGGGTTTTGCAAGCTGCCCCAATTTCAGCTTGAAACTGCGTCAGAGGTGGTCAGAAGGGGCTGTAACTGGAGCAGAGAGAAAGCGACACCTTCCTTCTCTAGGTTCCTGCTCTCAGGGGACAAGGCACCTCGGCCCCGTGCAGAGCAGCCGCTCTTCTGGACAGCCTGGGTCTTTGTCCCGTCATTCCTGGGGCACAGGATGGAGGGACCAAACCCGATGCAGCAAGGAGGATTTGGGAGCACTGGCATGGGCAGGCTTGTTTGAAATAGCATTTGGTTGGCAGTAGCAGGCGTGTGCTGCTTACAAGGAGCAGCAAATGTCACTAACCACTGCTCTAAATCTGTTTCCAGTCATCTTGAGCGTGTTGAGTGTTGGCGGGAGTCTGAAAAGAGGATGCAGATGTTTCACGTTCTTGCCCCTGTTTCCTGAAGGGCTGGAGGTGACTCTTAGCAGCTCTTAAGTGCCTGCTGCGGGCTGGTGGGCAGCCCCTCTTTGGGGAAGAAATGCATCCTTTCCTCGGTGTGATGCTCCCGTGGGACCTCCCCAATCCCTCCCGCCAGGCTCAGGAGACTCATCCGACATCTGCCACTGTCCCTCTGATGTGTGCTCATGGGGGGCCAGGGGTGGGGGTGACAGTGGCACAGCTGGGAGGCCGGTTGACCCGGGGAGAGCGTGGCAGGACACAGGCGCTCCCTGGGCGACCCTCCTCAGAGCACACGGTCCTGTCACTGTCCCTGCCCGGATCCGGGTCCCAGCTCCCTGGGGACAGCAGCTGGGGTGTCCCCAGGCCAGGGCAGCAGTGGGGTGTGCGCTCCGTGGCATCCCCGTGCTGACACCGCACCAGCTCGCGGCTGGTTCCCGAAAAGCCCTTGCCACCGTTCCCTAAAACGACCAGGGCTCTCTGGGGGCCGCCCGCTCTCTGTAATTACCCGCTGCGCTCTGGGATTCAGGCCGTGATTTAATTAACGGGAGACCCCAGGTGCCCCCGCGGTGCAGCGAGGGGCTGATCTCCCGGCTTCCCGGGTGTTGCAGCAGGAGCGGGGCGC
>NW_008795323.1:1554181-1561194 GCF_000699145.1 Aptenodytes forsteri | reverse complement strand
CCCCCTTCGGCCGCGGCGGAGGGGGCTGCGCCGGCGGGGTCGCGGAGCCGGTCCGGTCCGCGCCCCTGGGGCGGAGGAGAGGGCGGCGGGAGCGTCGGAGCTTGAGCGACCCGGATCAGTGCTGCCAGCCGGTGCGCTGGCGCTGGAAGCGGCTGAGGAGCGTGCACGTTGGCCGGCGCTGGCTGCAGCAGCGCGGTGTCCCGCTGCCTTCAGCTTTGTTACAACTTCCAGAAAGTTTGGGGTGTTTGGGGTTTTGGGTTTTTTTGTTTTTCCTCTGGGCTGCTGATCTGTACTTTTCTGTCCCGATCCCTTCCCTTTCTTGCTCTGCTACCTGGCACCTAGCGTGCCTTTGTTTCTTCTAGCCTCAATTTTGTCCCGCTTTCATGAAGCTTCTGCAAAACAACTTGCAGTACGTATCTTAACGGGCTGGGACTAACAAAAAAACAAATTCCTTTGGTAATTGCCCAGAGATCTTTTGAAATGCTACTGTATGTTTTCTTTCTCTCTCTCTTCTAGATTATTTATGCAAACCTGAGGACAACATTTACAACATTGACTTCACCAGGTTTAAGATCCGGGACCTTGAAACTGGCACAGTGCTGTTTGAAATTGCAAAGCCATCTGCTTCAGGTGTGTCATGCTAACATTGCAGGGAGGCTAGAGAGACTCGGAGAGCTGAGAAGTTGCAATGCAGGACCCATGCAAACCAAGCAGAAAGGTCCTTCGATATGTCCTGGTGACTAAATTCCTCTCCTTTAAGCATAGGACTGTGTTTACCTCTGCTGAGAAACTTGTTGTCGTAAAAATGTGAAGCGATTATCGTGCGATGGGGGAGTACTATCAACTGCAAATCTTCCCTTGCTGGCTGGTTATGGTACAGAGTTTCTTTCATGTGCTTTGGCACTTGTGAGGGGGGATATCCTGTGAGGTTGAGGGTGGTTTCAGCTCCGGAGCCACCAAGGCTGTGCCAGCTGTCATAGCAGATCTTTTCCTTATTACTTAGTGTCAGTATGAGTTTCAGACCAACTATTAAACACCTTTATGTTCAGCGCCTAATAGCCAGCTTGTCCTGATAACACCCGCTAGCCAGTATTACCTTACGTGTACGCTATTAGCAGAATAACTCTGAGCTGGTGCATTTTCTAGAGCAAGATGATGAGGATGAAGACGACAACAGTGAACTGGACGCTAGTGCAGGCCGCTTTGTTCGTTACCAGTTCACCCCAGCATTTCTCCGTCTTCGGACTGTTGGTGCAACGTGAGTATAAGTTCACAGAAAGAAGGGAGAATCAGATGTTTACAAAGTGTCACTTGACAGTTTGTAACAAAACTGAGTCAAAGACTAGAGAGGACCCATCTTACGTTACAAATATCAAAGTGTCTCTTTCTGGAATGATCTGTTGGATTCTTGTGTAGCCTCGGGTCCAAGGCTCTGTTCTTCCCAATAGGAAGAGAGGTATGTCGTCTTAGCTGGTTTTTTCCTACTTTTTGCATACAGAGTGGAATTCACAGTGGGAGAAAAGCCAGTGTCAAACTTTCGAATGATTGAGAGACATTACTTCCGAGATCGCTTGCTGAAGAACTTTGACTTTGATTTTGGGTTCTGCATCCCCAGTAGCAGGAACACATGTGAACACATTTATGAATTCCCTCAGCTCTCAGAAGACCTTAGTAAGTATCTCCTTTTCCACACTGAGTTGTGTTTTGTTTGTGCGTGTGTGTATGCTCATTTTTTCCCCCTCTCTACTTGTGAAAGAAGTTGGGACTGGGATGGGGGGGACAGGAATAGATAGATACAGGTTCCTGGTTTAAGCTGTGTGTAATCTTGACTGAATTACAGATTTGTGCTGCAAATTCTCCTTCTTTGAAAATGAAAGCCTAAGACAACCTGTGTTGTCAAGTCACAGGCTGCAACAACTGATCAGAGTCACAGGGCTGACGTGCCTAACAGTGTAGCCCAGAAGATAACAAAACCCTGAAAAAAGGTTCTCTTGGTAGCCACGCATCTGTTTTCAGCACTTGCTTGTTAGGACTTGAGCCTCCTGCTTTGGAACAGAACTGGCTCTTCTCTGAGAGGTGTGTTTTTGAGCCTACCAAGATCTCTGCAAATATACATTGCGCAGGGTATGTTTGACCTCAGGGGGTGGATAGAGCAGGAGCACGTGGGCCCTTCTGTGGCTGCCTAGGTACGGGAGGAGGCGCAGAGTTTGTACCCCGCCTGTGTACTTGTGGGGAGTGCCTCCGCTTTTTCATTTGCGGATTGCAACCTCTCTGCTTACAGGCGTGATTGCTGCTCTGCTCTAGTGGTGGCTCTGACAGTTTCTAATGTCGTCTTGTGTGAGGTTACTCCATCCCCCTTTGTTTGCTTTTGACAGAACTTGTCCTGTAAATAGGAAGAATAGGAAGGGACAGGCTAGAGCTTTTGAAGTGTGCTCAGCAGAGCAGTTTGCTTCTCTTACTTGGGTAGAGCAGAGCGTCAGCCTGGTAAATCCAGCAGAGTGGCAGAGTCTTTTTTACTCTGACTTTGTGCTGTCCAGTGGAGTGTGGCAGGCTTTGAATGTAATTGAGCTTTCTCTTTCACAGTCCGTCTGATGGTTGAAAATCCATATGAGACCCGCTCAGACAGCTTTTACTTTGTGGACAACAAGTTGATTATGCACAACAAGGCCGACTATGCTTACAATGGAGGACAGTAATCATTCTGTGTCCACTGGATGCTGCGCTGCCGTTAACTGTTCCAGATGTCCAGGAGTGGACTGGAGTTGCCGTCTCGTGCAACAAGGCTTCTTGCCAAACCTTTTCTCCTTGCATGAGGCTGAAAACATGAAGCAAAGATGACAGCTCATGAAAGTAAAGGAAATCTCCCTGCAACACTTCTCTATCCAACGCTCAACGTATCCTGCCTCTCATTCTCTATTTCTGGTTACCTTCTGGTACCTTGGTTAGGTCATGGATCAGAGGCACTGTTAGAAAAATATTGCTGTTACAGTCTTTATAGTAGGTTGCACTTTTAGTGCTTCTGCTGTTTCACCTGTTGGGTAACTACCCTCTTTCAAGAGGTCAGATTGTTTGGGTAAGCTATTTCTTAGCAGGAAAATTTTCCCCCTTCAAGTAGCCAGTGACGCCTGAAGAGCAGATCTCTTCTTCAGTTGGATAGATCATCTCTTTAGTGCACAGTGGTTTAGTTTGTAGCATGGCTGAGATTGCTTTTTAGGGTGCATCCCAATATTCTCCAGTGGGAAAGATAAGAGACTAATTCAGCTTCTAAGCAGTGTAGGAATCTTCCTTCTGCCTCCAGGGGCCTGAGGTGCCCCTGAGAACAGTTTAATCTGTATCTTGCTGGAGATTTCACTAGAGTTACGAGAGAGGGAAAAAGGGGCTTTATTATCCGGGTTGGTCGAGTCAGTCTGATAGCATTTCTGTTTGAGCTCTTGTGAGCAAATTGTTGAATTTTGGAGCTCAGGGGTCAGCCTTAGACCAGAAGTTAATCTCACTGTATTTACCATTTCTCCCGCTTCCCTTTGTGTAGGAATTTTGGCTCCTGCTACAGAACGTATTGCTTTTTAGATCGACAGCACATTGTCAGTCTAGCTGGGGTGAAGGGGAGGTGTCAGTCTAGTGGGGCTTAGAGGAAAAAGGGAGAATGTGGAAAATCACTTGAAAAATGTGTAGGAAGCAGAGCTTCCTAGGCTTCAATCTCTGTATACTTTTAAACCTGAATGATCTGTCAGAGGTGCTGGAAGGAGAGACGGTGGTGTTACCAGCTCATTTGCTTTGTTTCAGTTGAGGAATTAGTAGCTAAAAGCTTCCTGGGTCAGATCGCTCAGTCTTATGGAGTGGGAGTCTTACAAAGTGAGAATTTATATGATTCTCTTTCTAATTGTTTGAGTTCCCATCACTGCTTTTCCTACTTAGCTGCTTATTTATGGCTTAGGAAGTTCTGCTGAGTTAGTTACTGCCAGACCAGAGGGTGTATTTCACAGCTGCGTTTGGGATCTGGCGATAGGAAATAGCATCATGCAGTGGGAAGAGGAGACCCATGTCTTCCCGGCAGCCATGCTGGAGCCCAGCTCCTGACCATGCAAAATCTCAACTAACAAAGCCCTTTTCTGCCTATTTTGCTGGCTCTCAAGACTGGCATTTTTCCTGTCCCCAGCTGGGCTGGTCAGTCGTGTCTCTTGTACGTGGGAGTTAGGTTGCATCTAGACTAGAGGCGTTTGGTAGTATTAGTTCCGCTTGTTCCTTGAGACGGTTGAAATCTAACTCCTTGGTGGATACAGTTGGTTACCTGTTGTGTTGAGAAAGATTCAGCGTAGTTTATGTTTTAGCAGGATTAAGTGGGGTGGGCATCACAGCCCGGAGCCTGTTAATGCGTAGAAAGCAATAGGAAACCACTGCCTTTACCTCGCAGATTAATGATGTTAACTTTGGCGTAGAAGATCAGCTGGCATCAGGGTAAGCAGTGAAAGTATGTGGGGTGGCAGCCATGAAAGAATCTCCAGCTCTTGGGAAGATACTTAATTATGATTAACCACAACAAATGACCTGTTCTGGGTGGAGCATGAGTCATGAGCAACCTCAACAAATGTCTTGGGAATGCGGAGGGGCAAGGTCTGCGTGGCTGAAAGATGAAGAACAATTCTGCTACCGTCGATCCCCTCCAGCATCTCCAAAGGCGCTTAGGCAATCTTGTTTAGTTATTTCAGAATTAGTTAAAGCTGCTTGTAAGGTGGAGCTGGAGATGCCTCTTGCAGTGATTGTCTTCAGAAGGCCTCGTGCCGTGCTGGTGAGGTGGGAAACATTTGTTTTGATGGAGAACAGGTAGTTACTTGTGACAAGGCAGAACTGCCTGGAAGTGTGTTTTTCGTCCTGAAGTGTTCTGAGATGCTCAGGATAGTGTCTGAAGAGCCTGCTAGTTATTCCCTGGGAAATTTTAGCATATTGAGCTGAATTTGTATGTAGTATAAATCCAGGTGCCTTTAAATGTTACTTTTATCTCATTTTCCGTACAAAGGAACCTCTTGCTTTTTTTATGAGTGTGATGATCCCCATCTGTTTTCTATGTCACTGCGTAAAGGTTCTTAAAAGGAAGATAGACTTGCCAGAGAGCAGCAGAAATTACTCTGAGAGCTGTTTGTAGTAGTCAGCGTGCAGCTCTGCACGGCCCGGGTATTTGTAGGGGTGTGGGTGCCATCTAGCCGCTGCTTTGCAGAATGCAACTAAGAGCAGGAGAGAGCACTCTGCCCAATGTAAATGAGGCATTTGATGCTTATAGGAAAGTGGATTCCTGTCTTTAGTCATTACCTCTGCCAGTAGTGATGAGGAAAAAAGCATTGGAGCAGTTGCTTTCCCATTGGTGAATGTACCAGCTATTCAGCCATAAAAAAAGGAAAACTGGAGGAAAATCGGAAGACTTGCAGGCAGCACTAGCACCCCTCAGTTTCTAGGTGAATTTGCTTGCTTTGCCAAATTAGAAGGTCTTCACCCAAAAAGCATGCTGCAGAAAAAAAGTCCCTACAAGAGGGCAACCCAGCACTGAAAAAGTTGATTGTAGTCCAGAAAGTCAGGGATTTCCAAACTCCTGTCCCCACTTCGGCCGCTTCGCTAAGGTTCCTTTTCTCTTAGATGCTTTCTATGAAGTGTCTTCTCTTTGCGGCAGGGATGATGTCTTTGGTAAACATGGTTTAACAGAGCATCTTCCTTCTGGATTGTGTGCTCTGATGCTTTAATGATGGGTCAAAGCTACTCATGCCAGTTGAGCTAGGAGGATATTCCAGTGGGATCTCATCCTTGTCAGGTGGATGGTCTGTCCTAGCCAGGTGCTGAACGCAAGGGAGATGCTTTCAGTGTCAGTTAAGGTTTGAGCAAGGGAAAAGGTATCTGTGCAGACAGCTGCTCTCAGGTCGCGTGCTGAGTTGGAAAGAGAAAAGAGAAAAGAGCTGGGATCATACTGTGTTCTGCTATAACAAAAAAAGGGACCAAACCCACAAACTCATGTTAAATGTTTCCAGTATTTGTCCTCTTAGGACCAGAACCTCTTTTTCACATTTTTGAGGCGAGTGCTTTGGATCCATGCAAGCAAGCTTCCTGGACAGCTATTTTCATGATTGACTGAGGAATACATATCGCACCTTGTGAAGGAAGGTCATCTCTTGTCGTATGGACTGGGTACTGCTGTCTCTGTCCTCCTTTTTTGGTAGGAAGTGTCTTCCTTTGTGTGTTTTCCTTAGGATTTTCAATGTCTCTTGCTGCAGAGAAGCAGCAGCAGCCTCCTCTCTGGTGCTTGAGGATGTTTATTCCGCTTATCCGAGGGTTCAGGAAGATTAAAACAAGTGTTTAGAAGGCAGAAATGAATGAAGAAGGTGGTGATGGTGAAGCAGTAAGGTCCAAACGTGGTAACTCTACTTCTCAGCTCTGTGTTCCATTACATCCTCTTCAGCTGTTTCCCAGTGTTTGCCTTCTGCCCTGCTGTCCTGTCACATCAAGCTACCGAGCCTTTGTGCTACCCTGGAGCGTGGCCCAGTATCGGGTGTAATCCTCGGACTTGAACGCTGCGCTCTCCCTGTAGCTTTATGATGAGGACAAGGCTAAGGGACGGCTGCCTGGCGGAGTCATCGCCTCTTCCTCTGCAGCAAAGGATAAAACGAACACCAGCAAACGCCATCTCCGTCTGCCTGGATCTCAGTGCTGTTACAGAACATGTATTTGTATCTCTCACAGTGTGGCCTTTGGGCTGCTGGCGCGTCGACCTCCTCCGTGCTGTCCCCTTCGGGCGCTCCTCCCGTGGCCCTTCCTGGGAGCAGGCGGTGGCGTCGGGGCCGTGGCAGCCGTGCTGGCCGTGCCCCTTCGGTCCCGGGGTGCTGGGGTTGCCGGCTCCCTCCCCGGGCCCCAGCACGGTGCCGGCGGCCCCCCCTGCCCTCCGCGGCGCGGTGCCCGGGTGACGATGTATTTGTATAAACGGTTTTTTGTCACCAGCAATACTAATAAAGAGAACTCCCATTTTCGCACAGGCG
>NW_008795323.1:1529742-1553804 GCF_000699145.1 Aptenodytes forsteri | reverse complement strand
CGGCTGCGGTCCCGGATCCCGCGGCCCCCGTGCCGGGGGAAAAGTGTCCTTCCGGGGAGGCTCCCAGCCGCGCTGTATGAGTCCCGCCTGAGGCCGGGTCCTCCTGGGCCGGTTTCAACCCCCTTCCCCGGGCGTGAAGGGAAACAATGGCGCTTAATTCCTTTTCTTCCTTTCAGCGCTGGCCTTTAGGTGCCTCCGCCGACTGCACATGGTGTACCAGACAGCGGAGCTGCCAGAAACCCACCAGATGCTGCGTCAGACGTGCCGGGACTTCGCAGAAAAGGAGCTGATGCCTCTCGCAGCTCAGCTGGATAAGGAGCACCGCTTCCCGGCCGAGCAGGTGTGTGCTGCTCCCGCCGGGAGCTGGGCACGAGAGATGCAGGGTGGTCGTTTCCCGATGCTGCGTCAGACGTGCCGGGACTTCGCAGAAAAGGAGCTGATGCCTCTCGCAGCTCAGCTGGATAAGGAGCACCGCTTCCCGGCCGAGCAGGTGTGTGCTGCTCCCGCCGGGAGCTGGGCACGAGAGAGGCAGCCTGGCTCGTTCAGAGCCTGACTTAGAATCATAGAATCACTTAGGTTGGAAAAGACTCTTAAGATCATCAAGTCCAACGGTAAACCATAATCCTTGCTTTAAGTGCCAGCCCAATTACTTAAACCTCAGAGTTTCCTCCAGGGAGGGAAAATGCATTGCTTTCAAAGGTACAGGACAAATGCTTACGCAACGCATGATATCCTGACAGCAAAACAAGGAAATCTAGGTGCCCTGATCTCCTGATTTTCCTCTGCTGCTGCAGCAGGACCACCTGGGCCTGAAGCAAAATGTACATTAAGCTCTGGCTTAGCAGAAAATTGAAGTTTAGACCAGCTTGTGGGCGAGTTCTTTGAGCGTGGAGGTTGTAATGCCCACAGGACATTTGGAGCTCTTTACCTTTACTTGTGTTTCTCTGTATTTGGCTTTAGTACCATTGAATTTTCGGTTCTCTTACTGACTTTCCTGTGGGCTGTAATACAACTGACTTATAAAATCAATGAAATATTTTTATAGACTGCACATAACCATAAAAATGGTTTATAGTGAGGAAGCATAGATGACCTGAGTGCATTTCGGATGGTGAAAAGAAGTCATCAGGAGATAGGAGATGCATGTTGGTCATCCTCTAGGGCTGTGAAGAAATTGAGATTCCAGTCAAACCTGTGACTTCTCTTGTGGAAAGCAGTACAGACACAGCAGTACATTCTGTGCCGTGTCGAGCAGACTAACTCACCTGTTTTGTTGCAATGAAATACTAAGCTCCAGAAAAATATGTACTGTTATGTTAGCCAGAAGGCTCCAAGCAAGCACAGTCAGAGGCATGCGAATTTTGTCATACACCCCTCTTTCTACTAAGGAGTAGGGAAGAAGGAGTAAGGAAGATAGCCAGGAAAGTCACACTCACTCTAAGGAAGAAAATACTTTCCTCTTTACTTCACTGTTCTTACCTGACATTTTGAGTCCTTTCGCTTGAATGTGTAGGGGAAAATTCAAAATGCAAACTGTTTATTAAGATAAAGCAACACACATAGAACTAGTTGCTGTCTTTTGTTCATCCTCTGGATTTGATATGAAGGACTAGTGTTTGGGTGCCCATACAGAAGGGAAAGTATTTGTTTAAAAATTTCTCCTGGGTCCTATTAAAGCAAGCAGAGGCTGGTAATACGCTTATTTCTGCAACACCAAAAGCTTGACATCTTAAATATAAAAACAGAGGAAAGCTTGTTTTTTCTCTTGTATGTTGCCAAACATTAACAAGAGACCTAGAGTGAGACAGTCGGTGCTTTGAAGAACTTACAGTTAAGAAGCCAGGGGTCCAGCTGAGGAACTTGGGGTGGAATAATTTGGAATGTAACCAACAACTAAATTCTCTGGGAAGCGAGACCTGGCTTTAATGGGAATGAAAAAATCACCTTCTTGCAAACTGTTCTGTGGGTCATTCATTCTGTAAAATTCTTTCCTTGTGCAGTCCTAGGCTGAAGCTCAGCAGACTCAAAGGTAAAGTTCTAATGATTTTTATCAGCTAGATTTCCCATTGAGAGCTTCCTACTGACAGCAGACACGGAAGGGGAAAAGCTTTGGTGGGAGGCTAAGGAAATGCTGGTGGGGTTGTATCTCCCTATTTCACCTTCAAAAGGCTCCCTCCTTCCCGGTACTGAAGAGAGCTCTTTAAATAATTAAGAGGCTCATCTTAGGCAGCAGTGACTGCGTACAGCTCTTGTTGCAGTCATCGGGACCTGGGACACTTACGATGTTAGTACAGTCAGATTCCCATTTCACCAGGAGTTGTGCGCATCTTTTCCTCTGTGTGTAGCCCTGCTATGACCTGTCTTTATCTCCATGTGTCTGTGTGTATTTGCTGGGACACTGGTGGTGCAGAGGATCTTACTTCTCCGTTCCCTACGTGCAGGTGAAGAAGATGGGTGGCTTAGGGCTGCTGGCTATGGATGTGCCAGAGGAGTACAAAGGAGCAGGCCTCGACTACCTGGCCTATTCCATTGCTGTGGAGGAGATCAGCAGGGGCTGCGCATCCACGGGCGTCATTCTCAGCGTCAATAATGTAAGTGTCTCAGGTTGTGTGTGACAGACAGGCGTGGAACCGAGTCTGGCATCGGGGTTATTGGAGAGGAGCGTATGGGAGAAATGGGATCTGTTCCTGTGGTGGGTTCTGGTGTGTTGGAGAGCGTTAGGGACATTAGGGAGTTACTGGATGGCTTGTACCTTCAAGAGGCACTAACTCAACTCTCAATTCTTAAAGTCTCTGTATTTAGGGCCAATACTCAAGTTTGGCTCCGAAGAACAGAAGCACAAGTGGATTGCTCCCTTCACTGGCGGAGAGAAAATCGGCTGTTTTGCCCTTAGTGAACCAGGTGATGTGACTGTTACCGTTCCTGTTGCAAAGAACGTAGGGTAGCTTCTTTCCTTAGTCAGGTTCAGGATGGACTTTAGGTCTGTGAAATTCTAACAGTTTGTAGAAAGGTGGTTTATAGCAATTCTGTGTAAATGAAGTCTCAGTGCTCAAGATACTAACTGCCAGCCCCGTGGTCCACACTGAAAATTTTCATTCCCTATATGTGAGCAGAGCTCTGGAGATGGACGCATCTTAGACACGTGGGCCTTTCCCCTTCTTGTTTGGGTCCTCTGGGAGGGACAGTGCTGACACTGCAGCAGTTACGAGAGGTGCCATGAGCTGACAGTGGGTGTGCGGGCAGGGGGTGGGTTTGTGCCCCCGGCTGCCACTGATTGCCTGAGTTTTGTTTGCTGGTGCCTTGCTCAGGAAACGGCAGTGACGCAGGTGCGGCATCCACAGTGGCACGCCTGGATGGTGACAAGTGGGTTCTGAATGGCACCAAGGCCTGGATCACCAACGCCTGGGACGCCTCGGCCACCGTGGTGTTTGCTACTACGGATAAATCCCTGAAGCACAAGGTGTGTTCAGTGTGTCAGTCAGGAAAAAGGGCCGGGAGCAAAGGAGTTGTGCAGGAGAAGTGCTTTGAAAAGGCTCTGGGGACTCTGTACTTAGAGCCATGCAGGCATCGAGCAGAAGAGCGGCTGATGTGCGCTGGCTTTTTTCTGTCTCAGCTCTCCCCTCCCTTCTCCCAGTTACCCAGACATGTGGCTCCTGTGAAAAATGTTTGGAGGAAGCCTGTTGACACCCAGGTAAGTGGGAAGTTGGCACCATTCCTAAGAGTTTGGGTCTTGTTGCAGGGCATTAGCGCGTTCCTGGTTCCCATGCCAACTGCTGGGCTGTCACTGGGGAAGAAAGAAGACAAGCTGGGAATCCGAGCCTCTTCCACTGCCAACCTGATATTTGAGGACTGTCGGATACCCAAGGCCAACCTACTGGGGCAGCTGGGAATGGGCTTCAAAATCGCCATGGTAAGAGATGGATCGGGGTGCAGCTGTGGTTGTGTAGAGCCATAGTTCCCAAGCTTACCATTTTCAAAACTATTTTCAGACTTAGGATCACTGTGGTGAGAACCGCTAGCATAAGCTGTTCTGTGTAACATTAAGCAGTTGACCCCTCTTGCCAACGCGGAAGAAATCATTCATAGAGCTTGATGAATCATTGATTTACCATAGGTCCTTGAGAGCACTTTTATTATAGACCCAACATGGTGGTTCTCAGATGAAGGAATGCCAATGCTGCTGAGGCACTGTGTGAGCAGGGTTGGTGTATTTTAATTTTTCTCCTCTCCCAACCCTCTATTCCTCCAGTTTGTACCCGTAGATAAAGGGAAAACACAGCATTTTCCCTAAATACTTTGGCAGAGGAAAGCTGTCCTGGAGGCACAGGACAACCTCTGGATAGTATCTAAAGGTGGATGATATCTGAGTTACGGCACGTGTGTGACTTCTGAGGAGGAGCCAGGCAGCTGTGGAACAGTGCGTTCCCTGCAGTGACGCACTCCCTTGGAAGTGTTCATTGCTCGCTCTGCAGGGGCAAAACACCATTTGTTGGCCTGATTTTTTGAAAAAGGCTGAGCTCCCTGGAGACCAGCCCCTTCCATTATGTCCACAACTAAAAGAACGCATCGGTCACCAGCCACTTTTTTAAGACGCTCAGCCCAGGACTGAGAAGGTGAAGCCTTTTCTCACTGTGCTGTAAATGCTTCCTGTGCATAGTGAGGCAGGGAAGCAGTTAAAAGCCTAATGGGCAGGTGTTTGAGGTAAGTCAGGTTATTGACTCAATTCACTAGTCATTTTGAAAAATGCTTGCTTCAGTGTGTACTAATGATGAGGGCAAAGAGGAAAACTGTCCAGATTTCAATTTTTTTTTTTCCAGTTAAACTAAAATCAGCTGCACAGTGAGCCAGAGGTCTAGCTGAAGGGTTCTTTTCAGCCCCTTCCAGAGCAGATGCTCCTCATTGTGCTGTTTCCCTTATTTTGCACCCCCCTCCTTTTTTTTCCCCAGCTAATAAGAAGCAATACCTCTCCTTTCTGCTTTCCTTCTTGTACCCCTGGCTTCTCTCTGCAGTGCCCAGTATGTTTTATAGCTCTCTCTTCCTGCATAACTGGGAATATTCTGAATCAAACAGGTCTGACCAGAGGATACTAAGGCTACAGCAGCTTCCCAGCAAGAGCAGAAATGCGAGTGTACTATTTTTTGATGAAGCATGGCTTGACTCAACACACTATTTTGTGTCTTTCACAGCAAACTCTGGATGCAGGAAGGATTGGTATCGCCTCACAGGCTCTTGGAATAGCACAGGCAGCTCTGGACTGTGCTGTGGATTATGCTGAAAAGAGAATGGCCTTCGGGGCGCCCATCACAAAGCTACAGGCAGTGCAGGTACGAGCTACGCGGACGGGGCAGTTCCAGACATTGCTGGTGCTGGTGGAAGGTTCATGTGGGCTCTCGGGCGTGGCTTCAGGCACGCTTTGCACTGTCTGAGATAAACAAGGTAATAATTTCTGTTTTCAAACACCGTTAAAACTGATTGTTGGGATGGAGGCGATCCTTTTCTAGCAACACTGGCCTCAGAGGTGGGAGACTTCCGCTGTATGTTCTTGTGCGAGCACAGGCTGCCACCTGGAACAAAGGCAGTGTTTGTCATTGCAGTTTAAGCTAGCAGATATGGCTGTGGCCTTGGAGGGCGCGCGCTTGCTGACCTGGAGAGCTGCTATGCTGAAAGACAATGGGAAGCCCTTCACAAAGGTATTTCCAACCTTGCATTTGTCTAGCAGCGACAGCGCTGGGCACAGGCTCAAGGCAAGAAAACCGTGCTATGTACAGCATCGCTGCGTTCAGCTCTTGCTCAGCCAGCGCTGTCAGTGTTTAACCCACTGGCAGATATTGGACTTTGCTGTCTAACCTCAGACAGCCTGCTGAGCTGAGTCCTGGTTTTAGCTGAGGGGAGGGGGGTGGCCACTGATAGCTGGCACCAGTGATCAGTCCTGTCTCTGCACAGCTGGTCTGTGAGCATTCAAGCTCCTCGTGCAAGTGAGGTGTTCCTTTTTGTGATAGCAGCACCCTCAGTGATGTTTTCCTTCCCCAAAGGAAGCAGCGATGGCCAAGTTGGCTGCATCAGAAGCTGCAACAGCCATTGCTCATCAGGTAATTACTTCAATTGACACCTCTGATATACTGCATGCTGAAAGGGAGATTGTGTTGTCGCACAACAAGTGCGTGGGGAAGGTGGGATGGATTTTATTAATTTATTTTTTTAAACAAACCCATATGGCTGAAGCTGGTTAGCACAGCCACCTTCCTGGATTTTGGGGTGGGGTGTGTGTGCGCAGGGATTTATGCTGGCCTGTGGCAGCTGTATTATTACAGTGTTCTTGTGCCTGCTGCTGTCCTGGGCAGTGTCAAAGTTTTGAGCAGGATCAGCGATGTGGGTGCACCAGTCAGGACTAGTAGTAAGCTTGCAACATGGTGAGCAAATGGAGCAGGACCTCTGGAGTCTGCATTTATTTTACCCTGTCCTTAATAAACGTGTCTTAGCTGAACATGGATCGCTAACAACTACCTCTGAAGCTGTTCATTCTCTGTCTGGGACATCAGTATTGCTCTTACCTGGCTCAAATCCTGTTTATTCCTCTGATTGGAAATAGGCTGCAGTCAGTCATCCCCATGTGTCTGTCTGTCTCCCCCCCCCCCAGTTATGCTTGCAGTGGGCTTAGCTTCTTTTAAGGTGGCTGTGTTCTGTAGAAAATGAATTCCTTGACCCTGCTGCCTTTCTAACCTGCTACCTTTGTTTCAGGCCATCCAGATCTTAGGTGGGATGGGCTATGTGACAGAGATGCCAGCAGAACGCCATTACCGTGACGCTCGTATCACCGAGATCTATGAGGGGACCAGTGAGATCCAAAGACTGGTGATAGCAGGTCAATTGCTGAAGGCCTACCGCAGCTGAAGAAGCTGACTAGAGCAAGACACTTCCCCAAAGCGCCTCGTAACGGTGCATAACAGTGATCAAGTCTTGGCCCTCTTGAACAAGGCTAATGATGGAAGTTTTCCTCACCAATGAGTAACTGACTCTCTTGTTAAAATGTGCTGCTTCTTCTTTGGACAAAGTATGGTGCACGGAAGGCCGTATCTAGGTTTGTAAGTGATGGCTGTAAGTGCAGGAGGGAGGAGGCAACCTGTCCTTGTAGGGGAGCGTAGGGCTTTTCCTAAACCAGAGCGTTGTTTTGGTTTGGTAGTGGCAAAATGACTTTGCTGTTCAGTAAAGTCAGCAGCTCTCCCTGCGTGCTTCCCAGCCACTGCCTGTTGTGCAAGGATTTGTCACTACGTGGTACTTGATAACCAGTGCCAAAGTTAGAGGCACTGAGAGACGTGACCCCTGGGCCCTGTTCCAGGCTGCAGGTTACATTGCCTCTTCTGATCAGGGTTTGATGAATTTTAGGTGTGGGATGCAGCTATGTGTGAGCTCCTAATGGGATACTGGCTGTGCCGAGGTAATCCTTGCAGCAGTACACTTTTCCCCACTTTCAGCAGGAAAGGAGCCATACGGGAGGACACAGGTACTACCTACACACAAAGGGCTCTTCGGACAGCGTGTGGTTGCTGTCTATGTAGATGTAAAAACAAAGGTCAGAAAAAAAAAAACAACCCTCGATCTTGTCCAGCAGAGCCCAGCAGCCTGCCCACTCAGCCACTTACAGATGCAGGTGTAAAAGCAAAGGACAGAAAAGCTGCAATGCCTGAGACTGATTTAAAAAAAAAACAAAAAACCACCAAAAAACCTCTGCTCCCACAGCTGCTTTTACTGTACCAACAACTACCCAACAGGAAAGAAAGTGCACGAAGTGACAGTAACAGCCTTTAATCTCTACATTTTTTTGGGCAACAACAAGGAAATGAACAGATGACATAGCAGATCTTACCAGGAAGCTTTAGCCATAGCACATATCCTCAATCAGTTATCTTTGGCAAGAAATTAACTTTCAGAAGATTCAACAGCCAAAAGAAAAGCACTAAACTCAGGAAAAGATGGAGAGGATTAAGACTACAGCTGGTATGGGCTGATCCCTTGTCCAAACGACGAGTACACTAGAGGTAGATGGTTATTTTCCTGTGGTGCCATTTATTTATTTAGATTTGTGTGGAGAGAAAAACAGGAGGATTCTATTACACATAAGAGAGCAGAGAAGACAAATAAAACCTGATTTTTAAAGGACCACCAGTCCCCACTTTCTTTTTTTTTAATGCAAATGTGAATTTATTTAGAATATTTTCTTCCAGTCGCAAGAGAGAGGAGCATAGGTTTATGGCCACTGCATGCACGAGTTAGACACCGCTTTGCAGTGCAGTGGGTGTTCGCTAGTGCAGAGGTCCCAGCAATATAAATAATACCTTTGCAGGTCGCTAGAGGGCAACGGCATGTTGGGACAAAGTCTTGAATTTCTTCTTGCTGCTCTCACAAACTTAAGGATTAACAGAAACAGAGCCAGGCAGTGAATTCAACAGGAGTACTTCTACTGGAAAACCATTCTAATGACTGTGAATGTGTTGTAAATTACGGAGGGCTTCTAGGAGTGAGAGATGCTTTTCTAGCTTGATTTCAGCCCGTATCGCCACTTTGATGATTGCTGAAGGCTCCCATCTATGATTGTGTAGGAGAAAGTGGTACTGTTTTACACTTACTTCTTGCAGCCACTCAGCTAGAGCAGGAGCTGTAGGGCTGCTCCCTGCAAGAAACTGAGGACTTTGGGAATGCAATTACTGTTCGGTGCTCGTCTTCACTGACCTCGTGTGCTGAAGTCCAGCTGAATCCCCAGTGACCCAGCGCAGTCAGTCACACTTAGGCCATGCCTGCTGCACTGTTTCCCCTCTCTTCACCTAGCTGCTTCTCTTAGATAGGCTTTACCATACCGTCAGCGCTTTCAGACTGCTCCTCTTCAACATCACGCCTCCTTCATTTACCAACTCTAAATGACTGCAGCTTCTCGTCTCCAGAGCAGAGTGAAATTGCCCCTGTACAGGCACCATGGCTGACCTAAGGGGGAGAATAGCGATGAACACCTCAGCTGACAGAGAACACACCTGAAGAACCTGCAAACTAGATGTACCAAATCCCATGTGGACCTTCTGCAGAGAATACGGGGGGGGGCAGCATCAAGTAATTGACTGTTCTTGGGGAAGCCCTGCTGCTGCACCTGTGACCAGAGCCTGCTTTTGGGAACGCCTGGATCATGCACTGTGTGCCTCATTAACAAGCTTCTTGCTAGCTCTGACATCAGTACAACAGCTGACCTGGCTCACAACTGCATACTTGATGCTAACTTGCTGAGCGCTGCCCCTCTGCCATAGTCTGTATCAGATTACACTGCACATCATCAAATTGCAGAAAGGGCGGAGCTGGTCAAAAAATCACCCATCTACATACAGCATACCCGTCAGGTTCCTGAGCCTAGGAACAGCTTAAGATACTCTGTTAGGAGTTCCCTTTTGCTATTACCTAAAAACATGCTTTAAGGGTGCAAAGTCTCTCAAACAAAGGCTTTCCAATACCTTCCTTGCTGCCACAGGTCCGGAGAGGGATATGTCACACAGCACTGCTGTGAGCAGTGCTTTGGGGTAAAGGGCACGGTTATGCACAAAGCCTGCCCCAGAGCGCCAAGAGCAACGAGCTGGCTTTTCTCAGAGCAAGATACTAGGAGCTTACTCCTCGCTGCTGCTGGCTGAGAGAATTTTGGCTGTAACAAATGTGCATCTGCTCCTCAGGGCTGTTACAGAAGAGAACTGCTGAAAGTGCAGAACACAAACAAGTTTTGCAGCATTAAATAGGGAGCTCTTACCAAGAGCCACCCCCAGACAGCACTAACCTGGCTAGGGGTGGGTAGGGCCAGGCCTTCCTTTGAGAAAAGGGTCTATGTACAGGAGAAGCCAAAAGTTTTTAGTTTACAAACTCAGCCAACATTGCCAAGTTGGGGCACTGAGATGGGAAAATCAGGTCCTACATAAATTAGAAAGAGGTGGGGAAGGAGATGAGCCACAGCTGCACTTTTCAAGGACATTGTGTTTTTTGCCCCACAATGCTCGTAAGTGTACGTGAAACTGGTTAAGAGGCAGACTACTGGGAATGAAGCAAGGGGAGCCCTAACTAGAATCCTTTCTTAGGAAACACAGTTACAGTAATGAGGAGTTACTTCCCCCCCCACACACACCTTAGATTTGATATATTTTATATCATGTATGAAGCTCATAGTCTCTTCATGTGAGTTCCCAACAGACTAAAGGAAGAGACAAGCTGTTCTGGGCTGTCACAAATACACACAGGTGAGAAATACTTAACTCTTCCTGCAGAGCCCACGCAGGAAGCCACATCCTTCTTGGCCCGTTGCCCACCAAGAATGAGGAGGTGCCTGGACTCTGGATCCCCCTCTGAAGCATCTACCTTCCTCAGAGCACAGATGGACAGGGCTCACCTCTCAATTTCACACACTTTTGAAAAAAAAACACCCGAAGCGCCATCTCAGCCTTCCAAGTTTAAGCAGCATATAAAGTGTTTTACAGGGCTCAGCTGAAATTGCTGTAGTATTGCTTCCACATCAGAATAGTCTCCTCTACTAGTCTTTTCTGACAGTGTTGTCTACAAGAAAAACAGGACAAATTATTTTGATTTTAAATTAAGATTTTGTTTTGCCTAAGTTGAGAGTCCTCATTATACACACAGACCTGGCAACAGCCACCCATGCAGGTTATGTTGGGGCTCTTGGAAAGCATGAAAAATGCCAAATTTGAAAGACATCCTGAAGTAAAAAAGCAGAAGTATGTATAACAGGAAGAAGAAACGGACTAGAGATAAAAAAATGTGACAGTGCTGTACCTTGAATGAAAAATGCAGTTTACTACTGTTTAGCTAAAAATTAATTTCAAATTCCACTCACTCACTACTTGTATAAAAAGAAAAATAGTTGGGAGCCTTCCCTCCACTTCCCCCTCCAAGGAGGTCAGTACTGAGCTGGGGAAGCCACCCAACCGTCGGTATATGTTTCCTAATTGCCTCAATGACTCCTTCCCCTTCTCTCGCAGAACGTACCGTACTTCCACGCTCAAGACAGGAAACGTTCATCTCGGCAAAAGGCTTCTGAATGTCACACGATTGAAACTGCAGCGCTGGCCACCCTGGTGTGCTCCCGAGCCTCTGCAGGCAGCGCAGTACGGCCTCGCAGCCGGGCTGGGCACGGATGTGACAACTTCCCAGGTTGCTCCCAACAGGCCGGTGCAGGCACAGAACGACCAGCTTGCATTTCTAATACACTTTACCCACACTGGCTGGCCATTTCTGAACTCGTAATATCTGTAAGTTTAAGTGTGACCTTAGGGAAATTTCAAAATACAAACCAGTAAAATTTCTAAGCTGACTATTCCCAAAGACGCAGCAGAAAACCGACTCCAGAACTGTTAACAGGTTTGTACATTACAACTCTGGTCCGTGTCCTGACAACTTCACTATAAACACACTCCAGTCTATCACTTTTTTGCCAATGTCCTTTTACCTTCCTACAAAAAGGCTTATGTTACTCAAACAATTATTAAAATATTTTTTTCTGACAACTTTTCAGAAGAAAGGGCGGGTAGTTTGGCGATCTCACCACAGGACTTTGTGTCAAGTAGTTTATTAAGGAGTTCAACAAAATGTTAAACCAAGAAGGCATGAACAACCGTGCCAGACCCCACAGGGACAGGGAGCCCTAGGCCCTCGATGGCCTCTGGAAATCCGAAGGACCCAAAGCAGCTTGTAGTTTCATCCTCAAGCTGAGAAGGTGCGTGGTCAGCCAGACTGAAGAAACAAGGACAAAAGGTGCGTCTGCGCAGAGAGGGCCCAGCAGCTGAGTAGCGAGGTAGGAATCTGTGTCTAATTCCCCCAAATGCTGAGGTTGTTCTAGACAGGAGAGCTGTGGGACAAAGCTTTACAGCTTTAACTTACTCAAAAAACCTAGGAGAATGCTTTTCCCTCTGCAAGCGTAATAGCTTTGTATTTAGGACGGTTACGCTTCAGTTAACCTCTGCAAAGCACCAAAATCCTTTTCCTGCCAGTGGTGGCTGCTGTTCCACACTGAAGGGGCAGCGAACACTTTTCCGTCCAGTTTTGCTCACCTGGCAGGTGCAAGCTTCCGCCGGGGACGCGGGGCGGTCAGCTCAGTGCAGCAGGCACTACCTGCGGGTTCAGAAACAAAGTGTTGCAGCTACAGCTCGGTCTCTTACCTCAGCACAAGTCAGAAGGTCGCACAGTGTGCAGGAGAGCAATACAGCTTAAAAAGGAAGGCCAAGATTTTTCTGGAAAGCGAACTTAATTCTCATAAGCATTTGTCAATTAGCACTCCTAGAACTTCTTCCAGAATCCTTTTTAACTGTAGAAGATCATTCATAGGCGTGCTTTCCTGGCAGGGACTAAAAAATGCCACTGCAAAAGAGAAAAAGGCCTTTTATTTTAATTCCAAAGGCAGGAGGGAACTGCTGAGAAGCTGAAAGCACCTGAGGTGCATTGCTACCAGGTGGGTGGAAGGGCTAGGAAGATAAAGCAGTAGCAAACCGGATCTAAAGATGTTATTCCACCGCTTGGAACCTCTGGGCAAAAAAAACAAAACAAAAAAGTGTCTTTTTTCTCTCTCTGAATATCCTCATCAATATTTTATTCACCTTAAGCTTGAGGCGTATACCTGAAAACTGATGCCTTTCTGTTATCCCAAGGTGGCTGCAAGTCTGGGACCTAACACCTGCCCTGAACAGTAAAAGCCGATTTTTAATTAAAAACTATTTATTTCATTAAAACGTGACGGTTACCTGATGATGAGCATTGCAGGCACATGCTAGAGGAAACGCTTTCAACTAAGTGAAAGATATGAACTGGGGGGGAGGGCCCAGAGTTAATAAAAATGAAGTCACGACATCCCCCCTGCCACACCCGCCCACCCACACTTGCTAAATCTTAGCGCCCCCGCCCCCCTGAAGGGCTGTGCTGCTGCTTACTGTTTCTTCAGATGTTTTACCTGTCTCAGAGATCTGCTACAGCCAGCTCAGAGGCCGTCGGCCCCTCTGCCTGCGAGCAGTGGCAAGCCTGCCTGAGAACAGAGGAAGATGGTAATTAATGACAGTACACATGCGTGGCTAGACAAAAGTTTTCTACCGTGCTAAATACGCTCTTCTTGTAACATCTGGCAGAGCAGAAAGGATCAGACGTTTCACTGAAGCTTCCTTACCTGTTGCAACGAAATCGTACCCCAAAGTGATGTTACCGTTCCGTCAGGTTTGTTCTTAAACGTTCCCGTTTTCCTTCCAAGTCAACTAACGGTTACCAGCATCTATCCAACTAACAAGAGCTATGACCTTTCAGGAGAGTTCCCCAAACCCAATTTGGCAGAGTACTTTAAAGGACAAAAGTTTTGGTTACCTCAGGGAAGCCTTTCAGTCAATAAAATAACAGAACTGGAACTGCTGGTTTAAAAAAAAAAATAATAAAATCCACATTTTAACAGGCTACAGGTACAAAGCAGTCAACACACAAACTCCAACCAGTCACAACAGTAAAGGACAGTTTTCTTTTTCTTTTTTCCTTTTTTTTTTTCTTTAAGGGGCAGGGGCATGGAAAAAATACAGCACACTAATGAAACAAAATGCAAAAAATACAAAAAAAATAGAAAATAGAAAAAATGTATTTACAAGTGATACATTACTATGATCAGAAAGCACAAAGACAATTGCTGCTATAATACATGCACCGGGTCAAGAAGGAACCACTAAAAACCTGCAAGGGAGCTGTTTGTAAAAAAAGAAAAGAAAAAAAAGAAAAAAAAAGAAAAAAAAGACACCCCCACCCCCTCCCCCCTCGAACGAACAGGGTTGGGTTTGAACTTTTTTCTTCCCTAGTTTGCTACATTGATCAAAATCGAATATCCCCTAAAGTCCATGAGTACAATCGGTACAAATACTACACTTGTTTTTAAACTGCAGGTTCAGTTGTAGGAGGGGGGGAAAAACAGCAGCTCATTGTAGATCCATATACAAGAAAGCCATAGTAAACTGCTCTACATGCTAAAAATTACAGCAAGCCCCTGTCTGCTACATAGCATGACCTTAGCAGGTTTTCCTTTTTATTTATTCATATATATATCTATATGTGTGTATATATATATGTATAAAAATCGTGCCCTTTTTCACTGCAACATGACATCTGGGTGGAAATGTAACTTGTTACAACAAATTTTTATATGTATACTGCAAGAAGTCACTCAATGTCTGTGGATTTAATAAGTAACCTCACACCACAGGAAATATTTAATAAATCAAAAAAACCCAATATTGTGACAGAAGACCTTCTGTCTCAGTTCTTTTCAAAACCGAAGTCCAGCAGGAAACTGGTCCCAAGTCCACAAGGGGTTCTCTGAAGAAGCTTCAGTTTGCGTAACTGTTTTTTCTTTTAGTGTTCGCAAGTTTTTGAACGACTTCAAGCCGTTTTCAGTTTCAAGTCTGTCTCCTCCTCTCTCACAAAGGTAATAGTCTGGTACTAATCCATCTGAGTGAGGAAAAGAGGGAAGTGGCTGCAGTTGCACAAAGGGTCCCCAATTCCACATCTGCAGGGAGAGACGGAGTCACACGGAGCTCCAGGATCTTAGCTTTTTTTTCTTTTCCTCCTCTTAATACAAAGTCCTTTCATACAAGTCCCGTAATTGGTACCTTCCCAAGTACCAGCCAGTCCAGCTTTCGGAGCTGACAAAGCCACAAGTTAAAGTGAAAAGGACCAAGGCAGAAGTTCAGGTCACTTTCTATCTGTTCCATCATACTTCCAGGAAACGGGAGCTGCTGGACTTGGAGTGGAAAGGCTCAGACCACATGCGACGTAGATCGCCCTAGGCAGGAAAACAGCAGAAGGACCGTGCCCTCAGAAACTTTCAAGGCCATTTAGAATTCAGATTTTAAAATGCATATATAGTTGCAAGCATGTCTTAAAGCAAAACTATTCTTCACCTGGTTTGCAAATTACAATAAAGACAGTAAAAAATAAATCCTTTCCCTGTCAGGCCAGAACGTCTTATTTTGGCAGCAGATCTACCTAAAATGGGTTTCTGATGGGAAGGAGATATTTAAGCAGGTGGAAAATTCTGCCATTTCTTACGCTCGGCTCTGCAGAGTGCTAGATGTGTGTTTCAACAACAGCCCTGTAACAGGAAAGGTTACATTTTAAAATTTCAGTTCAGAACAGGTGACTGGAAAGAGGTAAACAAGGATCTGCCCCTCCAATCTCCGTTCGACCTTCGGGCCGACCATTTCATGACCAGCTGGGCGAGGACAAATTCACTTATTTAATTAAAACAGCATTTAATACTTCAGAATTTGGTTAGTTTACAATTACTGGTACTTAATGTACATAAATAAATTATCTTCTATTTCAGGAACTCATCTCTCAGTTACTCAGTCCTCCAAAATTAAGATTCACCCCAACAGCAGCAGTACCTTAGTTCTGGGCCGGGGCTGTTAAGGAGGAGTAAGGGCACGTGTCATCCTCAGGAGAACTGGTGCCCAGCGGAAGAACACTGAACCCGCTTCCAGCTGACCCCCAGAGCTTCTTGCTGCGAATACATAATCCTGTCTTACCTTTAAATAGGCCATGGTGAGGAGCGGCAATAAAGTAAATGGTACCAAATAGAGTAGGGCAGGCTGGGCTGCCCGGTGAATACGAGAAGCTACTGTTGCAGTTAATAGACCTGTAAAAGAAAAAAGTGATTATAAGTATCTTTAGGTTGATACTAATGATGTTCTCATCATCTCATCCACACGTGGCTCCCTTCCCCACCATTTTAAGAGACAGGCTGTGGAAAAGTTACTTATCTGTGCTTCGCGTTCCCCGAATACAATTGAAACAAACAAAACAGTGAAAAATTATTCTATTTTAATATTAGGCTGTGTTGAGCCACTTGCTCCAGTTTTGAATCTCAAAGACTAAGCTAAGAATAACTCAAACAAAATGCAACGAACGGCGAAGGGGAGGAAGTGGAATGCACCACACTGAAGCGC
The DNA here is from genome assembly GCF_000699145.1 of Aptenodytes forsteri. Taxonomy (NCBI): domain Eukaryota; kingdom Metazoa; phylum Chordata; class Aves; order Sphenisciformes; family Spheniscidae; genus Aptenodytes; species Aptenodytes forsteri. The sequence goes on along the minus strand of NW_008795323.1, from coordinate 1,537,806 downwards.
TACTCCAGTGCTGGTACCTCTTGAGACTGTCCGTCTTGAGGCCCCTAGCCTGAGAAACGAGGGGCTGAGAGGAAGGGTTGTACACACCAGGAATGATTTTCCTGGATACCTGCCGAAAGGGACTGTAGGGGGAAAGACGAGGCAGGGGAGGAGGAAGGCTATTGATAGGAAATGATCTTTCCTTTTCATCCTCAGAAAGACTGCAGGAGGTCAGGATATGCACACGCATGTCCTGACCTTAGGGAAAAATCTATTTTATGTTAGGGAGGAGAGGGATGTCTACATCAAATCATAAACAGCATTCCAGTTGGGACTACTTACGATTTTCTGTATGTGCTAAAATGTCACAGGACCATAAGCATTAACAGCAGAATACAAAAATGCAGGAATTATCTAGATGAATTACCTAGATGTACTCTCGCACAGTATAATCCATCTAGAAACTCCGTATTTTTCTAATAACCCAGGTATGAGCTACGACACCTTCTATGCTAGTAAAGCAAAGTATAAAAAGTTGCTAACAAAAATACACTGATCTCTTTCATCCTCTAAATAAAATACAACCAAAACAAAAATCTTAAAAAGAAGACTGTGGAAGGGTTTTTCTCCCTAGACCATGCCAATGAAACCCAGAGAGGAGGATTAAAAAAAGAACATAACCAAGCGTCCTCTCAAAGCCTCTTTATATTTGCTTTCATCATCTTTTAAACCTACTACAATAATCCCACTTCTGCTCACTAAGCAGCTATCCATATTAAACTGATTACTCACCTACAAAATATCCAATAAGTGTGCAGTGAAAATAAGAGACCTTCTGCATACGTCCAGAGATGTTCCCTGGTCCTGGGGCACCACAGGAATCACTGTTGGCTTGCTTTTTGTAGTTATCGTAACGCAGGACAAAGCAGAGCAGAAGACCTGGCATCACAATATCTCCGATCCCCAGCATAGAGAAGTGGCTGCCTGTGGAACTAGAGAGCAACTGAAATTGGTCTGTGCCCAAGACAAAAGGTGACAAGCTCTAGGCTCCTCCACTTCGGTTTTGAGCTTCATTTTGCACCTCCCTTCGTTCTACCAGCAAACTTTTATGTAGTAGAAGCTAAACGTTGGCTACTGAAGATTGATTTCACCACCACCTCAGCTCAGTTTTAAACATACCGATTTTGACAGTAATGGCATGTTGCTCCAGACCAGTTTATTTCTACCCACAGTGTGTCAGCTGCTTTTGCTCTTAACTCACTCAATGAAACAGATCCATCCACTCAGTATTTCAATCTTCTGCCTTCTAAGTGTTGATGGGAGGTACCAGCTGATCATTTTATCAAACTGTTTGAGTAACACTGATAGACACTGCACCTTCATTCCCATGTACATAGATCACCTCTAATACAAGGCAATAAATCGGTTTGTGAACTTCTCAGATCTTGGGCCTCATTCAGACAAAACACATAGAAAACTATAGTCTCACCAGACTCCCAGAAAAGAGCAAATTGCTAAGCAGATTAAGAACTAAAATTGCCCATTGTCTTAGATCCAAGATCTTTTTCATGAAAACGAAGCCAACTTATGTTATCGCAAAGTTGACAAAATGAACATTTTTTTTCTATCATTGCAGACAATCAACTCCTAATCTCTGTAATTTCAGCATCCCAACATCTAAAGAAACAAGAATAGAGTAAATATGCCAACATAACCTACTGCAAAACTGCTGATGCATTGGAGCTTACTGCCCAACCAGGCCTACGCGTATCTGGTTCAAAACCTGAGACATCAAGGAACCCCTGCAGCAGAGAGATGTGGAATAATCTCCCTCCAACACAGCACTTACCCGGTAAGCCGTCCTTGCTTGGATCAATTTCTAACTCCCCTCCCAATCACTTGCAATTATGCAGTAATCAAGACTATTCTGATGTTATAATAAACCTCAGGTCTCTTGCTTTTAAGCATTAGGTCATAAATCCTGCAAGAGCAGTCATTAAACTGTAGAACTCACACGTATGTCGAAAAGCGTATCCTGTTCTGAACAGGCCACCTTTTAACCTAATTAGGATCATTTCTGCATGCTATGAGTCAGGAAATGCAAAGTATCCTATCCTCACTACTCATTATACACCTTTTTATCATGAAGAGGGAGTGACTAAATAGAGAACTAAGCTGATATTTTCCAATAGAATTAGTGCTACTAAAAAGTACAGGGAGGGAAAATTTTTCTTGTATAATAGAGTAAAAGAACTGCTGACTTTACCTTGGAAATACAAGTTTACCAGGCAGCGACAGACGGGGAACATCTCTACCCACATTTGGTCCCAGGTGAAGTTTCCGGGATAAAACGTCAAGGGGATTATCAGCTGGTTGTGTGGCCACTTTCACCATAACGTTGCTGTTAAAGATGTAGGCAGAAAAAAAGACCTACGAAGCAAGGAAATCATCAGAAATTACAAACTGCAATTATATAGCAACTCAAAGCTGCGTGTATTTTTGCTTTGCTTATTCAAGAAAAGAGAGGATATTGTCCAAATTTTCCCTATACATATGTTGTATATATGATGATAAAAGGTAAAACGTATTTCCAAAATTCAGAAAAAGTTTTTTACACTGTTAATCCTCAAGAATAACTGGAATATACTTTCTGATATCAAGATATCGATCAGTATCTTGAGATCCTTTGGCAAAGGATCTATCCGGACTACAAGCAGGTAGTCCAGGACTACAAAGGCAGGTAACAGGAATCTGAAAATATGAGAAAGCTTGAAAGCAGAGAAGAGGCAAGTGCGGTGCATAAACAGAATGATGCAACGCTTGTTTCAAACAGGCTCTTACGCTACAGCTCATCACACTGGGGAACTGACTGGCTGCCAGAGCTGTCAGCAAGTGCTTCCCTGGATCAGTGCTCGGTGTTATGCAAAGGTAAAACAAAATCCTTTCAGTTTTACAAAATATATTCTGTCAGGTTTCTTGTAAAAGTGCGGTAAGATTTTATGCCAACCTTACTGGCTATAAATCAGTTTGCATTCCTGTTTTGCGGATTTCACTGCTAATCAGAAGTTGGCATGTGCGTACTGTGCAAGTGTGGATAAGGCTTTGTGTTTACTTGGAAATGCTTGTTCTGAGCTTCAGCCAGGCTTTCAAAATTTGAGGTCCAATTTCTTTTTTTAAATAATATGCCAAAGTAGAAATACTCTAATCATGTTTCTGCTTTTGTCAACTAATTAGCGAGGAAATAATTCTGTATCCTGCTGCAGACTTCAACGTCTCAGAATGGAGCAATGAAGCTGATCTTCTGGCTTTGCCAGATTTCATCAACTTCATACTAGTACAATTCATGTAAAAATGGCCCAAGGCCAATTACTAATCCAAAGGATAAAAACAGTTTTAGCAAAACCAAACAAAACACTTACCCAAAAGACATCATAAATTAGTAACCCCGAGAGTAGCAAGCAGGAAACCTTCAGGCTCGGCAGCCGAACAAAGGCTATCATTGCAACACACAGGCCCATAGCCAGAGCTACAAAATGCAAGCACATAATTAGTTCATTAAAAATAGCAAAACAAACAAACAAAAAAACCCAACCCCAAGCCAATACCTCCCCCACAAAAAACACCCCGAAGAAGCCTCTCTTTGCACCTGTGCAGCACTGCATGCACTAGATGACTGTCTACTATTTCCAGATAGGAAATTCTTCTTACCAGAATTAAGAAAAGTCAAAATACATTCAGTAGCCAACTGCGAACATGCTCCCATGGAAGCAGAAACCTTCTGCAGGCACAACTGCCCGTTCCACTCAACTTCCACTACCCACCACAAAGAAATGTTTTCATGTCTTGTGTCCTAGAGACTCTCTCTCCCCTGTAAAACACTGACTACCCAGTTAAAAACAGAAGCAACAAAACAACTTTGAACTCTTTGTGCCCCAAACATAAACCTCTACTTTTACACTATTAGGAGGATTTCTAGTAAATGCATAAAATAAATAAAATCCTTGACTCTTAATGCAGAAATAGCACGGTTACGTGACATGTTAGAACATGATATGACAAAAACCCACTCAAACCAATCTTCTGCTTGGGCAAGATTGTGTAAGACTGCCCGAAGACTGACTATGAAGTATTACCGTTTAGATATACAGGGATTTCCCAATAACAAAAATCTATGTGAAAGCCTACCTACCAACGGGGAAAAAAATATGGGCAAGTCTTTTCCCAAGCCCTCTCCCAAGGGTGAGTTTTCAGCCAGATCAACAAGCTGAACAACATGCTGCAGCTCAGATGTTAGTTCTGTTCCAAGGGGAATTTTGTCAGGGCAGAAAACTGAGATGTTACACTAAAAAAAAGAAATCCCAGTCTTCACATTTGTGTGATTTCCTGCTTCTTTAAGCCTAGCCTTAGCTACCAAAGATACTCAACCGACAGTCGAATATATTTCAACTGGTTACAAGCAGATCCCTGAAGAGATACTTAAAATAAAAAAATAAAAAACCTTAAAAAGTACATCAACTTTCATCTATGGTATCAGTATATTTACAAGGAATAATGGAGCCCTGTTGGGACCAGATTACACTTAAGTATGCAGAAATTCATAAACAGAATGTATTTGACTAACATGACACAGAATTTGTAAAAAGTTATAAACCTATTTTGTCCAATTGAAACCTCAGGGAAAATTGATTCATTACGTATATGCCCACCAGCGCGACAACTTGACTAGGCCAAAATTTACAAGTTAACCTTTGGGTTCTGATGCTATAATTATGCAACCATGAAACTACCTTACGCTTGCATTTCCCCTGAAAGATGTGGAGTTCCTCCACCAAAACACTAAGGAAACATTTCCATACAGATTCAAGAGGAAAAAGTGCCACCAAACGCCTGCCAGCGTGGCTGCTTGCAGTGCCCAGGGGTTGCATCCCAGCAACGACTTTGCCAAACCCACCTTATCTTTTGAGAACTGACAAGCTTAGCACAACACTAAGTGTCACGGCTGCCAGTTTTAACAAAGTAATGGGATTACTCAGATAACAATGCACCCTAATTCATGCTGCATAACTGCAACTAGCTATAAAATGCAGGCAAATTACTGAGGTTTAAAGAATTTGACACAGCAAAGCAGCGAGAAAAAGAACTGCATTCAGTAATTCAATATAGCCTTCAGTTACAGACTTCCTCTGGCAGAAGAGCAAATACAAGGGAACAGTCTGCCTTAAATCAAAGAGGTTTCTCTAAAGCCAATGTTAATAATAGCTCAAGCAAGCTTATATTTAGGAGAGGATTTCCAGGTTATAATTAACTAGAAGTGGAAATATTTTAACCAGTGTGAAGTTTTATCTATTGTTCACACACTCTGTTTCTCTGTCGCTGAAACGAACGCAGGCACGCGCTCAAGGCGCTTTCATCAAACTAAGCAAATACCAGGTAGAAAAGGAGATGCAAAAAAGTCCTTTAGATGACAGTGAAATACACATGCTAATAATTATGCAGTTTTACAACTGCTTTAAGAAATATTGGCAAATTTAAAAAACAGAAGGAAAGCAAGAATGCCTGAGAGCAAGTACAAGTAATATAGGCCAAAGTGCAGTCAAACCACCAACAAGCTTCTCTAAATGGAAGCCAGCTTCCTTTGCCAATGAAAAAGTCCAGAAATCATATGAGAAACAGTGTCACCCATAGCCAAGCTCACGGCTGGTGTTCACAAACTAGGTAAGGCAGATCTCCATTGAAATATACTCCAAATCATTAAAAAAAAAAAAGCGTAAAAGAAAGAAAGAAAGAAAGAAAGAAAGAAAGAAAAAAAGGTAAAATCGCCACACAAACGGTAGCTCTGGGTTGGAAGTGCTGGGCAGCAGGTTCACAGAGCTGAATAAGAAAGAGCTAACTGAAAGAGTTAACCTTCAATTAACAGAACTAATTAACTCCGCAGTCCCTGCAAGCACATTCCTTATGGAATAAGGATATTCTGAGGATTAAGAATATTCTTGCATATGTGATTAGACTCTCTGGATGCAGCGTATTTTTCAGCTTTACTGCACTACTGCATCCAGAACAGATGAAACCACCAAGATGCTGGTGGTGTGCTGTCTGGTTTACAAAGCATTATGCAAGCTGGCAAGGCTTAAACTTCCCCCACAGGCCACCAGTTGACCTTTGAAAGAAATAGGTACTGAAATTCTGATCTAATCACGTTCTTATAAAACTCTCAAAGTGTATTTTAAAGAGTGGGAATAAGAACACAGGAAGTAGCCTCTGCCCGACTGCCGCAGCAGTAAAGGTCTGCAGCAGCTCCCAGGGTATCCGTGACCATTCAGTTCATTCTAGAGCTCTAGATAGACACTGCATACACCTATAGCGTTCACATTGTACATCTCCACCTATGTCCACTATTTAGGAAGGCTTTTAACTAGGCTTTACCAGGGGACAGTGACCATCCTTGATGATTCTGTCATCAAACAATCTGCTCTGAGAAATAAGCATTTCAAGATCTGTAAATGTACATCATCACATGCCAGAACACCCCCTGGAGACAGTATCTGCTCATTCTATCCTGTAAAATGTCCCTGGCTTTAGAAACAGTTCAACCAGCTACTGTGCAGACAGGGGAACTGTAGTATTTGAGCAATGAAGACTGTTCTGGCAGGAACTGCCATACCTTGATGTTGTAAGGACTGGAAATTACCATGAAGTATTTCCCCTCCTTTTTGCTCAGCTCTGAAGTAGAAATACTCTCTCAGAACGAGAGAATCAACTGCACAACAGCAAGCCATACACACAAAAATCGAGGTGTACTGTTAAAATAAACGCCTGCCCCACTTCTCCCTCCAGCCACAGGCCCAGGTGACGTGAAGCATGTTCACAACACCTGTTTCATTTTCTGCTGACAGCGAAACAGAAGATCATCCCCGTGCAAGTGGGGAGGAGGAGTTAGATCACAGCACAGCCAGCAGCTGGCAGGCGCTGGCTTAAAGACGAGCAAGTGCTCCACTTGCATATATTACCGAGCAGTACTTAATGCCCACATTTCCCTCCAAACAAGATTAATTGGGGTCTCAAGTATTCAGTTAGAGAGAAGCAAAGGGTAAAGGCAGAGATGATGTAATTCCACTTGCAGCAGTATAGTATGAGGAATAAAACTGCAGAATCTGTTTCCCTGACAAAGGCCAATAAATGCTGTTCCCTGTTCAATGTCACTGACAAACATTGATTTAATTCGATTTGAACAAACGACAGGAGGCTTACCTATATAATACAAGCTCTCTTAATATAAACTACATAAAATACTCCAAAGCTAGACAGTATCAACACAATTCAGTGAACCATCAACAACCACCAAGAGAAATACAACCCATAAACCACTCTGCATCAGTAGTTCAGTACTCTGCAGATTAATTACCTCGAAGCCCACTATTTCAGACTGAACTGCTCACAAAAATGGGCTATTTTTAAGTAAATGTGTCTGAAAGCTAGACAGTATCAACACAATTCAGTGAACCATCAACAACCACCAAGAGAAATACAACCCATAAACCACTCTGCATCAGTAGTTCAGTACTCTGCAGATTAATTACCTCGAAGCCCACTATTTCAGACTGAACTGCTCACAAAAATGGGCTATTTTTAAGTAAATGTGTCCGTCATAGAATCACAGAAAGGTTTGGGTTGGAAGGGCCCTTAAAGATCATCTAGTTCCAACCCGCCTGCCACGGGCAGAGACACCTTCCACTAGACCAGGTTGCTCAAAGCCCCGTCCAGCCTGACCTTGAACACTTCCAGGGATGGGGCATCCACAACTTCTCTGGGCAACCTGTTCCAGTGCCTCACCACCCTAATAGTGAAGAATTTCTTCCTTACATCTAATCTAAATCTACCCTCTTTCAGTTTAAAGTCATTACCCCTTGTCCTATCACTACATGCCCTTGTAAAAAGTCCCTCCCCATCTTTCCTCTAGGCCCCCTTCAGGTACTGGAAGGCCACAATAAGGTCTCCCCGGAGCCTTCTCTTCTCCAGCTGAACAACCCCAACTCTCTCAGCCTTTCTTCATAGAAGAGGTGCTCCAGCCCTCTGACCATCTTCGTG
>NW_008795323.1:1515139-1527798 GCF_000699145.1 Aptenodytes forsteri | reverse complement strand
TGAAGTCCCCCATGAGGACCAGGGCTTGTGAACATGAGGCTACTCCCATCTGTCTACAGAGGGCCTCACTGCTCGGTCTTCCTGGTCAGGTGGCCTGTAGCAGACCCCCAGTGTAATGTCACTTCTCCCTGCCTTCCCTTTAATCCTGACCCATAAGCTCTGGGTCGGCTCCTCACCCATCCCCAGGCAGAGCTCCATGGACTCCAGCTGGTCATTGACATAGAGGGCAACACCCCCTCCTCGTCTCCCCTGCCTGTCCTTCCTAAAGAGCCTGTATCCCTCCATCCCAACACTCCAGTCATAGGAGCCATCCTGCCACGTCTCCGTGACGCCAATAAGATCACAGCCCTGCAGGCGTGCGCACTGTCGATATCTCAGTGTAGACAAGTCTTTTCAAATTTTGCCAACATCCACACTTGACACTCCATTTAGCTTTGTAGCTACTGCAGATCAAAAAAATCACCCTCGATTTCATGGTGGGCTACTCTGCTTAACACAAAACAAACATCATCTGCATTTTCTTCATTTAGTATCTGGGTACTTTAAAAGGTATTCCCTAACATATAACAGGTGGAATTTTTAAAGCAGCAAAAAGCACGAATGAAACATTACGCCTATATACAAAAGAAATAATCACGGTGCCATGAGAGGTTTCAGTGCTAAGGATTTTCTGCTGCTGCTATCTCATTTAGGAGGACCTGGAAAGCTGATGGGATGTATGTTTTCTATTGCCACAAACAATTTCAAGGGCAGGTAATGTTGTCCCAGCTATTTTTCCTCAAGCAATCACCACTTCAGGGTGCCATTTCACAAGATGTCCTAAGCCAATTTAGCTGCCTGACACTGCTGAGAAGCAGAGGTCCTGCTCCTAGCTACCTCTTCATCCCTTTGCTATCATATCCACTCCATCCTCTCAGATCCCATCATGCTGCCACTTACCTTTTGCCAAATTTAGCACATACCTGACTACACAATAACCCAATTCATCTCACTGCAGCAGCAGAAAAATAGCCTGGCAAAAAAAGAGCTGCCATTCTAGTGAGCTGAATCAGTTTACCATGTGATTAAATGAGTGCCAGAGCTAGCACAAGAGATTTGGAAGGCAGGAGGAGAGGAGGAAAGCTCCTTTTTGGAACAGTAAGCTGTGAATTCAGTTCAACCAGCAAGGAAAAAAAAAATAAAAAAAATCCCACCTTCAAGCCAACTGGATGCCTGCCAGCTTCACCCATCTCACCATCCTAACTGGCAAGCATCAAAGAGATCAAAGACAACCAGCTACTGTAAACTGTCTCACAACAAATTATTTGATCATCTGAACCAAAAAAACACAAGATGCACAGCAAAAATTAACCAGATTGTTAAGATCAAGTTATGATTCATAAACAATAACTGTCTCCACACATCTTTAACTAAAACTGGCGATCCACCCTACACCACACAGGTGTAGAATATCTTTCATGAGTGTTCTGGCACTTCCTTGGAAGCTTTTACAAACCGGAAAAACAGGTGTCCCAAACTGGCGTGTTCCTGACGGCGGCTGTTTTCAGGGAGTCTACCACACAGTAAGCCATTAATATTAATAAATTTCACCAATCATCACCAGGTGACTGGATGTGTCAGAACAGGCACAAACCAGCAGTAAAATCCCTTAATTCACATACTCACCATCCATAAGGAGCCAGTGGCCAGTTAGGACCCAGATAAGGACAAGCATCACAGACAGAGAAAATGAGAGCAACTCAGCAGCAGTGAAACGCCCACAGCAGCCAAAGGAAATCCTAGGAACAACATATAAACATTAGCTAGGAGACTTTATGTTTCCATTTAAAGAACAGAAAATGGACGCTGTTGGAACAAGGCTCAACTGCTGATGAAAGATGCCAAGAACAACTGAAGGGAAGCTCCTTTGCCACAAATAGGTACCAAAACAGCAACAAAACAAAAGCTTTCCTCGCATTCAAATAATGTGTGTAAAGCCTGAACTACAGAGATGGAAAAAACCCTGTAAATCCTGGCACCTCCCTTGAAATTGTTACCATGAATGCTATTTCCTAGTACCATCTAAGATAGTGCTTTTTGCAACATGAACTCCAGTCACAAGGTAAAAAAAAAAATTAGTTTCAAAACACAACATTAACAACTGTAATTTTCACCAGTGTAACTACAGTCCCTGAAAGCCAGCATTAAAATCCATAGTCCAACGTTAACAAACATTAAAATCCAATACCAAATCCCAAACTCTGAAATCTCAGCCAAAATAAGCCAAACCTCTTAAAAACCACTGTTGGGGAACCCAGTCCCCTGCAATGGTCCTGCATTTCCCAGGCTGGCAAGCAGGCATGACTTGCAGAAATTGTGCTTCCTAGTTCCAAAGTGGAAACATGGTGTGGCACAAAAAATATGCACAAACATCAGCCCTGAAGCCCTGAGGTTAATGCTCGTAACCAAAGACTCTGTTAAAGAATTCTCATTAAAAGAAATAAATACAACATACAAGAAGAGGAGCAAAAGATTTCTCAAGTCCTTACTTGTTTTGAGGTGAACAAGGCCGTGTTAAGTACTGGCACATCGGGAGCAGAAGGAAAGCGAAAGCTATTGTTGCAAGGACTAGAAAAAGAAGAAAAGGTAATATTAGTACATTCAGACCTAATTTCTACAGTACACAAACAAGCTTCTCCAATTTGAAAAAGCTCTTGCAACAATGTCCTATTATCATATGCTGCAGTATTATTAAAGCAAGAGCAGCCAAAGGCTCCAAGGTTTTCTGCAGAACTTCTATTGTTAGTATGCTTTCAAACTTCAATCAAAATACAAGCTCTCAAAGGAATGCAGTGCTCCATCCCCAAACCTTAAAAAAAAGAAGTCTTAAAGCTATTCATGATCATGTCAGCAAGAAAGTTTTCAAATATTCTGAGAGTCAAGAAAAATGAAAGACCTTACTATAAACTGGTTGAGATTCTTTTACAATTCTTCAGCATATGACACAGACTAAGTCAGCACAATAAAGGGTTTTTTCCACTTCTTAACTGAGATAGTCACTTTTTTCCCCCCATCTCACTCAAACCCCTTTATTCATTACTGAAACACAGTACAACTTAAAATAAGTTCTATCCAGTAGCTGGCAACTTAAGTTTTTTAAAATACGAAGTGCTTTCAGTTTTTATAAACAGCATGATAAAAAACATAAATATCCAAATAGACTATTTCCATAAACATTTCCTTTTTTAAGAAGCATACTTATCCCACCCACGCATTTGTAAAAACATTTAGTAACTGCTGGTATTTATAATCATTTTTCCTTCCACTTTTCAAAAAAAATAATAGCACTGAATTTGTACTAAGGACTGTTTAAAAGGCTGAAGAGTGAGGGCGTGGAGACACAGACATGTCAGCAGCACGCATCCAAAACTGCTGCAGCAAGAACAGACTGAAATGAAAATGAAAGAGTCACTTGACATTTTCTGCATGTTGCAAATCAAATCTTTGTGCTGTCCTCTACTCATTCCTTAAAAAATTGGGGTGGTGGTTGTTGGTTTTTAAAGGGGATTTTTTTTTTTTTTTTCCTCTTCTCAAATGAAGATGATGGGAAGGAATCAAACATTCTCTTTAGTGCACAGCTTTAGCCAACTGCAGAAAAGAAATTGGTTTGGTGAAACCACATCTTTCCACCCCTCAATTCTGCCCCTTCTGCTGGGAGGAAGATTTAAAAAAAAAAAAAAAAAAAAAAACAAGAGAGATCAATTCATTTAAAAAGAAAATTTTAAAAAGTGTCTGTATGCAAACAGCACCATGGAAACTCACAGTTCTATCAATACTTCAGAGAGGAGGAAAAAAAGCAGAATGGGTAGGGAAAGAATGAAGAGTTGGCAACTCTGCACACATTGAACTAGGAACCTTTTCACAGGTGCTTGGCAAAGAACGCTACACAGCAAAACCTGTGCCCCTGTCACCCCAAGTCCTGCAGGCCCCACTGCTTGCCTGCCCTGCTCCCTAGTCCGCCTCCACCACAGCGGGACTGACCCTTCCTCCCCCAGACCGACCCTCTTTGCCCTTGGAATCTCTCCTTCCCCTTCCTCCCCTCCAGCTCTTCCCAGGAGGGAACCCTGCGCCTCCTGTCCTAGCATCACCAACTGCTGCCACCCCAAAGCTGGGCTCATTCAGAGTATAAGAATTAAAAGGTAATCACACTAATACACAGTGCCCACGAGTACCCACTCTCAATCTCGTTCCTGACTGTCCAGGCTTCCAGTCAGAAGTTTTCGCTTCCCTCTAGTCTCAATACCTATTATTCAATTGGCAATCCCTTGGCTTAACTCTTGTCTGCAGGCAACGCGCCAGCGCTTCAGCTCTGCCCTCTGCTTAGCAGCTGGTCCTGGCCTTGGGCTGTTTGCTGTACCTACCCTTGCTCCTGACTCTTCCCTGACAGGCAAATCTTTGCGGGAGGAAGATTTAAGAGGGATTTAAGAAAGCAGACATCAGCTATAATTTAGAAGTCCCCCCACATCAGCCTCTAAAATCTACAAAAAGAGGATGTGAAATAGCACTACTGAGCTTCAGGGGACACAGGGACGAAGTCCCACAGTTCACAAGTTCCCAAGTCCAGCGGAGCCCGCATCCTGCCATATAGCCTCTAATGAAGCTTTGCATTTTAGATGTTCTGAGGCCAAAGTCCCCTGTGCTTAATAACACTCCCTGATGCAAGACCAAGGAAAGGCACGAAAGTATCATCAAACCAGGTTCAAGAATAAAGATACCCAAGTGCACTGATCCAGACTCACTCAATCTTCTTAAACCTGCAACAAGCCCCAACTGACAGTATCGTCTAATTACACACCACAAATGTTACAAAGTTGCAAATGTCAAGGTCATTCTGGAAATAAATAGACCAATAAGCTTGACAAATTAAAATTTGTCTTTTGTCATAAATCTTCCCTTATAATATCTTATATATGTGTGTGTGTGTATATATTCCCCTAATATCTAGCATATAGTAGAATTTATATGAAGTAATAATTTATCTTTAATAGGAAAGAATATATGTGACATAGGTCAAACTTATAAAAGCAGTATTCAACAGGACTGTGCCTCCAGAATTAAAGATAGGAGTCTCAAGACTCGTGTCAAGAGCAGAGATTTAGATTTCACCCATCAACACCAGCCCTGTTTAAGAGGCTGGAGAGGATGCATAGCTCAGGAGTTAAATCATGAGGGAAAAGCCTGCATTGCATATACATGAAGTAGGAGAGGATGACAGGTATTTAGGGGTTTAAAAATCTTCACAGACTCAGTATGTGGACTGAGGAGTACAGTTTTTAAAAGCTGCTGCAAATTTGGGGCAGTAGGAAGAATCTTGCTACCCTGAACAGCAGCTGGTCTCTTGAAGAACTGCAAAAAGATCAAAAGGACAAAATTTTCCAAAAAATCAACGCCCTGGTATTTAAATGACAAAATGATATTTTTGTTCTAAATTCAAGCAGTGCAAAAGAATAATACTCAAAATGCTAGTGAGACCAGCAGTACCCTTGAAACAAAGAAAAACTGCATAACAGCAAAACCCAAAATTAAACTAGGAAAAGAAGTCTCTGGATAGGATCTCCAGAGTTCTGCTATGATCCTATAAAGTACCTGAATTATGAAACACCATGTACAGTTCTGAGCACCGATTTGTAAAAAAGTGAACTTTACATAAAATAATACATCCAGCCTCTTTCAAAACTCTGGCAATTTATAGTTCAGTAGGTGTTGCAAATCTCTAAGTGGAAAATACTTCTCAAATAATACTTGTCACTTTATTAATAGCTACAGAGACATGAAAATACAACCGTGAAACCTGATGAGTTTTTTTTTTAGATGTACTTTGACATGTATTATAATTCTTATCAACAATATTTAATTATATCAATGCTTTCTGTTCTATTAAATTCTTATAAAGAGAAGAAAACTTAGTCACCTGCTGTGCATATTGTAAAGACAACTTGAACTGAATCAAAGAAGAAGAACATAACTAGGAGAGACACAGACGCTCCGATTGGCAGGAACAACGCCTGGGTAGAATCAATGGTTTGAATACCTGCAGAAGAAAGAAAGAAAGAAAGTGACATTTAACTTGGGCTATTTCTTACCACACACGTATTGACAGCCTGTCCCCACCAACACAACTGAGGACTCTGACAATATATTCCATTTCAGTGCTGGTGCAATAGACATTTACTCCAAGATCCTCGTACACTATCATAACCAAGCACAGCAGTGAGTGAAAAAACACTCCAGCTAAACTGCACGATCGCAGTGGCTGGGTGTGTATGGCAACAGCCCTGCTTTGCAGAATCCAAGAACTGAAAGTTGAAAGAAAATGTATGAGTTTTCTCTTGTGCCATAGATAGAATGAATAACAAGTTACAAAAATTAACATTATTTAGGGATTAGGAATCATATAGCAATTATGTATTTGCTTCATTTTACACTGAGCAACGTAAACGTGTTGAACAGAGCATATAAAACTTTTATTTAGCCTCTCAGCACAAGGTAAAGAGCCTGACCAACAGCAGGGCTGCAGACAGTGTTAGGCTGACCGAGCTCATGCAAAGGGTGCCACAGCTTCAAATTCCACTTGGGTGAAGGCCACTGTGCACTTAAATTGTATCACTGATTGCAATCACCAGATAACATCAAGCCTAACAATAAAGGGCAGTTTTTCAAAAAACACCCAACTCATTTACCTGTTTATAAAACTACCAACTCAGTTCAGCCTGCACTATAATCGCCTTTTATGCTAAAAACCAACAAAAATTCATGCTCGAATTTTATAGCTGGAAGCAATTTTAAAAAGTGTAGAGGTACTGAAGTATTTTATTCTGATTATTTCCCCCACCTCAACCATGCAGTGTGACTACTAGGGATATTAATAATGGGACATTTTTTACTATATTTTACCATGAGTTTTTAGAATTATTAACAAAATTGAGAAGACCAGGCTTTGAAAAGCCCACCTATCCCCACAAATTCTAAAACTTAACCAGTCTTAGTAGCTGTATTTACATTTGATCATGAGTGGGGGTGAAAAAAAGCCGTAAGTAGTAACCCAATTAAAAATACAAGACATACTTATACTTGTAGAGCATTAAAATAACAGGTAACAGCTGAAGTAGTCACTTGATAAGAAGTATCCAAAATGTCTCCAATGAAAAATTAATAGAAGGCTCAGACCAAGATGAGATCTAAAACTAGATTAACATCACCGTGTTATCCCAAAATAATTAGACGCTGCTGTATGAAGCAGGGTTTTACCAGTCCCAGGATTTTAAGGATAAGCTTTTAGGTTATCAAGCAGAATATCTGTGCCTATGTATGTACGCACGTATATACAGACATACACATACAAGTACATATACACACACATTGTCTGTGCGTGTGGCTGAGAATGTGTCTATTTTATTTTTTTCTGTGGAAGAGTTGTCTAAATAACAGGTTTCCTACACAACTCATAGTTACCAATGTATCTGAGTATATCGAAAAACCTCAAACACACGTGAAATACATGCACTACAACTTAGTATCTGTCACAAGTATTTAACCATTTCCATAAAAGAAAAGCTAAACAATGAGCACGGAAGCCATGACACTTGCACTGTATTTTCATTTATTAGTTCAGGTCATGGACCTATTATTCTTAAACATAAGTAGCACAATAAATTTTAAAAACAAAAAGCAGAAGAACTCAGACACTTGGGATTTCTGTGTTAACTGAGGTCTGGTACAAAAGGGTAAAGTACAATATAGACAGTCCAGTGATGACAGTGTGAAGACACAGAAATTCCTGTGTTCTAACCTGTGACTTAGATCTAGTTCCTTCTGCTTTGAGAAAGAGCATTTATTCACATGCCCTTCAACTTCCCAAGGGAAAAACCAAACAAAACCCCAGAAATTACATACTACAAACCACCTTGGCATATGGGAATTAGTGCCTGCAGTGTTAAATGTCAAAGGTCTTAATTTCATTTCTGACAATTTTGACAGCTAATCCCCTTAATGTGCTTAATTCCCCAGCCCCGGACTGTCTTCTCTTACTTCCCAGATGCCAAAAGCCTCAACTGTTCATTGCTGAATCACCAAGCACAGCAACTTCTTTGCTCTGTGTTGTCAACAAAAGCAGTGCCCTGACAACCATGTAAATGCCAAGAGTCTATATTAAAAAAACAAAAAAGGCAAAAGACACATACAACATATGTTAGTAATTTTATATTTTTTAAGCTATATTTCTTACTTTAAACGAAGCAACCTTAGCATTCAGGGTTCTGTGCACAGGGCTGCTCACATATCTCACTCTGGTCTTCTAAACTTGCTGAAACTATTCATTCTAGAGCCTATTCTCAGAATATACCCATATAAATTCCTCTAATTTAAACTCAGGTGTGAATTTACAGCACATTGTGTACAACGCATTCCACTCTAACTGTTCACATACATATTTTTACCTTCAAAACAGTGCATCTCAAATGGCCAAGCTGCCTGGAATCTATAGATTACAGAGGGGACAATCACCACGTAGGAGCTGACATGTTAATCCCCACTCCAAATAGACTGTGTGTAGACACATATTTTGTTGTCCCTTATGAGTTGCCCAAAGCCATGTGAACTCTATACTTCAATTTCTCTATTGATAAAGCTCAATCATCCTTATGGACTTGCTAGCATACCATGAGATCTCTCATTGCTTACGGACTGGCTAACACATAATAGTGATAACCTCCAGACAAAAAGAAATTACATTCCCTTCTAAAAAAAACACCACACAGTTATGAAAGTAAAGCAGTTTCCATTTCCAGTAAAACCCGACAAATTGTGCAGCATGTAATTTCTATGCATTATTGAAATGTTATGGTGATGTTTTAGATTTAGCTTCCATGGGCATGAACTAGATAGCAGTATTAGTGCATAGCAGGACGGTAAGTGCCGAGACAAAGCAGTTCCATTACATCAGGTGAATCTACAACCCACGTAGCTGAAACACACAGACGGATGAAGCAAAACAAGATGCAGCACACTGAAGTGATGAAAGAAAGATAAGGAGTAAAGCTAACCCTTACTGTTATTGGTGCTGTTGCCATTAAAAGACCCAGCTGCGCTGCTATTGTCTTTCTCTTTGTCTTGATTCTCAAAGTCCATGTTAAGAGACCTGCAGGAAACAAAGCAAACTTAACAGGCAAGTTTCAAACTCCTGTTTAGGCTCATCAGCTACGGTCTCATTACCATTCTACCACAGCACCCTCTCCCTGAAAAAGCCCTTTAATGCTCGTTACTAGAAAAAAAAAAACATAAACACTGGAAAATTAAAAAAAAAAAAATCTTATAGTTACGGATCAGGCACCAAATCACACCAGTTCTAGTGGTGAGACTAGTCACCATAGTGTCTGAACTGGTAAGTGTTAACAACAAACCACAACAAAGATATTTATCTGCATTACTGGCAAGTGTAGAACATGATGGAAATGCAATAAATCTTTCAATTCTCTGATGTATATGAACTCTATCCAAGTTCTCCTTTTGATCCTTTTAATTCAAGTTTAACTATCGGGTTTCATTTTTAAAACAATATTATTTCCTTCCTCTAAATCTTGTTATGAATGATGACCAAAACTAGCTTATAAGTACTCGTCTGCTGAATGTAAGGTCTTACTTAATTGAAAAAGTTTCAGCAAAGCCTAGAAAGTAACCAGACACATATTTTAGATACAGGCAGAACAGATGATCAGAGGAAGCTCTGAATAAATAGTACAAATTGATAGAACTTAATTCATCCGTAGGAGCTGACAGCATTCCCTTATGTACCCAGCTCAGCTCTAATTGAGTCATCTTTTCATTCTGATATACGCATTTTAAAAAAATTCCAAAATAACACAGTGTTCTACCCCTTTTGCCACAGTCTTTGACTTTGATGCAACTTCTAAATTATATTCTAACAAATTTTGGCATAACTTTCTGAAACGGGGGAATTTCATTTAAGGTCTGTTTTGGCCAGCAGTAATTTCTATCGATAAATTCTAGGTTGTTTTATATAAAAATACTAGCAATCAAGTTTGCCATGATAGTTTCTCATTCCGATACATGCATGTTATCCATGACTTGGCTGCAGATTTATTTATTCAAATAGGTTATAGAGAAGCACTGTACAGCTCCAGTCTTATGTCTGAAGCAGCATCAAATACCAAGTATGTCAATAAAACTTCCAGGTCAACAGGCATTAAACTCCTTTTCAAGTTGAGCTGTGAGTAATCGTACCATGCAAAGTAAACAAATTTCAGTAATTTGTCAGACAAGTAAAAAATACACCACAATCTTCTGTACAATTCTATAGGCATCAAAGTGATTTCATTTTAGCGTCTAGGTTGCCTACTGCAATGCACAGGTGAGCAATTTTGTGCTGCAGTCGTATAACCTGAAATCAAGCACATATAGGTCTATAGTATCAAGGTAGGTGTGGTGTGTTAAAAAGAGAGGGGTTCAGCAGTTTCACTGTATGAAACAAAAACAAAAAAAAAGGCTCTTCCAGTCTAAAATGGGTTTGTTTCTTCTGCTTCTATTATGCAAACGCTCCCGAACAGTGGTATGAAATTAAAGCAGCTTTTGGGCTCAGGCAAAATACGAGGAAGCTTCAACCTCAGACATACAGTACTTCTACACAGATTGTGGATCATCAACTAAAAAGTTATCAAAAATACAAAGAGGCAATGGAGAACACTAAAATTCTAACAAATTAATCTGTTGTTCTTAGCTTGTTCTTCTAAAGATCCCTCTGCTCTGTGTCTTGTTTGGAGTGCCTTTATCCTTCATTCACGCTTCCTTTTTCCCCATTAATGCATTGTACCCTCATAATTTTCTTCTCAAGCTATAAAAATCCAGGAGGAGGCTGACAACCCTCCAGGACTTGATCCAAGATTCAGCCAAACAAGATAATTCTTTTCTCAGAGCAGCGTTTCATTCCTCTCTGAATTAGCACAGTTTAGCAAGAACTTCACACCATCATTCTCCCAGTGGCATCGGGCAACTCATAATTTAAGGGATTGCTATCAGCACAGAAAACTGGAAAGAAACTATTAGATCTGCTGCTCATAAACAACTTCAGCCCTTTTTCTTTCATTGCAATTGTGTCAGCAATTATTACATTATTACCTATAAACATCCCTACCTCAAAAGTAAGCATAAATTAGGAAATTACTTTCACTTAGCAACACAGCTGCTTCAAGATCTAAGACAACTTCTGAATAATCTCCAACCATTTTATGATTTGGCCCTTCCCTCTGCAATGAATTATCACTAACATAATAAAAAAATTGAGACGTGATCACTAAAACATCCTCCAAGAAAGTTAAAAATTATATTGTAAAACAAGATACACTGAAAACTACTGGACTGGGGGACTGTAAAGAAATTGCAAGCTGAGAAACATTTGCTTTTTTGTTCAAGTTTCTGCTGGGCTTCCAAAGGCAACATTCAGCCTGCACCTCCCATCGGGCAATGGACTACAGTTGTTTCTTCTGTGGGTCCTCATAGTTCAAGCTGGTAGGATTTCTAGCACAATGTTTCAAAGCAAGCATGGCTCAGCCTCCCACAGGGAACCACTCGGTAGGGTTACGCTAAGGCCAAAGGAATGAGTAAGCTGCTGGCACATTATTATCATGAAAGTTCACATTCAACTATGGATCACTTCCACTGCAGTAATGCTTCAGGGAAACCCTGCAGGAGAATATTCTTATGAAACAAAGGAGGAAATATGAAAGCAGGTATGTATCTATAGAGTCGCTTGCAGATGCAATATATTCTTGCTCTACTTAGTGAGTACAGTCAACCATCTTAACAGCTCTGGGACTATGAGAATTGTGGGTTGCCACAGAATTGCCAGATTTCAATTGCTCTAAATAAAAAATTACAATCAGAATCAGTCATTGACCTGAGACAGTTTAGTTCAATCAAATCTCATGTTATAGAGAGAGCCTAAAATATGTTGTGTGCTCTAACATTGCTACAGTCGTTTATAAAACATTGCTGTGAGATTAAAGGAAAGTTCCAATGCAAGATCTGGAGTGGGAATAAGAATAGGGGAAACAATAGCAGAAAGTGCACGTAAAAACATTTTCACTGCCTAGATGGAGTAAGAATGCTCGAGTCCCACGTCTCTGATAAGAACATCTCACCTTCAGCAGCTATTTTATGTGCACCCACTTGTGCGTGCACACGTGCAGACAACCTTTGTAGCATTTGGTGAGGTCTGTCCAAATCCCCGATTTCACCCTGCCAGCACTGCGGCTGTAGACAATTATGAACTCCACAGCCTTTCCCTTTAAGTTTTATTATGAAATATGTATCCTGATTTCTGTAAATGTCAAGTCATAAAGCCAACCATAAGGACACTGTTTGACCTATTTTCTATTTACACACGTATTTTAGGTACCCAAAGCCTAGAGACAGAAGACACCAGTTTCAACCCATGCTTCTTGGTTTGGTTTAAAAGCAGATACTTGAACAGGAGGGATACAGGCTCTTTAGGAAGGACAGGCGGGGAGACGAGGAGGGGGTGTCACCCCCTATGTCAATGACCAGCTGGAGTCCATGGAGCTCTGCCTGGGGAGGGATGAGGAGCTGTCCCAGAGCTTATGGGTCAG
>NW_008795323.1:1471996-1511096 GCF_000699145.1 Aptenodytes forsteri | reverse complement strand
GCAAACTTTTTAGCAGGGCCTGTTGCGACAGGACAACGGGGATGGCTTTAAACTAAAGGGGGATAGATTTAGACTAGATATAAGGAAGGAATTTTTCACGCTGAGGGTGGTGAAACACTGGCACAGGTTGCCCAGAGAGGTGCTGGATGCCCCATCCCTGGAAACACTCAAGGTCAGGTTGGACGGGGCTCTGAGCAACCTGATCTAGTGGAAGATGTCCCTGCCCACGACAGGGGGGTTGGACTAGATGACCTTTAGAGGTCCCTTCCAACCCAAACTATTCTACGATTCTATGATTCTATTCTGGGTTAAATCAGGCTTTACATAAGCTGAGAGACCACGTCTGGGTCTGTGATAGGATTGAAAAAGATTTAGCTGTTACCTGCCTGCAAAGTAACCCCAACATTTAAATCACAGAGAAGCACTTGGACAAGAATAGGTGGCTGTCTTGCAAGAATCCATAGGAAACAATCTGTTTCAAGGTAAGCTGACCTCTTTAAAAAAACATAACTAACACATATACTTGCATGCTCCAGTTTACAGCTTGTAACGGTTTAAAAGATCACACTTGCCCCTTTGGCAGTCAATAATAAAGTATATCAAGTTCAAGGACTGAGAGACAGTCAGAATGTATATGGGAGAAATGTTCAGAAGGGCTTGAGGCTAAAAATCCTGACCCAGCAGAAATGTAGGAAGTAAATGGTTGTTCATCCACAGCAAGAGAAGCAGGAACTCAACTCTATAAACTGTACTTTGTTCTGGATGCGGACTTTACCCACTATCTGTTAGACATTCTTCTGAGTATCTTGAGGGTTTGGGGGTTTTGTTTGTTTGTTTGTTTTGGTTTTGGACAAACGCTGCTTGTATGAATAAGGACAGTGGACCAAGGCTTTCCTTTGTTCCCCTGAAACCTCTTGCATTAGATTAGATCCACCATGCACGTGGATTTTATCCTAATGACTCACCCACCCAATTCTTTCTGATCCTATTACTGCACTTCTGTTTAAGTTACCTGCCAGCAATACCACAGTAACTCTTTTTGCTTCTTTTCAGACTGAAAATCAGAAACCAAACCCACTTCCTGCAACATGAAGGTTAATTACGGAAAGCTATTTGCTTTTTGTGTTACGACAGCTCCACTTGAGATGAAGCACTCAAATCTACATGAAGGCACCATTGTTGTCATTTGAGAATGAGAATGCCAGAAGTTTTTATTTTACTACTTTAGGAATTTTCAGATGAACATAATTTTGCAACTTACTACCACACCTGAATTTCTTAAATAACTTGTATTGTATAATTAGTTGTAAATACAACTAATTGTATCTTAGACCCCTTTGTTAACACCACTGTACAATTTTCTGTAAAAAACTGCTTTTGACCTCACTTGCTGACCAAACAGAACAGGAATTTGTCCAAGCCACCATCATAACCACAGGTTTCAGCTCAGACATCTGCTGAAGAAACTACATATAGGAAATTAATTAGGAAATTAATTTTAAAACTATGGGAACCTATCTTGGTCTGTAATAGCTTGCATCTGGGGGTCTTCAGGATATGTGCAAAGGAAGTGGACTAGAACAGGGCATTTCCTCAATTGATTTGAATCCATCACCATTCCATTACTTCATCCAGTAAGTTAGATTGTTCTGAAGTTTGCAGTCCTTGTTACGTGAGCAGTTTTAAATGTAAATCATAGGACAAGATGGTAAAAGAGCATGTGTATATAGGAATAGGATGGCAAACAGCAGGGGAAAATTTTTAAGAGTAAGGAGCTCTGAGAAGGGCAGGCAATTTAAGTTCAAGCACTCCTGCTGTTTTATATTGCATTATGTTTTCACAATTGAATTTTAATAAATGCTATGGCTTCTTGCAGCCAGATGCATAGTTCCTTTTTACACAACTGCATAAATTCAAATAGTTAAAAATTGAATTAGCCCCTCAACTGTATGCTAGACGGACTCAAAACTTGAAGAAAAAATTAAACAAATACAACCTTTTATTTCCTTTTTTTTATTATTTTCATCATCTCTAGATTTTGTCTTCCTAAGGCCGCCTATTTTAATTCCATCAGCAGTGCTGTTACCTAATACTCGCTAGCAACAACAGACAGCTCTTATAAAAAATTGGTTATTTCATTATATGATTTTATTAACTTAGGAAGGCGATTTAAAACCTCTTATCCTAACAGCTGCGACTGTCATATGTATGACCATGGCTATGATCTACTTCAGGAATACTCATAGCAGTTCAGAGACTTCATAGTGAATGTATGGCCTTTTATCATAGACTTGTTAAATGAAGTGATGCTCTTCAAGAAATAGGAAGAAAAACATGCTGTACTTGAAAAAAATAATACTTGCATGCTGCGATTAATTTTTGTTTTTATATATATGTCAGTATGAATCTCATTCCTTAGGTGCCACTACATTAAAATAATCTGTATAATACCAGCTGCAAGTCTAAAGGGACAACAATATCTTCTCTAAACTGTACTCAAGTCTCCTAGAGTGGGGCAAATTTGATTTTTGAAGACTGAAACTTATCAGACACTTTGCTGGAATTCAACACTGATGGTGTTTCCCTCTTCTCTATTAAGCTGTTACTCACACTCAAGTAAATAGCACTGGGACTCGGGAATCTGTTTTACAAGACTTGTTTGCAATCACAACAAGGACATACTGAATCGACCAACACTGAAACATTATATATAAAATTCTACTATCGATAGCACTACATTCCTATCTCTCTCAACAATCCTTTTATACCCTCCAAAATACAATTTTACAGAGTTGTCTTCAAGGACTAACTTCTCAGTTATCTTATATGTGCTTGTAACTTGACATACAATTATGTCTTCCAGAAACCCCAACTAGCTACTTTTTCTTCCTTTTGCATTTCATTTTCAGAAGCAAGAAATATTTCATTTACATTAGCCATCAGTCTGACAAAGATACAATGAAACAAAAGGCATAAACATAAACTGTATTCATTTACTTGCCATATTTTTATTTGAAAAAGAAAAATTCTGCAGAACCTTAAAGAAAAATCTTACCTGAAACTGCCGTAGACTATGAGGAGAATAGAAATCAGGAAAGTAGACACTTGACTGGAATCCACAAGGGAATATGCCCTGGAATTGGGAAAAAGAAGGCAGGTGTGTCATCGCAAGTGTCCATTTCTCCACTGCCATTTGCTAATTCTTTTTCTTATTCTAATACAAATGGAGAATTGGATGACAAATCTTTATGGCAGCTCTTTATCTAAAGTTCTCATATCATGTAAGAATATAAAACCTGCAGCTTGTAAATTAACTTTTTATATTCAAGACTGCAGCATGCAAAATCTGTACAACCACCAAAGGACAATTTAAAATCCTTGTCGTAATTTGTTCTGAACTCACCACATTCAGATTTTTTTCCTCAAACACATTAAAATTGCTTCAATTTTATTGTGTTTGCAACTAATGCAACCTTGCATGTAAGTAACACTAACCTGTTTTCTACAAGACTTCTTATGTCTTAACTGGTAATAGTTAAGTTGCAATATGGCAGACAAGGTTCACTTAGTCCAGGAAAACAAAACAAAACAAAATCCCAAACCCCACAACAAGCTGCAATATGGATTTATTAAACCACACACAATTACTTCCCTATTACATCTTGCAGACCACTTGATACAGGATTCCCCATAAAAATTTCAGCAGGAGACTTAAAACTCAGCGTTGTTTAGATAGATTTCCTGATACAACATACCTTTGTGTTTAAAGCACAGAAATATAAATATTAATATTCGCTGATTTTTTTTCCTACCCTTGACAGACCAAACCCTACTCTGTAGCTTACACTGAAACTTCACTGGGACAGAGGCAGCCTCAGCAAGTTCCCAGTTGACAGCCAGCTGGGGAGAGTGGGGTTGATATACCAGAGGACAGATAATCCTTTAAGAGGGACCCTGAGGAATGAACCAACAAGAAGATGACAGCTTGCAAGACAAGACAAATGATCACTCCCTCTACTTAGCATTCGTGAAGCTGTACCTCGAGTATTGCCTACAGTTTTGGGGGCCCCAAAAGAGAAAAACACTAGCACACTGGAGTAAGCCAAGCAGGGGGCCACCACGTTGGTGGGGGTACAACATATGAGGAGAGGCTCCAGGAGTCGCACTGCAACTCCCAACGGTTTTTCAACAACTTGTGCTAAAGTAATGGAAAAGAATAATGCCCAATGTTAATTGCATTAGTCTTATCCTACAAAAAGATAACTAAACATTTCTGAAAACCAACCAAAAAGCCAAATTTCAGCAAGACTACGGATATGGAACAAAGATAATTGAATTACATGAGAGCTCCAAATTAAATATCACTAAGCAAATAAAAACTAAATCTACAAGACAGTTAAAAGAATCACTCATTCCATTCCCAATTTAAAAGCAGTTTAGAGAAAATTACCAAACCACTAGATACACACTTTAAAATACTTTTTTTAATATATAAACACAAGCATGAACCTTCTACTATAGAAATTCAATACTAAACATCACTGAAAAACAGACTGCCTCTTTTAGATGAAATTATATACTTGTCAAATAAGCTTTCAAGAAATAAGAAACTACTTTTGTTCATTACCATAAATAGCTTCAACATTACCCCACACTAAAAGTGAAAAACAGATGTCTGTCTTGCTCATAAAGTTGGCCAACACATAGAGACGATCCTAAGCTTTTTAGTTTTTTTTTAATTTCGGTCATGTTTGACTTTTAGTTTCCAGGCTGTGGAACAGAGATCTTAAGAGCATCCATGAAGATCAATACACTGAATTGTGGGGACATGCCATATGTAACTAAGTAGTTACAATCAGTGTACATATAAATGCTGTTCAGGTTATATACAGTATAGTCCATTGCATATTATTTTTAGTCAATGATTACAGCTAAGCAGACACCGAGAAGAAACGGTCTAAGGATGAGCACACGAGTTTTATGTCCTGTTACTAGCTTCAATTCAGGGAGAAGCATTCCCTCACCTGACCTTGAGTGAAAGGAAAGGGGGAAACTTCGTATCCTGTTCAGATTTGAGAATAAATAGTGGAATTCATCTATTAAAAGAATCTTCAGGAACTCCAAATTTATACGAAAAGCAAAATGATTGAATGGAATTTCAATTGGGATTAAACATGTCTAATGTTATGCACTAAACTTTATTAACTGATGTTCATATAATTATATCTTCATAAATTGGCAAATACTTTTGAGATGAACGTTTTCTATGTAATTCATCATTCAGTGGCAACTTTGCAAGCTACGATAATTAAAATGCTATTTCATCATAATTACTAAACATTAGTCAAAACAAGGCTGTAAATTTTAGAAAGATTTATAAAACAGATAAAATAAGGCTGACACACGGATGATAGATCAGCCCTGTGCATAATCCATTAAGTTTTGTATTAAAAACTGAGGGCCCTTTGGTACAATGAAAGAAACTGAATACCTGCAAACCCATTCCGAACAATGATCTAATATACCATAACCCTACTGATAGCCTGCAGTGATGATTAGGACAGCTGATTACATGCAAGGGAGAAACAAGAATTAAAGTCCTTCCATCCTGCACAAGAAAAGTACAATAGCGTCATTATAAACTCATCGCAGACCAGTGATGTTTCCTGACTTCTCCACACAGAGATCTTATAGCAGGACATCCTAAAAACTCAATGTTGGTATCGCGATTATGGTCTGTCTTAACTCATGTTCACTGATACCCCAGCAAACGGGGCCAGGGAGATACATTCACACTGTCCTTCTTCCTGAGGCAGTTGGACAAAGAGCAACGCAAAGCACACACAGTGTGACAAGTCTACGAGTAACCACACGGCAGGAGTCAAGCAAGCAGCTCAGGCACATCCAGATTCCATCCAAAGTTTCCAACACAAGTAGCCCACAAGCAAGCTTCAAGAATAATTTTATAATGCTGAAGTGAATCTCATCGTAATAAAACCCTGCAT
The DNA here is from genome assembly GCF_000699145.1 of Aptenodytes forsteri. Taxonomy (NCBI): domain Eukaryota; kingdom Metazoa; phylum Chordata; class Aves; order Sphenisciformes; family Spheniscidae; genus Aptenodytes; species Aptenodytes forsteri. Next base: position 1,505,091 of record NW_008795323.1, on the reverse strand, counting down.
CTTTTTAACATCTAATTTCCCTACATTATACAAGGCATTGCACAAAACCTGAAAGCAGAACTGATTCCTAAAATCCTAACCACTGGACAGTTCATTAAGAGACTAGAAACCCTTGATCCCAAATAAACACTTTCTAATGCATTAATCTAGACTAGAGATAATAAGCAAACGACAGCATCACATGAAAGAATCAAGAAGTAAGATTACTTCAAAGTTTTGAGTATTATTCAAAATGCTAGACAGTGATTTGCAAAACCATTTGTATTTTTAACTGAAATTTAAATTACCTTCTACAAGTCCAACCGAGTCCATATGCATATAACTGGATTCTCCTATAAGCATATTTCAAGTGTGCAAGTTTGCATACTCCCACGGCCAAACATGGCATCAGTGCTATGTTCTTCTCAAATGGGATCAGCCAAAACCAAAACAAAAACCCACACTTAGGAAATTTTTCACAAGTTGGAGTAGACTTTGTGCAGTCACAGTTAACCAGCCTTCCACTGCACATATAAAAACGAAACCATCTTCCTTCTACAAGGTACTTTTGCAAAATTAAGTATTCAATCTCATAACAAGTAGTGGAAACTTATGCACAGAAAATGCCTGTAACAAGCCCGTGCATAGCTGTCCTTTGACTTAAATACTGATTTTAGAAGCAATTCTTGGTACTTACTACATGACAATCCACAAAGAAAAGACCGTTATTCTTCATTCTCATTCTGAAAATTAATACTGGGTAAGGCCATGCTAAAGACTGCTGTCTTCTGAAGGACTTACTTTAGTGCAGTTCATCTGCGTGCCACATTACAAGAACAACTACCAACCCATTTCTAAACTCTAGCATGGATGCAGAACATATATACTCTAGTATATATGCTCAAAATACAAAGACGCCATTGGTTTTCCCAGGGAAGTACATTTTTTAGGATTCTTACACTACCACACCTGAAATTCAACATCCATGTAAGGAAGTTGTTTTAGAAGTAAGTTATTTAATCAGGCTATCAGACAGATTCTTGCTAACCCAGTCAAGTAACAAATAACTATTTATAGTTATTAGACTATAATATTAGACCCATATATTAGACCCAAGTACTTTACAAAACCAAAACACACTGATGGCTTACTTTCCTCTGTAAGCTCCTTTTCTCAGCCAGCTAGTGAGAGGTAACTTCCCAAACGCCTTCTCCACAACTCAAGATCTTACGCTGAACCTGCATCTTTACACGGCTGAGATCAATTTTAGCAAATTCTCTGCCATTAGGCATCTATTTCTGGCTGCTTCATGGGCAAGTGCTTACAACACAGAGCCTGCTAAGGCATGCCAAGACAGAGACACAGCAAGCACTGTTCTATAACATATTCTGTGTGTCAGCCCTACAGCTATACAGTGAAAGTATTGTCCAGACAACAATCCAAGCAGCGAGCTCTCCGGCCTGGCACAGACTGCTCCATAGACCTTTACCTACAGAACAATTCCAGGGATGCCCAGTCATTGCGACACACCACCACTTCCACCCATCCCAAACAGTAACCATGCAAATATGCCACACCAGTTACAGCTGGCGTTCCAAGCAGCACTCTCCCTTCTTCTGGGAAAAAATGAATAACTTCTGTATTCCCAAGGGAACAGAGACCCGCTTCATTCCCAGCTAGAGAAGATGGTAACCAGCTAATAAAAGCTGCAACAACAACAGTAAGAGCATTACATTAGAGACACTTGCAAGCTCTCTTTCCTCTGTATCAGTAGCTGCAGGTCAAGCTCTCTTTTCCCCTGTGGCCACAGGTCCAAGCTCACCTGTCTTTGACTGTGAACCTTCACCCTACAGGGTCTCTGCTATCTGACTGCTTAGGAATTTCTTATAAAACCCCCTCTTTTAACCCTACTGTTCTCCTATTATGTACTTATTTCTTAATTCCTCTGGTTTTGTTATTTCTTTTGCACTTCCAACTCAAGAAAATCACCCAGTCAATACAAGCACTGGTTTTCATGTTTCAGGTCTTCCTTATCACCAAAAGATAAGCAGTTTCTTGATAAGCGTCTCAACAGTCCTTCCAAACCAGCAGAAGGAGTCCCTTAGGCAAAGCCTGGTACTTCTTTTTGCCCTCCTTGTTGAGCAATAAGTATCTGCAACTCACTTTGTTCAGTGATGACCCAGAGAAAGACAGAACTAGGAACTAAATGTGTCTCCTGATGACAGCACAGAGCATTACTCTTTACATAAGCTACTCATCATGGGCCAGTCTGACATGACCACAAGCCAACACTGCCATTACAAAAGCAACTTCTCACCTTTTACCAGTCACCTATTCTCCTTCTTCATCCTGTGCCAGCACAACCATTTGCAAAACCACATGGAAAACTCAATCGGGGACTTGTCTGCTTGAATAATAATGGAGAATGAATGGGAAGGTTTCTCAAGTGGTTCAGATTCCTGATCTGGCACGTTTCTGGGCATAAAAATCAAAGAGGAAAGACTTTTCAGTGGCAGGATTGGCTTAAGTACCCCAAAACTATCACCTCAGAGATCAGGGAAGTTCTATGCAATTGAAATAAAAACCTCTTTCTGTTTGCACAAGAAGCCTACTAAATGGATGATCAAAGAAATTCAGCCCCTCAATGTTTCAGTAGCAAATATCACTCCCCTGACTTCCAGGTACAAGAGCAATTATTATGAAAAATTCTGCCAAGGGGGGAAGGAGAAGCCTGTGCACCGAAGTTTCCATAGCAATGCATGCTAAAGGCCTTGGACATGAATCATTCTCATACAAAAGCTGTTATAACAGCAGCAAGATAAACTTTCCCTGCATTTACTGTACATATATGAGAATGCAAATAATAGAGCAACAAATAAATCACATCAACTTGAAAAGTGCAGTAGATGAACTAACTTCACTAAAGTTCACATGAAGAGAGAAGATTGCACTTCATCAGGTATTTTTGCACTTCATCAGGTATTTTTCTTTATCAGTGATCATAATATCCAAGCGCTTTCAAGATTAAGGAAAAAAAAAAACCTATAAAAGGAAGGTAAGCATACTAGATAGGCTAGAGTAAGGATGGATTAAAATAGAAGAGACAGGTCTTTTAGTTTGTTTAATGGGACCAAATCTACAACTTGCAGACATCTATCACAGAATCACAGAAATTCACACTGACAGGAATGTCAGGAGATCATTTAATTCCTTGAGTTATAATTTGATCTTACTTTGGGGAAAGACAATCAGTCAGTCATGACAGATGTTTACCTCACCTGTTGTTTAGAACACTCATTGGTGAAATGCGAAGACATTTCTTGACATCTAATGTAAGTCTTTCTGAACTACAATTTTAGTCCGTACTTTTTCTCCTATACAAAAAGTCCTTCAAAACTCATGGGGAGCTTCTCATACCAGACACAACTGGGGTAAACTGGATCCATATGTGAATTCACCTGCATATTTCAGTTTCTGAAAGATGTGGCTGCTTGAGAAGTGACCGCACAAAACTTCAAATACTCTTCAGCCCACATTAAAAGCCACAACTATTTATTCAATCAATATGGTACTCTTAATCTACAATTAAAATATCAGTTTTATTATCAAATGTCCACTGTCTCCTCACAAGGTAAGTGACAATAATCCATGCCCACCAAAACATGTATCCCACTTTACCAATTTCCATTCTCTTCAAAAGAAAACTCCTCATAGGTAGGTACCAGCATTGGAAAGGTGACAATGAAGCATCTCCTTCCCTGCCCTATTACTCATCATTCATTTTCAGAACTTGCTGAATGCATGCATTCAGTTTGAGGGTCCCGTCTCAGCAGACAGTTAATTCTTTCAAAGACAACTGGAAAAAAAGACGAAAAAAACTCCAAACCCCAATAACCAACTTTTGCTGGAAATCTGGTGTTAAATGACAAAATCAAGGATGGAGAAAGTTCCCGCCTCCGCCTCCTCCAAGGGTTTTATATATTTCAAAAGCTATTTAATGTGTTTGTTACATCAGTGATTGCTATAGCAATAGAAAAACAGAAAGTCAAGAAATACTAGTTGGTAAATTCAAGACAAGTTGAAGAACATTTTGCAACTGGCTTCCCCTGCCCCACCCCTGGTTTTTGGAGCTATCAGCTGTAGGCAGAAATCAACGTTCACCTTCACACTGCCGCAATGACCCTATGCATCTATTTTCTTTTGATCCTGCAAGAGTGTGCCACTCATGAGGAAAATGTTTCTTGAATCTACTGGTCTCTGATATTTTCCAAACATTGTACTAACTATTTTATTCCTTAAAAGAAGTATGAGAGAATACAGTGATCAGGACAATTTATTGCTAAGAGCAATTAATTTTTGATGCTACAGTGCGAGGCATTTGTGAGCTATCACTGTAGCATCATTCATTAAGTCGAGCAAATCAAACTCAAGGACTCCAGAGCACAGTCCTAGGGCACATGAAAGAAGAGCACCGCCATGTACATGAAGATCAATTACAGTTAATTGTGCAAATATTAATTTTAGTTGGGGGCGGACTCACTCCGTAGGTAGAACCAATACTACTTTTTTCCTTTACTGGATTCCAGGTCAAGGGTATAACTAAAAAGCCTCTTTCAACTGCCTTACATGAGCAAGATATATACATATTTAAGAGCCTCCATTAGGCTTGCTGCCAAACCAAAGTTAAATCTGAGTGTAACAGTTAAAGGTATAATTTTAAGCGTGAAGTCATGGCACCCACAGCTGTAAACATATCTCAACACTATTCCATTCTTTAGTGTGATTCATAGGAAAAACAAGCAAATTGCTATGGCTTCACTTACATTAAAGGAATAGCTTGTTTTCTAAAGTAAGTTTACAATTTCATCTCATTGTCATGTGCAGATAAGGTCTGCTAAGTCTGAGTAATTTATGGAAACATAGATCATATCAGAAAAAAAACTTAAAGCAAGTCTGAAGTGAAGAAAAGAGTAATTTGAGATGTCCCACTAAAACCAGTTTTTCCTACACAGACTTGGTTAGGGCTCAGGCAGGCATTTCAAAGTTGTAACCGGAGAACAATTCTGCTGTTTATCAGACACAAGGCTCAGAACAACATTTTCACACTATTAGAGGCCATATATATATATTTACACATCCAACTAAAAAACCCAATTCCCTCTTCTACCCCTTCCAGAAAGCTGCTTTCCTAAAACTCTCCCCCCAAAACCAAACGCCAAGGTCCCAACTAAATTGCTATGAGGAAACACTCCTCTGAGCTCACTTTGAGAATAAACTGAAGTATACAGCCAGTAAGGCATCAGGAGAGACAATCTTGCAAAAAAACATTTTCTGTTAAAAACATTATCTGAGCTACCCTTTTAGTTCACCTGAGTGTTTGCCAACAGAACAAAGAAGTGCATGTTTCACAGTGTTTAAGAATTACAGTAACTGGAAGATTTCCAGATTTCACATTCAGCTTGGAGCACTCACTTCCCCACAGGAACAGGAGCACAACTTCCAGTCCCTGCATGGAAGCACAAGAATACCTTGCTCATTCAAAGGAGCATTATTTCCAACCAACACAGAACAGCGTCCCTGTACCTCAAAAGCATCCTCAGCTCCTGACCTCCCCAGCGCTCTGGTGGAAACGCACTGAACAGGATACTTGGAAGCAAAATTTGCAATCAGCAATTAACGGAGAAAAATTACACCTTCAAGTAAGTTGTACTGGACACACATATCTGAGTATTAAGTAGTCAGAACAAAAATAAATATCCAAAAGCATGTTGAATGTCTTTGACATCGCTGCAACAGAAAATATAGGGGTTTTTATTTCATACTACCCATTTGTAGACTGAATGGGAGCCTGGATACATAATTTTCACCTCTTACCTACATGCAAAAATAAATTTATTTTTTTGCGATTCATTGTTTTATTGAAGAGGGTGGTTGCTTGATTTGGTTTGGGTTGGGCTTTTTGCTCTAAAACAGACAAACAAAAAAAGACCTGGGAACCTCCCCTTCTTTCTTTCTCAAAGCAAGAAAAAACAAGCTGTCATGAAAAACAAGGCATGCTTTTACTGCCAAATATATGTCACCACCAGTCAAGGAATCCTCTCCAGAAGTAGATTTTGAAACTGTATCACAAGTATACATGACTGCAAACATTTTTTTGAAAATGTGAACAAAACATCCATACAATGATGTCTGCAATAATGGATCCCCATGGAAGAAAAGTTAGTAGGTATCATTTCAATGACGTAAACTGAACAAGAAAATATGGAAAAACACATTTGATATCAAAACACACAGCCTGTTAGTAGTGAAAGTTTGACTCAATTTTGTATTTTAAATGTGTCATGTTTATTTTAATTGAGCTGTTTCAGATCAGCTAATTTGTCCCAGAACACTGGCATCCTACTACAGACCAGCCCCAGCAAAGTGCTGAGCCGAGGCACAGCCCTGGTTTCACTTTTTAAAACAATTACTACTTTTACCCCTTCTTGACAGTTAAATCTAAAGGACTCGGCTTAAGATAGGATTTGCCTGTGTTGATTTGAAAATCAAAAGTCTGAGGCAAGAGAGACTAACAGGCCAGCCCTACACTGTAAATTTTAGCCACCTTAAGTTAGCTCACCTCTGACTTCAGTGACATTAATAGAGCTCTGCCAACAAAACCTCCTTTTTCAAACATTTACCATTACAATTAGCTTGGGCTTTGCTAGTAAAACTTATTTTATTCATGGGCAGGGAAAGAAGAAAGAGGTGGAAAAATTACCCCAGCAAACCAGCAAGCTGACTTGGCAAATTATCGTTTTTGTGAAGTGAGTTTTCATTCAGGCCAGCAGTAGCACAATTACTAGGTATGACGCAAAGATGAAAGGAGTCAACATATGGCCAGGGACAAGGTGGGACTAAAACCCTTTCAGGAGCAGCTTACAGTTAGGTCTGATTAAGCACATTGTAATACACACACCTGTAATCCACGCTTTGCTGGAGCTAATGTAAATTAAACAAAACTAGCCTTCCCATTTCCCTCTAACTAACCTTCTATGCAGAAGTTAGCACTGGTTTAATTAAGTTAGTTTTCAAAACAGACCACAAGTACTGTAGTTGCTGCAACCTATGACAACATTTTGTAATAGTTGGTGCTATTTCAGTCCTTCCAGATTTGTTTTCACTAGTAAACTCTACAGTTGCAGCATGCAGTAGTATCCATCTCTTGAAAACTATAATAAAGTTATCTGTCCCCACAAACCCTTTGAGCACCTGTACACTTTTATAACCCCCAGCTCTCCAGATGCCTTTGCTACAGCTGCATGGTCCTACCACAGTATAACATCTTGAGGCACTGGCCATCCATTAACGAGACCGTCAAGTAAACCCTGGCACCATTAACATGTTAGGGTATTCAGTGAGGTACAAGAAGTAGCCATACTGCATTTGCAAGGGCCAAACTATTAGTATGTTAAAAAACATGTTTCATGAGAATGAGAAAAAGAGGTAAGACTCATTTGCTGAACTAAGTAAAGCAACTGTCTTGTCTGTAATTGTCTTCATAGTTTATCAATTTATAGAAGACTTCAGTGTACTGCAGAGGATAGATTCAAGTTTTGCTGTAGTACCATATAAATTGCCCCCCCAAAAAAAAGAATATAATGCTTTTGTGGAAGAATTAAGATCAGCAAATATCAGAACAAGACATAAATATATAACTATGAAAACATACATAAATATATGTATGAGACATCTGACAAAGCAAGAAAGTTGCGGCTTAGCCGCAAGAACGAACTGACCACATAGGAAGACTTTCCTCATCTGGAAAACTGTTTCCACCTTCCACAAATAATCAAAAGGAGGATTGGAAGGAGGGAGAAGAGAGGAGGTCAAATCAAGATCTGTTACGCACAATCTTTTCTCGCCAGAGCCACAAGCATATTTCTTTATGTAAATTTTCAGATTCCAACAGACCAGTGAACTCTGCAAAGGTCAGTCCAATATTTAGCCTACCCCAAAGCTTTGCTGAAACAGCTCTTCTATCTAAATTACCACTTTCAGCTGTATGAATTTTCCAAAAATAGACCTTTTTACATCAGAAAAAAAGGCAAATCAAGGGAGTGGTTACTGTAATTTAAGTCTACTGAGTATCACTGTGCAAGCTGTCTACAAGTTTTATGCTAGACAGCCTCATCATGATCCAAACAACATTGTGCTTTCAGGAAGGGCCATTTGGAAATATCAGTGGTTATCCCTGGCTCAGGAAAGTTTTCTGCAATTTTGACAGCTAAGACCTTTTTGGGTTATAAAGGTATCAATTTATATCCCAGTCATATATGCAACCCAGAGTTTTCAATCACTTGGTAGTACAGTTCTGCATTAGACAGAAGACTGCTTAGTGCTAGGTTTCATTTTATGGCACTTATTCTAGTTACAGGAAGAAGATAAAAACTTCCCCGAAGTCTTCACCTTGGGCTCCCATCTATGTTTTGATCTCTGTAAGCCTTTTTCTACTTAACAGAAAAGCTCATTAACAATGACTATAATAACCTAAAACATGAGGATGCTCCCTACTTCCAGTTTACAATAAAATATATTTACTGCTTGAAGAATGAGTACAAGTCTCTTCTGCACAAGAATCCCCTGTTCAATAACAAAGCCCCGTCCAAGCTATATAGTGAGATGTCTACAACCTAATGGTTACTGCTGCCAGCCACAGTACAGTCAGAACAGACTCAGTGTGGGCTCAGTGTGGGTATTTTGCTCTTACAGGAGCAGGAAGACCTGTTCCAAGCAGGGTTAGAAGCCACCGCAGTGAAAATGCTGACAAGCAATTTATATCATGACTCAACATTGTTAACACAGCTACTACAGCACGTTATTACTTTCAGCCAACAGCACCTCAGAGGACCCTAAGCCATAATGAAAAGTTATCCGAGCTGATAAAACATGGGAGTTTTCATTACTTGGAATTAATTATTTGTCCCAGTCTTCACTGCTGCTCCATCTGGACCACAAGACAGTGGTGAGCAAATATCTCATCTCTGTCTCACAATTAAGAGATTCATATTTATTTTGCAAGCTATTGCCAAATAATTAATGTACCACCTCTGACAATAACACGTCCTGTAAAAGTGTCTTACACACACCCAAAAAAAAATGTTTTGACTAAAAGAAAAAAAGAAAAAAACCCCAAAACACACAAACCACCAAACCCCCAAACCCGACCTTCTCTCCCATATATTCCCAGAGCACCAAAATAAGCTCATATAATTGGTCATACTGGACTAACCTTACTTTTGAGTACTTTAAAACTGTGCCACTCAGACTTTAAGTTTTTCTAAATTTAGAAAAGTGGGTGATAGTAAGACTTCAGCTCTACACTTGTTCATTTCAAGAACAACAAAAAGCTTCTCGGGTCTGTAGCAGACTGAAAGCTCTACAATAGTATCAGATTACTTTGGCAGACACACACACACACACAAGTCAAACACCTAAGATGAATCAATCTATTCTCCAAACATACAAATATGATCAAAAGGCATATTGATATAAGCAGAAAGTATCATCGTTATTCCTGATAATACAAGAAAAAAGTGCTAGTGGGGGAAAAATGAGCTTCAAGTGGGTCAAGGAACTACCAGCAGTTGAACCCAGAAAATTTAAGGTATGTTTAATTTCTTCATTGAAGCAGAAGCACTGACTGAAAATAACACCCCTTCTACTTTCCAATACAAGTGAAAAGCAAGGAATTTAAAATATAAAAAAACCCACCAAAAAAACAAACCTTACATGTAGTTAGAATGAAAAGCTTTAAGTAAAATCTCACACCAGGTTTTCTGTAATACTGTAATGATAATATTTCATGATTCCAGTACTTCATTTGTAGAGGAATAACGCACTGCTGTTCACAAAACCAGAAGTATAGTGCTAAAAAAATCAAACAGCAACATATTTTGCTTTTTAAAAAGCAAATGCAAGGCAACTTCTTTACAAAGAATAAACTCCTTTAAAGGGGCAAAAAAATTCAAGCATCAAATATCATTAGGATCTACATTACTAGTATGTCAAACAGCAGCTTTTTGCTGCTGAATGGATCCCACCCAGAGAGAATGCACAAAGCCGTATTTGAACACGAAACAATTCCCATGATTAGTTCAGTTACAACCAAGGCAGTGGATGGGGGAAATTAAGCTTAAAACTGCAATTTTGCTCCTATTCTGATGCAAGTCATCGACTCCCTATTAACTCCAGTTAAAATTCTCACACTCACAAGCACACAACACACTCCAGAGTCTCTTAATCAAAAGGAAAGAATGGCTGTTTTACTTAGAACAGAAAGAAAACAGAAACAAGTGAATCAGAGAGCTACGTGTATTTATTACAGGAAGAAAACTTCTGAGTATAAAGCACCAAAGTGATACACTACAAAGAAATACAGACAGTCAATGCAGCATGTTTCCAAGGTACCTGTGCCAAAGGCTCAGTGACTCAGGGTAGCGTGAAGCTAGGAAACAGAACTTCAGTTTAAATTGTTAGTATGGCACTAAATGCATATAAACAGACTCTAATGCAATTAACTTGTTAAAACTGCGTATGATTTAGTACAGAAGTCAATTAAGGTTTTACATTATGAGCATTATGATTTTCCCATACTGCTGAGCCTACTAACACTGGTATTTTGGATAGACATTTCTGTAGTCACATTTTTCCTGACGTGTTCTCTCCTCTTCATGTGTCTTCTTTTTAATCCTATTTTGTAAGAGCCAACGATAAATACAGCACAGGAAGGAGAGAGGACTATTAAGGGAGAAGGCAGGCACTGGTATTTAAGTGTGAATTTAGCTTTAGTGTGAGCAGAATTATCAGCCTGTCACTGGAACGAGTGCAGAAAAGAGTTTCTAAAATGACTACGAGAGATAAGAATGGAGTTTATTTAGCCTAGAAAAATACACAGTAAGGGGAGAAGCTGGCACACAGGCAAAAGGAAACACCAAATGGGGAATCTATGAGATTAAAATGACCTAAAATTGTGTTACTAGCAATACGGGAATTCACATTCTTTCCCAACGCCAAACGGTAAACTGATCCAGTTGAACAATTTTTTCCCCCTTAAATGCAAGTTCATTTTCAGATTAACATCTCCACAGTCATACGAACACTAGTGACAACACAAGAGCTGGCAGTTCTTCCACTTTCATGCATTGTGCTTTCGGGGGGGTAGAGGGTGGAGGGGTTGGAACCAAAACCCAAACAACACAAAAAACAAACGGACCCGTTCCAAATGTTTTATCCAGTGTGTTCTTTTCAGTCCTGAGAAACAAGAAAAAGAAGGAGAACATGTCCTACTGCTGCTTTGTACTCATTCTAAACAGTAGAGGTTTAATGAAATGATAATGTTCAGACAGATTATTAGAGGCATCTCACATGCTGAGCCTCTGAATGTTGCCAGGCTTATTAACAGCAAACTTTCATAACAGCAGCTATCATGTCTTCAATATTGCACCACGTAAACCTTGTGGACAAATTGAAATATACGAGGCTTCATGTACAGGACCAAGTGAAATTTGTATTTGACCAGTATCAAATTACGCCCACTTGAAAATTTAACTAGTTTTATCAGAGAGATATCGTCATTTCATTATGTATCCTTCTTCTTCTACAAACACAGAATTGAAACGTACACACCAAATCCAGTGTCAGACAACACAGAGGGTGAGTCTGTAATATTTCTGCAAGCCCAGGGGTAACTAGGTTCAAAAGCTAATAGAAATCCCAAACGAAACCAAAAAGATTATTTTTACTGGACAAAATGTTTGCCTTTTAAAAAGCAAACTTCTATGTAAAGGCATCAAGATAACATTACACAGGAAAGTAAGTTCACAGGTCATCCATTAATTTGCAATGGTCATCTTAAATATACAACTGACACTCCATAGCAAAAAGACCCAAGATGGTAACTTCTCTTCACATCTCCCTCTTAGTGTAACATTCATTTTATTTCATTAATTCAAATTGTACTCATTTAATGGGTGTTGTACGCTAGACAAACTGGAACACATCAGAGCAGTGATCCACTTCTAAAAAAATGTTTTTACTTAGGTATTCATTAAATGTTACAGCAGAGTCAGATTAAATCTTCAACAACAGAACTCTAACCCAGACAGAAGTCCAATCCAGCACTGCTAGGAGCAGCCACATCAGATTTTTCAGGTGTTATTAAAAATCACAACACTTCCAACCACATGGATAGAAAGGAAAACTCATAAATACAAGTCAGGTTAACTTCTGTTTTTCCCATCTTTAACAGAATTGCTTTGAAAAGTGCAAACTGACACTTTTGTATGAATCCTGAAGCCCACTGAAACAATAGTCTCTAATTTTTACATTAACTTAAAATAATTTCCCTAAGGATTAGGGAATTAATAGCTCAATACTTTTAGGAAAAATACAGCACCACTGGGCTTGATAGGGATGTCCATGTACCAGCAGGCTCAGAATGACTTAATATATGCCTGGCATCCAGGAGCTACTATAAAACAAACACTATGTGGTTTTGAAGACATGCTGCTGATGCTATAGTAGAGGACTTGGCTTTCCAGGAAATTTTACATGCTGGAAGCCTGAATGCTGATCCTTCAGCATCTATTTCGATTCACATTTTCATGTAATATATGTAGTAAATAACAAAATACAAATTAAAGTGAGTGACCAGATTTAAGCATTTCAAATAAACAAAATAGACTTTTCAACTCAGCAACAGCCTCATGCTATCATAATGCATACAAGTAAAATCAAACAGTATTTGTGGAGAGGAGCAATCTCTTATTAGACCAGCTAATATACAACTGGAGAGACATAAGCTTTTCAATACAGAAACACGAGAGGTTTTGAAATCCTCAAGGGGTACACCACCTACAAACCACCTACATATCAGTTAGTTGAAAAAATTGCCTCTCACCACAAATATATTTACCATCATATCAACAATATTAGAAAATTGGTATAGTAACTAACTAAAATTTGAAAATTTTACATTTTCCTGCTTAAGAAAAAAAAAGTGTAGAGCTAAAGATACTCAAAATGTATTAAGAAAATGAAAAAGGAATGTCACAGTTTTCTAAGCAGCATCTGGAAACTGATAAGGGGCAAAAATACCCCTCAGTTGCAAATGTAATATTTTAGCAATCAATATTGCTGAAATTTGGAATTTCAAAACACATTAGCGTATTTGCATAAGACTTTTGTTCTAGTCATTCAAGTTTTAAGCTAGGCAGCCAGGTTATGTTTTTAAAGCAGTAGTCCGTATAATCAAGGGTGTAAGACAGCTCATATAAAACAGAAGTCTAGCTCTCTACAAAGTTATTTGTTAAACACATTTAATTAATTTAACTTTCAGAACTGTCTTGAGGTTTTTCCCCATACACATACAATGTATATGGGAATGCCTTAAAACCATTACATACAACCTAAGTTTTCTTCTCCAAAACCTATATTGTACTTGTAACATTTTTGTATTTTCTGAATCCAGAAAACTGTTTAACGCTGATAGAGGACAATTTTCTACTAAACAACCTATCTCAATCGAAAATCTACATTTTTTCAGCCAGAATGCAAGCACCTGGAGTCTTAGAAACATTACAAAGGTATTTCTTATGTCCCCCATAACCATTCCTTCCTTTCTAATTTGGCACCTCTGCTCAGTTTCATCCCTGTTCTGGATTCCCATGTCTCAAAGCCATCTACAAGAATACTACAGAGGTAAATCCTCCCAATATCCTTCCGTAATCCTCAGAGTTACTTTAAGCAACAGACCAGACTGAAAATACCAGAGTCCCTTGGGAAGCCAGAGATTACATGCTGTTGTGCTGCATTTATATTTCTGCTGATATTTCTTGCTCAGGAACAAAATGCTTTCCTGGAAAAGGTTTTGTAGCGAACATCCAGATGTTTAACCTCCCTAAAAATAACCAAGTTCACCCTTGGAACACTCTTTTAATCCCAGAGCATCCTACAGGCAAAAGCACTCACATCAGAACTAGAAGATAAACTCAACTCCAACAGAAGTTAAACTCAGAAAAACGTAGTAGCAAGATGACAAAGCTGACTCAAACATATTAGCATTTTTTGTTGATTGTTAGTTTAAGTATTATGCATAAGCCACCTACTAAATTTAGACATAATCCACATTCAGTTTGCCACTTTGCTTTGATTCCTGTAACTAAAAACTATGCTATTTGGAGTCCATAATAATACTAAAATGCTATTTCACTTTCACAGCATTATTCAGATTTGAATGTACAGTGATGAACAAAGTAAAACCAGTAATTTAAAAATATCGCTTAATCATCCTTAATATTTTATTTGAAAATTACTTTTGCGTAAGTAGTAAAGCACAGTGAGGATGTAGCTACTATAAATTTTAAGCTGTTTTTAAAACACTTTCATTATTTCTTGGTGTTTGGGGGACTTTTTAAGTTAAGATTTTATGCATGAGCAACTGCATCTTGTGTTTTGAAATACAAAAAGAGAAAATTATCTTAATCTATGTGTAAGTGATTAACTTTCATCAGCCATGCATAAAGTTGCAAATCAAATACTACAATCAGAGACAGAAAAGTAAATTACATACTTTTCATTCACAGACATGAATTCCAAAAGTTTACAGAAACAAAGACACAGAATACAGAAGAAGAAATGTGCTGCTGCTTCTGGACGTTCAAAAAAGTAATTTTAATATTTGAAGTTTATAAGTAACAATTAGCTGGAACAAACTCATGCTCTGTGTGTTAAATTATTAAGAAAAAAAAATTAAAAATCAGCTCTGCTCAAATTCATCCCAAGCTAGGAAAAAACCCCACACCACTCTGGAAAGCGTGATTTCAGTCTACATACAAGTATTAATACCTACTATACAGCCATTTAACTGTCACTTTTGCATAGCTGCTAGTGTATGAAAATATCAAAAGGCTCTGGATGAGAAACAGGAAGGAGCTTTGGAATTTATCTCTATTAAATATTATTCTTCCCCACATTCCAACAGTGAAGATCCAAGTGACTGCTTCAGACTTACATCAGAGATCACATATTGTCCAGACCAGATTTTTGTCAAGCCCAGCAAATGAAGGCTAGAACGATGCTGTGCCAGGGGTGGACTAAAGCATGGCTAGAGGAGCTTCCCCAAGTGCAGGCACAAACCACAGCTGAAGTCCCACGTCACTGTATCTGGAAAGAAGCACACACACACGCAAAAGACTTTCCCTTTAGGCTTCTCTGTCTGCCACTCTGGAAACGAGCAGCGGCTGATGACAAGGCATAAGCCGCTCTAACACTTCACAAGAAGCAAAGCGCACGATTAAGCAGTTTAAAATCAAAACAGCACAAAGTTTAAGACATTTTTCCTGCCTGTTTCGTTTCCTATATTTTAATTTTAAGAGAGTTCTAAATCAAGGTATCTGAAATGCAAGAAAAAGCAAGTAATTATGTAAAAGGAACAAAGTTGGGTGACATCTTAATACAAGAAAGTAACAAAAAAGTGACATGTGATTTCTGGATGGAAAACTGAAGAGAACTTTTCTTTATTCAGGACTTAACACTGGTTTATCCAAATGTTTTCCTCTAATCTCTCCAAAAATTACTATAACAGTACAACTCTTGGAAAGCACATTTTCAACCCCAAACTAGTTCTAAAAATAATACACACATACAGAGCCACGTTCACAGCACACATCTTACGGCAAGGGCTCACATTTATTTGTGATACTGCAGGAGATGCTTAGGAGATTGCATTTGTGCCAGTCAGAGCGAAGTTCTCAGACAGCAACTAGTACTTGCTGACACCTCAGTAGATGAATGGGAACACTTCCTTTTTTTTCAGCTGCCATGCTCTCTACAAATTTGTTTGAGATGTTCAGTCAAATGGCGTTGTAGCAAATGGATACAGAGGTTATTCAAGTCCTCCTACCTGGGGCATCTGAAGCACTTCATTTACAAGACCATGCTCCCTACGCAGCCAGTGGAGAGAGGCACGCTTCTACCGAGGGTTTGCAGTTATCCTCTGGTCTCTCCATTCAGTTCAGTATTTATGCAGTCCTAAATTTGGAGTTTAAAATTAAGGTGATGTGAATAATCACCCCATAATTTCTGAAGCAGATAAGAGTAATAATTCAATAATCTACTTAAACTTTGTTGAATAGTTGGTATTTTCTTTCTCTTATGAATAACTTATTGTGAAGGTAAGAAACTATATGGATTGACACTAGTATGACACATAAACAATCCAAAATAGTTTTCACCCAGTTTAGCTCATGATGAAGCCAGCCTTCATCCTTTTCTCTTTCAACAGCTATCACTTATTATGTTCACCTAAGCAACCCCATGGGAAACCACAGACATTACCAAATATTAGGAACTCTGTGGAAGGCAAATGCTGGATTTGATCAGGAATGTGATGACAAAGAGTTTGCTCTAGGTTTCTTGCATGTTTTAGAAAGCCAATTTGTTTATTAATTCCTTTTAGGGGGAGAATGACATAGATTCCAGAGATGTAATCATCTAGATGAAATCTTGTATCACAAAACAGAAAGCATGAACCACAATGTCCGCTCTCCCGGGAATGAAGGAGGATAAATATCTAATCACATAGGTCCTTGACAAAGGAAAACAGTATCTTTTTTTAAGAAGAAAGACTAGAAAAGCACTTTCTCTTTTAACATTAGGCGTCTTATTTTCTCCTGCAGTAGGTGTGCAATGGCAGCACTACCCAGTTACAGACACGGTGCAGTATGAACTACCACAATGGAGACACATCTTTTGCTCTAACATCATCGGCAATGTGGGTAATTTTCATCTTTTTGTATTAAACAAACATTACTAATAACTTTTTCTGAGGCGGGAAAGAATATACAAATTATCCACCACAATTCAGACAAGACGGAATTTAATTCATATTACTTAGGAGGAAGAGAAGAGAGGCAGAAGTAGCATATCTGGTCACAACGTACCACAGAATTATCATTAGTTTTGGAGTCTCCAGTATTAGATGTGGACAATGAAGACACTACCAGCGGTTTTCTTCCGTGTTGGTATTTCCCAGATGTTCAACACATACCTTAATAGGCCTCCTAATTTCTCTTTGAACTCCAACCAACGCTAAAATAGTCTTCTGGATTTATTACCTACTTCCCAGACTCTGCAACGGCTTCCCATTCATTTCACAATTACAAAGTTGTCTCCTTTTGGTTTCTGAGACCTACGTGAGAAACCGCTAAGCATGAAATTGCCAGTCATCAGTTATTTAGGGAACTCATGGCCTTCCCAGTTTCAGACCCTCAGTACTGAACAGAGGGGTCTCTCTGAATGTGTTTCTCTCTAGTGGAACACAGATCTAGTTCAGGACACAATGTTTCTCCTAACCACATCCCTTCATATGCACCAGACAAAACGAGGCTCTTCGAAATATGTGGCTCTTCCCTTCTACCTTCAGTAGATAGATAGCATGAATCAGAAGGTTATAATTTTCATTTGTAAACTGTGAGCTACCTTAGCAATAATTGTTCTATAAATTTATAAGACACATAAATTGTGAGCATAAGTAGGCTGTATTCTTTCCTTGCCCATCTTTCTGTGCAATTCTAACAGTGTCTTAATTAGCAGCATGAATTATTTGCCATGGCAATAGGGAAATAATCAAAGCACAGAATTATGATTTCCCTGAGAGTTCAAACAGAAGACATTGGCTAGAGATACACCACCTGAAACTTTATTAGCAAAAGACAAACAAAAATATAAGCATCTCTACCACGTCCAAGCCCAGACTATTGCACAAGTGAAAAATTCCTTTACAAAACACAGTACAGCTATATGAATGCTACGATGCTCCTCATGGTGAGCTATGAGACATGTAAGCAACCGAGCCTGGAAATGTCCTAGCACATCTGTGACAGTTACCTAACTTAATGTTCAGGCAATTGTCACAGGCAAGTTGTAGCAAAACAGTAGTGTCTGTAACATTTGATTACAGACTTCCGATGCCACAGCATAAGCCATTCAATAGAAATTCTTTTCTTTCAAGAAGTTAAACAACTATGAATTCCTAAAACAAGAAAACAAAAAAAACAGTTCAAGTGAATGCCCCAAAGTATAGAAGCTCTTCCTAAAGTTTGTGTATACAGGTTATTTAATTTAAAATAAACTTAAATTTAGTGCTTCCAGAGTCAATCATTCTTTCTCCAGAACAGTTTGGAATAGTCGAGTGACACTACAAAAGACAGCTCAAGTTTCTGGCATCTTAAAACAGAGGATGTTCTAAAACAGTAGAAATATTTCTCTTTATAATTAGCAAATAAACCAAACAATCTGAAGTGTCAGAATAAACAAATAAGCCAGAAAAAGCATCACAGAAGTGCCCAGAGCTAACTGTCCATACAGACAAGTTTAATGATTAGTTACATGGAATTTCTTTTTAAGGAGAGTCCTTTAACAGCTAATATCGGGGTTTTTTTGCTAATACTAATGACCGGTAACACTGCTTGTATTTTCTAAGAGACAAGCACTTTACAGTAACGAGTCCAAGAAGTGATGTAACACAAATATTTTCAACTCCAGCATACGCAATGCAAAGCTGCTATTCAGACAAAATGCCGGACTAATGGCTACATCCCAGATTGAACAGAAGACCTAGGTTCAGGAGCATAACTCCCATTTCTACCACAGAGATGGAATATGTCTTAGTGTGAAAATTACACTTGGTACAGAACACAATGGCTTGTTAATAAGCAAAGCAGGTAACTGATTACCTTGCCATTAAACTCTGCTGAGATCACGGACTTCCAATTCTCTCTCAATGTCATGAAAACAACGACACGGATCTTAAATCCAATCAACACAGTTACATAAAGGGTTTCTCAGCCACTCTCTTCACATTTTCTACTTAGGAGAGTTTTTGTAACTTTCCAGTGGGGAACGCATAGCTTGGCTAGGCAGCAAGGAGGTTTTGTAGCTGATCTAAAACAGAGCAACACCTTAAGAGGAATTAGGAACCACACTGCTAATCACGTGGCAGCAGAAATACAACACGTTTCTTGAACCTTACCCAGCACACCTTCACATTCATGTGATCCTCCTTCTTGGGGACAGAGGTCCCCAACTTGACAAAGGTTAGTCACTTTCCTAATTCCAAAATGAAAAGCAAGTTCTGGTACATCTCTGGTACATTTATACCATAATAAAAAGATTTGAAAAAATGACTTTTGTTATGAAAATTGCAAATGGTATTACAGAATTGTGCAGGATTTTTATTACCATTTGGGCTTATGTTCCCCACTTGTCATGTATCAGAAATGGGTGGTGGTGGTGGTGGTGTATCTTTAAGTTTAGTAACACAAGAATTAAATTAAAAAAAAAAAAAGAAAAAAAAGGAGAAAAAAAAGCTTAGTTATAAACATGCTGAAAATTTAACTGAGGACCCCCCCCATCATCAAGAAAATGTCCACTTCGCATTGATTTCTAAAAAACATCTTGACATATTATATATCCAAGACACTTTCAGTTACAGAACATCTACTACTCAAAGCAAACTTTGTTTCCAAAATAAGAGCACTATGAAGTTCTATTACTTGGGCATTTTGCAGAGTCACTGTCCTCAGGTGTCCACAACCTTAAGAAAATCTAAATACTTGCTTAATTTTACAGTGTTGAATAGCTTGCATGGAAAAAATGTGGGACATCACTCACCTGATAAGGCACCATACTTTCTAAGAATCATAAATTCACATCATTCCTACAACTATTTTTAAATTATTTCCTTTGTTCCTCTCTCATACGAAAAAAAAAGAGAAAAAAAAGAGGAAAAAACCAAAAACAAAAACAAAAAACAAAAAAAGAAAAAAAAGAAAAAAGAAAAAAGAAAAGAAAAAAAAGAGGGAAAAAAAAAAAAAAGAAAAAAAAGGAGAAAAAAAAGCTTAGTTATAAACATGCTGAAAATTTAACTGAGGACCCCCCCCATCATCAAGAAAATGTCCACTTCGCATTGATTTCTAAAAAACATCTTGACATATTATATATCCAAGACACTTTCAGTTACAGAACATCTACTACTCAAAGCAAACTTTGTTTCCAAAATAAGAGCACTATGAAGTTCTATTACTTGGGCATTTTGCAGAGTCACTGTCCTCAGGTGTCCACAACCTTAAGAAAATCTAAATACTTGCTTAATTTTACAGTGTTGAATAGCTTGCATGGAAAAAATGTGGGACATCACTCACCTGATAAGGCACCATACTTTCTAAGAATCATGAATTCACATCATTCCTACAACTATTTTTAAATTATTTCCTTTGTTCCTCTCTCTTGCACAAATTGCCAGCAGAAGAATTAATAAGCCAGAGAAACAGAGGATAAGTTGGATCTCTTCAGATGATTGAGGGCATTATTCAGTGTCCGGAGGGGTCAGGAGATTCTGTTATCTTACTTCAACAAACAGGTCTAAATTTTGAAAGACTATGGCACTGCAGCCTTTCCAAATTAGTCACATAGATCCTATTAATAAATTGCCATGGAGTTCTGGAACCCTGTTCATCCAAAGCTATCCATTTCCTACGCAGTACCAAGATATAGGATATTCAACAGCAAGTTTCCTGATAGCATGGAAAAATTCCATCACAAAAAACTTCCAATAGTTAAACTACAAACAGTAAATTCAAGGCTACTATTAGTAACAAGGGATAACAAATTTTCACACTTTACCATAATGAAAGGAAACTATATTAGTGTTTTCCAGAACTGAAGCAATGTTATTTGAACAAGGTTCCAGACAATTGAGTCTTTAACATAAGAAAACACAGCCTGTCTTCTAGAAATGCAATTCAGCCTCGTCCCAGACACTGTCAGTCATCCAAGTCCAGACATGGCATTCTTCCAAATAAGGTTGTTCAAGATAAATACTCTATACAACCAACAGCTCAACTTCACCTTCCTCCTCTTACAGCGATATTACCTGAGTATTCAACATCCTCTGAAGATCCAGGGCTAAGTTCATCTAATGTGCAACTGAGCCAATGCACATCATCCTGGCCATATTTATCGATATTCAATCATACACAGAATATTATGGTTGTCATAGTGCCAGCAAGCAGTTAAAAAAGGGCAGTGACAAAAGAAGACAGATTAATTATGTGGCAGAAAGAGAGGACTCTCAGGATACGCAGGGAAATTTCTGTACATCTGTTAGCCTGCAATATTCTGCAAGAGAAATCCCAGCGCAAAGGGCAGAGCCCCACACCAACACTGCTGTGCTGAGACTGTCCTTCAGTCCATTCAGGCAAGTGCAGATTTTGCATGGCCATCATGGTCAGATGCTTGCCAAGGTGTCTTAATTGTGTTAACTAAAGTGACTGCTCAGTTTGCTACAAGAGCTAACCAGGCAGCCCTCAGCTGAAAAGCACAAATAATCCAGCACTAGAGATGTGACAAGCTGTATTGCCTCCAAGGACCTAATAACCTACTTCACCTTGCAAATCTTATTGTAAAGCACTGTAAGATAAACATGTAATCATTTTGGCAGCTTTGCTTGGACAGGAAACAACACACTGAGCAAAAAGAATACCTAAATATTTAAGACAATAAATCTTAACAAATCTGTAATCTGACTTCTTATGGGACGCAGAGTCAGGTAACTGACTAAAACAGAAAAGTTCAGACCAGAGTAAGAGAAGTATCTCCATCTGAAGCAACACAGAGAAGAATACACAGAAAAAGTACAGCAGGTTTCCTAACAAGCACACAAAGGAATACCACTACTCAATGCTGTATCTGATCTCATCCAGGAGCCAAAACCAGAAGACGAAGTTGGTCCTCTTCTATGTGTACAGCTTCACTCAAGACACATACATTATACTGGAGAGTCTATCTTGAGTGGCCTAACTTGCTCTCAAAGTATTACCTAAAAACATTCTGTGCATATACCTGTTTAACTTATTTTCCTCATGACCAGCTCCATCCTTTATCATCGGGCTCTCACTCTACCCCTGCTCCTCATCTTTCATGGGCTTCCCAAGGTTGTAATCAAAGCTTCACTCCAGGAGAGCAAGCTGCCCCAGACCACTATAAAGTCTGTGCCCAGTTCTGGACTTTGTAACTGTCAACACATCCAGACCCAGCAGTACAGATATTCTACTGCTAACCTTGTTCTAACTATCTGGACTATAATACTAACTGGAGCCAAGGCCTAATAAAAGAGGTGTTTATTCACATTCATAAGGTTTATTTCTGTAAATGATAGAGCTGATCAAGCAGAGCAGAACTCTGATGGCAGAACACCCTGCAAATCCCACCTCTTTGGTAAGTCACTGCCTCCTCATAAAGGAAATGCAACAATTGAAGCTTCACAGTGGTTCAGAGACCAACAAAGTGCAAGAATACTTGTACTAGAACCATACAACTGGTTTACCTGTGAGATACAGGTGTTTTGGTAACAAGCACTACAGAAAAGCTTAACATGTACATATGCAGGTACTACTGGGAAGAATTAATTAAATTAAATCCTAGAACAGGTCCCAGGAACATACCCTAGCAGAGACCCCAGGATCTCTATCTTTTCCAACAACTAAGTACCATCACTTTGTAGTTTACATAGATTCAAAAATGCAGCTGGACAAACTGATGGAAGAACACTCATCTAAGACCTAATGTACAAAGACACTATGAAGTCCTCTCAGATTTGGAGGATATTGATCTGAATGTTGCATTGCTTCCTAGACAAAATGCATCTCTCCATCCCAGTACAAAAAAAAATTTCTTCTCATTTCTAGGTTTAACTTCCACAGCGATTCCCATCCTTAAGTTACAAATATGGAGAATATCTTGATTCTCTCTAATGTTTTTTTAAGATATCAAAATGTAGTAGGTTCTCAAATCAGAAAAAAGGTTGTTTGTTTTTATCACTAAAGTCAGAAAGAGGATGTTATCTCATCTGTATTGACTCTACTCTCGACTTAAAAAAAACAAAACAAAACCACACCTCATACCTTTGACACTTAGGCCAGTATTTTATTGATTATGTGCTTGGAAGTCCAAACTCTTTTTAGCAATGTATTCAGAAGTCAGATCAAAAAATAAAACTAACAACTAATAGTTTAATCAAAGCATTTAACAATCAGGCCTTACAATCAACAAGCCAAAACCTAAGTCAAATTGATCAGTATGACCCTGTCGTACAGAAAGAGCAGCTCTGAGTGCTACTGATGAGTTGACTTACCCGCACAGTACAGTATTATGATATATACTTTATCATGACATGCCAGGGTAGAATTAAACACTATTTTCATTAAAATTCCGTAAAAGAATGAGTTAACACCATTAGCACCAAACTATCAATCTTCAGTGACAATGCTGAAAGTACATTCCTGTATGAGTCAAAGCTATAGAGTAGCCAGTCTGTCTCGCCAGAGTAAAGCAGCTTTCATCGTGCTGAGTCTGTATCAAGACAAAATAATGTTGTCAGATGATGGCTGGTGAGATTTTGACACGAACGTGACTATTCACAACTGCACAAAGTGAAGAGAGGGGATTCAGCTGGCATGAAAATACAAAATACAGCCCATCAAAACAGGCACCCTGTTTTTCCTATCTCCAATTAAGAGAGAGGCAAACTCAAAAAAACATCTTGACAGTAACAAATGTGGCCACCTTACAGATAAACACACCACATACATGAGAGATGTTGTCCTGTGATAGACTGCACAGGGCCTGATCTCTGCCTTACAACCTGAGTGCAAGAGAAGCACCGTACATTAATACACTTGAGTGTCAGGCTTAAGGTAGCGGTTTCAGTTCCAGGTGCAAAAAACAGGCAGCAGAAGAACAGATGGAGGCTGTTTTCAACAAACTCTAGCCCAGATATCTAAACCCCTTTGTTTGTGACAACAACAAAAGGTAGGAACATTCTTTAGAGAGGGTGCTTTGGGATTCTTATGAAACTTCTTCCAGTAAAGCACCGTGCAGAGAAGTATTTCTGGTTTATGGCAGACTTTTTTCATCTTTTGATTTAGCTTTAAGGTAGCTCTTTTTTATGTTCCACCTGCAAAAACATAAAAAAAAAAAAGAGAAAGATAACTAGCTGGAAAACTAACATTGGGGTTGTTGCAAGGCACTTAAGTATGATAAAGAGGTTCTTTCTGTTCTGTACCATCTGTAACTGCTAACAGCTGCATCTGCTTTAGAAGTAGTCAAGTTAGCAGAAAATTAAAAAAAAAAAGTTCAGCTCTTCACCATTTAGCTTTAAAGTTTCCTTTTTTGAGAGAAAAAAAAAAGCTCGTTAAACTATTTTCAATGTAAAGCTTAATTAGATTCTACTCTTCATCTTCAAAACCCTACAGAGATCATAATATTCCCCACGAGAGCTTTTAGCCCTTCATGTAACTTCTCAGATCAGCTATTCAAGTGAAGGTATAGGATCAGCCACCTCAAGAAAAGAGTTCACGGAGCAGATAATCTTTCCTCCAGCAAACAGACCATCAATCTGAACTTCTAAAAAGGACCAGAATGACCTCGCACCATCAAACCTAGAAAGCAAGACACAGACATACCTCACCTCACCAGTCTGCAATACAGGCTACAGAAATCCTTATAATCCAGCTCTGTTCACCTCCTGCTATTTCACCAACCTCACCTTTAGCTAACAGTCACCTGGAAAATGGTCTTTCCATTGACTAAATAAGTCAAAGTCATGCTACACCTATTTTATCTTGCCAAATGGGTCTGGCACAGATGATGGTGAGATAAATCACAACTGTGGCCTTGAAAGTGGTAAATTTATACCAGTAAAAATAGTTCTTTGTATAACAACATACCATTCAGCCTTGGTCTCATACAACCAACATATCTGTACCAAAAGCTGGTTGATCCTAATTATAATGATGATTCAGAATCCACTGTTGAATTTCTACCCACTACAAAAGTTTCCAAATAAATTTAAATCAAGTTTTAAATTGGAGCTAGCTATCTAACAGAAGAAGGGATGGCAGATTGCTAAGTGCCACCGACGCCAGAACTAAGAGGCAGCAGAGAGAGCTGTAACTCAGCTGCTGTGTTCACCTCTGTCCTGCTAATCGCACTACTGCAGAGCTCATTTTGTAATGCTCACTCTTGCCCAAGCTACGCTATCTCAAGTGGAGTAAACTAAACTTATTAATCCAAGTAACTACTGAAATTAAAATAAACCCTGAGAATATACACTTGCTACTAGCTTAACCTGTGTGGAGAAACCCCCTGCAAAACTATCTGTGCATCACTGCTGTAGAGACAGGTCCACCAAATTTACATGCTGAGACCACTTGATTTTTTGTACCACCTGAAAACTAAGCTGCACCATGAATCCATCTGTACGGTGCTTTTGCTATTCTAGCATGAAGTTGCTATTTGTAGTACTACTGATATAAGAAAATGGTGTAAGTGAAGAGTTCCCAAACTTCTGTGATTCAGTGGAACAGTATCAACTCTTACCATTTCCATTGATCTCTGTAAACTTCTGCCAAACTTTTAAAGCTATTTAAAATTATGTATCATTGGCAAATGTACTAGAAGTTATCTTCTGGCTAGTTATCAGATGAACAAAAGGACTTTTTAAAGATACCTCTGTCCAAAACCAGCAGAGTCCATAGGAACGAATAAGTAAATTTGGGCTTTCGAGACAGAAAGTGGCAAGCAAAAAAGCACTGAGCAAGTAGAACTAATTGATAACACCAGAGGACTGGAGGGGGCTCAGCTTTAAAAGCCAGTAGTTCATACTGCACAGCACATTTTTTTTTCTTTTAGCAGCTGGACTGAAGAATAATCTAGGTTCAGGCCTATTCCTGCAGGTAAGCTTGCCAACTCATGTCTAAAGGTAAGGCTTGTGTGTGTGAACAGAGGGTGGAACCCCCTGGGTCTCCTCCTGCTTCCCCCACACCTCTGTCGTAGAGACGCCTGCAGAAATGCGGCTAAGGTGTAAAATTGGAAGAGAATCATTTCACAGTCTTCAGCTACATACCCATGCTGCATGGGAAAATACTTTCATGGGTCAAAAGCCTATGAACTAGCTACAGGAAGTAAAAGAAGAACATCCAAACCTGACAGACACAGAAGAAAATACTGTTTTCAGAAGGAAGGAGAGAAGAAATGAGAGTCAAACACCATCATTTTCCTTTCAGATTCCACCAGTTAGGGAAAATGCAACCATATATAACTGTAAGATATGATTATATCTCTCCAACTTCTATGTGGGCAACTTCAGTAATAAGGGAGGCATCTTAATCACAAGATTGTGCAATCGAGAATAATTTTCTTAGTGTGTTCTCCTCTACTTCAGGACACCGGCTGTGATGATTTTAAAGAACCTCTGTTCTGACATCCTGAAAAAAAAAAGTCACTCCATCCTTAAACCCTGTCCCCACACAAGCAAAGTATAAGGATAGTCTCATTTAATATATTTATTATTTTGAATACTTGTTGTCGTAGAATATTAAATATGTTCTGGTTTAATTGATTAGTTATCTGTTACAGAATATCTTTCCAAAGAGTCAGCAGAACATTCTTACTTTCTGACACCCCTGTCTGTACCATGCCACTTAATGTGACACAGGTATGGAGGCTATCCAAGGGAATTTGGGACCTGGGGCTTAGACCTGGCCCTAAAAAGAAATACGCAACAGAATCTAATAATGAAGATGACAGCACAACAGCTACACAATTAATCAGTTCCAGGATAATCTCATCATGGTGGTTCTGCTGGACAGAGAGACACTTCAGGTATCATGAGAGCTGAGTTTCTGTAGGGATGGCCCATGAGAGGAGAACCCTGGCCTGGCAGATCAGAGTATTTCAAGCACAGACACCACTTGTAAAAGATGTAGGAGGAAAGATCATCAACGTTAGCATCCTTGGAAGAATTAAAGAGGGAGAAAGGGGATCAGAAAGTGTTGCAACGACACATATGCTCCATTAATCTTATTAAATCATCATTTTTCAAAGTCAGTTTGATTGCCTGGATCCAGTTCAGCTAGCACGCTAGCTTGTGTTTCACTCCACTCAACCCACATAATTGGCTAAATCATTTCAAATTTTAATCTTAATCAGTGACACTAAAGCAATGTAGTGCCAAAAAGAAAATGTGCACAATGATTTTTTTTCTACCAATTTCAGCCCTGGTTCTTCCTGGAAACTTTACTCAGATGTCACCAGAATTAAATTAGACTGTTTGACTAAATGACTTGTGTCAATTATTTGCTATTAGAGTATATTATAATGCTTAGAGTCATCATAAAATGTCAAAGGGCAATAAAAATGGTGGCACTTATGGCAGACATGTTGATACATCACTTTACCGAAATAATGAAATAAAATAGCTGAGATACTAAAAAAGACCAGAATCCGTTTTGCTCTTCTTCCAAATTTTAGGAAATCGAAATCACTGCATTTTAAAAAGCATGACACGTATTTCTAAGAACTTCTTGTAGGAAGGTTTCGCAAGTAAACATTTCTTGGCATTGTGTTTCAGTGACAAACGATTAATGACAGAGATTTCAGCACCTGAATCTAGTATTCAAAACTGTGGTATTGACCAAAACACATCTAATCTCAGAAGAACTTAATATCTTCAATTAATTTGGCCTGTCTGGTGGTCCCCACTCAATTCCTCAAATTCCAACAGCATCAGGTTGCTTAACTTATACCAAAATCCCAAAGTGCACAAAATAAACAATTAGTTTATTGGCTCGCATCCTTCAATAAAAGAAAGAGATGCTCTCGGGTTCATCAAACCTGACACAAAACACAAGAAAAGGTAGTGATAATGGTAGATCCACATACCTAACAGCTCACTTACCTATGATACAGGAAATCATATTCAGGTTTTCTTCTGTTTCTGGGAATTCAAACTTTCATCTCTTGAAAAGCATCCTGAACTACCCCCACAGACAACAGCCCCTTCAGTCTTCCAAACTACATTTTTATCAAGGCAGGAAGTGGAACCCAGGTCCCTGCCAATCCCAAATTAGTATTTTGATCATTAAGGCAGAAAGGCACGCCTGCTGCCTGGTCCAGCAAATATTTACAGTATTCCATATGAAGTGAAACAGATTTAAAAGGACACACAAAGCCCAACCTCTGAATAACACATAGTTTGGTGATGAGAGCACTCCCCGGGAAGGTGAGAGATGCAAGGTCAGAAACCCTGGGGGATGGAACTGATCTCCTATATCCTGGACGAGTTCTCTAATCACTGGGTAAAAAGCAAGGAACCATTGGCTTCTGCTGCCACAATGTCCTGAAAAGGCTAAAGGCAGAACTGACGGAAATCTTAATTAAAATAAGTACTGCACACCAGCACCAAGAAAACATTGATTTATGTTCTTAATTTTCAAATTTTTCTTAAAGAATCATTAATATATTAATAAATACAGCCTTGACATTGAAGTGGGAAAATTTTTTCCCTTTGCTAATCAGAGTCATTATATATATAGATGTACATTCCAGTAACTGTAAACTTCAACTAATCCCATGCTCTTTGCCTTATTTGTATTTCAGTCCAGTGCTGTAGACAGAGTCCCTGCCTACATGATATACAGTCTGAGAAAGCAAAAGCAAGAGGGAGGATAACAAACAAGTGAAGTGAGACTGGTACTGAAAGACAAACATATTAACTATAAACCTGATAGTCTCAAATGTACTGAGGTTTTAGTCACTTTTCTGATGCCATATACTCATGCACATTCATACAATGACATCCTTGTCCTCAGGAGGCTTCTAACAATTGTTAAAATGGAATGTGGCTGGTAATTTCAGTTCCTGAAAAGTGTAAGATTAAAGGCCAAACTCCATGTTTGTATGCCAAGCTTTCATGAAAGATTTTAGACAGTACATACAACAGAATTTAATCTATATGCTTTGCAATCTGTTGCCTAAAAAGTGCAATACTTTAAAAATTCAGGTGAATGATTTGTTTTGTTTCTGTTGTAAACTGCCTCCCATCCTCAAAACACCTTAATTAGCCAGTTCAGGTCTCTCAACCTAAACTGAGCAAAGCAAATAAAAAAATCTTGAATGCAAAAAATTATTTTACTAGTACTTGACAAGTTCTGCCAACAAGCTGTAGCCTCTCTTACTCCCTGCCCTCCCACATCCACATCTAATCCAGCCAACTAAGACTTAAAAGCACTGCCTCAGTCTTCTGGAAGAGACTGTATTTTAATTCATGGCAGTACCATGTTAAATGCTTAAATGCAATGAGAGCAAATTCTCAGACCTCTGAATCTAGAAAGACTTTTAACACCAACCGATTTGAATTCTTCCAGGAGCAAAGACAGCATTGTACATTTACACTTATTCCAGAACCCGGTAGCTTTATTGATTACTCTGACATATCATTAGACTTAATTTCCACACCCTTTGCATTACGTAGAGGTTTCTAAATATATCACCATTTCACGCATCAAACATTTGATGGCTAATACAAGAATCATTCCACTGATGAAAACATTTATGAGGGAGTTCAGTTGTGTTTAAGATTAGTGACTCAATACAGCGGCCTCTTTTTTTCTTCTTAGCTTACTCTCCCAGTCTGTCTCCTGATCATTACCCTGACAGGACACGCACACATTGCAATCCGTATTACTCTTATACAACACTCTGGGAAAGGAAAAATTAAAAGTATATTTGGTTTTGGGGTAGAAATCTTCTCCTTCTCTCTTCACATACGAAGGAAGCTGTGAAAATCTTTTGTGCATTCAAAGGGCAAAAAAAGAACAAAGCAATCTCTATTGCCAGACTGGGCAACAGTAAAAAGGGAGGGGTGTTACATCAGGCCTTGAAAAACACTAAACACCTACTAACTGAAAATAAACAAAATACGCATGCTGCTGTGCCCTCTAAATAGGATCCAGCGCAAAAATCTCACCACAAGGTGCTAGGAATTAAGGAAAGACCAAGTATTTCACGAAGCCACAATCTAGGTCCCGCTGCTTCCGTATTCATCTGTTGTAATGCTTCCAACAGCTTGGTGCCTGAAGATAAAATTTACTAACCTCTTACTCACACACGTATACACTGGTGATCAGCAAACAGCTCTTCCCATATTTATTCCCTCCTTTGTTGCAGCAGGAACTTTTGTCACTACCCAGTCCCATTTCCTTGCTGGAGTACAGACGGGAAGCAAAGGGAAAACGGGTATTCCACAACGTCTTTCCTCTCCCAATCCATTCCACTTGCAGAAAATTAATTTCAGCTCTCATTTAATCTAGAAAATCACGAGCAACCTTGCGATGCAGCAGTCATGCTCCTCTGTGGCTTGCAGATTTGAGTAACAGCAGTATAATACATAGCTCTCATAACTTCCTTCCAGGTACTTGACAAAGAAAGTTTCTCTACTCACTGCTGACAAGCATTTTATTCAAACACCCTTTTTTAAAAAAAGTGCATATCCTTTGAAAGAATATTTCCATCTGGCACTTATCCAACATTTCATATTAAAATTAGTTTTTCCAGGATGACAGTATTCTGTTTCACCAGCAAAATTCTCAGCAGATCCTCCTTTCAGGGATAACACACATATCTGAAATACTGGGTCAGCAAGACTATTTAAGACATTAAAAAAGAGCTAAATAAAAGTACAGATGGTTATAGGTGTGGGCATTACTGAAGAAAAAAAGGAGAAGAGGTTGTTGCAAGAAATAACTCACAAGAACAGTGACAAAAGACAACTTATGTATTTAAAATTATGAAAGGGATGGAGAAAAAGCATAAGAACTGCCTTCTTATAATATCTTAATAAAAGAAAGTAATTGCAATCAATTTCATTTGGTAATTAAAAGAAAAATATAAACCAACCTTAAAATCTCAGATTTATATTTTCAAAACAATAAATATAGCAAAATGAGAATTAGTTCTCATCTTTTCAAAATAACAGCATTAACAGAGATGTCAATCACTGAAAAAGCCCTATTTTGCGTGTTTGACAATGCTAATGTCCAGTAATCACAGCTTGCAAGTACATTTTTACAAGGTATTTCTAACACATCTGAGACAATTTAATTAAAAAAAAAAATCGAACCCAAAATAAACCCTTGTCATATCTTATGAAGCTACAGTGATTCTATGATGCATGTTGATAGTTATGCACAAAAAGAGGCATAATCAAGCCTTACACTCCTGACAAAAGGGAAGCACTACTAGGGCCAGGAACCAATTTACATCTATACAAAGAGAGGTTTGTGAAAGGATTTTTCTTAATGTCAAATTAATGTATCTTCAGATGTCAAATAAGGTATCTGCACAGCAGCTAGACAGTACACCGAGGAACACAGAGAGCACTCGTTCTGAGAAAGCCTCTGCAACACAGAAAAAGGACCGGGTCCGGCAAACCGACAGGATGCGACCTGCCAACTTCAAAACTGTACAACAGCACTAATTACTGGACACAATTCTGTGCAATTCTTTTACAGAAGTACTGGTTTCCTCAGTTGACAACATGCGCCTTTTTCCTAAAAGCACTAAAGCACTAGCCAATTTTATGCTGAGCTGCATTACCATAATTAAAAATAAACAAATGCAAGATTGTTGCTAGAAGCGTAAATAATTAAACATGCATTCACAGAGGAGAGTGCACAAGTTATAGACCAGGACTCCTTAGTCTGAAACTGGATTTTTGCTCTTTCCATAGCTCCCAGACAATGCTGATCATGGATCAAAATGCAAAATGACAGAAACCTCAAAAACATGAGGACACATTAGTGAATACAGACACAAAATCACAGTGTTTTGAGACGTAAGCCTCATATCCTTGTTCTGTTACAACCTCAATACTGTAAGAAAGAACTACCATTCCTGTGATCCACCCAGCAAGCAGTGAAGAACAACTTAAATCCCAACTTCACTCCCCTAAAATACGCAACCTAAAGAAGAATTAATCCTCCTCCCAGCCTCTGTTAAAAACCCTCCCTTCAGAATACTACTGTGGCAAAGACACTCATTCAAAAAAGCAAGGGAGTTAAAGATCAAAATAATGTACAACTGACATTTTGTTTCATTTAGTTTTTTAAAGAAAGCTGACAAATCCCGGAGCAGTTTACGAATTTATAATTTCGTTCTGCAATTAAAACACACTAAGACAATAGTTCACTAGACACATCTAATTGAACTACATTAAACTGCCTAAATCTGTACCAACATTCACTTACTGTAACAATACATAGTTAATCCTTTAAGTCAAACAAGTCATCTTTTCGCTGCTGTTTTAAAGCAGAGCAGACCACTGCTTGAACTGAGCTCATGAAACAAAATAAGAACATCTAAAAAGCAAAAGACCAATGCATATATGGTTCTTGACAGAGAAGTGACAGAAGATAGGAGAAGAGGCTGCCAAAGTCTCAACATGTGGCAGACCAGAAATCCCCATTGGGTTCCAAGTTTTGAAAAAGTAATGGGAAGGATTTCCGGAACCATTCAGAATAGGAATACTCCTTGCATATTCAATCCCTTCTCCACATTCAGCACACACCAAGGTCAAAAGCTGAGATTTAACTCCTTTTTTAATGAGGATATCATACCTTTTTTCCAAAAAAATCTAAACAACAACTCTGGATGATATCACTGGCATGGATTTAAAACGCAGTAAGAGTATCACAATTAAATTGCTGCAGTGGCCAGGTCAACAGAGCTGATGCACAGGTAAATTCTTTGAGGTGTTTTGGTTGTGATCCATGACAATACAAAAAAACAGAATTATATGAAGAAACCGAACTCTGTCTCTTCGATCCACTGCCAGCTAGGCCCGAGACAGTTTCAGGACACAGAAAAAAATGCCCTCTGCTTTCATTTGCTATACTTGATGTCTTCCCACAGGAACTGGTCTCTTCCTCCTCATTCTATTTCCTGTATACAGAACAACCCTATTGTCACTAGGTGAAAACACACACACATGCCCCTGACTTGCCAGCCAGCCTATACCGACATAAATCTCCCTTTAGGCAGAGAGATTACCTGCCGCCTCACAAACCTGAGAGCAGGTACTGTCCCTACTCCCGGCCCAGAGGATCGCTGTGTACCAGCTCTAGGCATGCAGAGACCCAGCTCACCTAAGGAGGCCTCCGGGACAGAGAAGGATGCCA
>NW_008795323.1:1461887-1470669 GCF_000699145.1 Aptenodytes forsteri | reverse complement strand
CACACACACACCCGCTTCTGCGGGCAGATCCCG
This sequence comes from Aptenodytes forsteri, assembly GCF_000699145.1. Classification (NCBI taxonomy): domain Eukaryota; kingdom Metazoa; phylum Chordata; class Aves; order Sphenisciformes; family Spheniscidae; genus Aptenodytes; species Aptenodytes forsteri. The sequence goes on along the minus strand of NW_008795323.1, from coordinate 1,470,636 downwards.
AGGTGGAAAAGCAAAGCGGGGGCAGAGCGCTGCGAGCACAGGCTGCCCCGGGCTTGTGAGGTGCCGAGGGAGGGCGAGCGGGGCTCGCTGGGCTGTGTCCCGAACGGCCGGGAGAGCCGCTGCGGCCTGGGCGTAGGCTGCGCTCCGGGGTGCCCCTGCTGGGCTGGGAAACCGGCTGCTCTTGCCGCTCTTCTGGCACGCCCGCCGCCTGCCCGCCGTCCCGCAGGGGTGCGTGACTCCCTCAGAACGGCTTTGCGTTGCTGTTGTGGTGGGTTTTTCTTCTGAAGGAGGGTTAGGTGGTAAACGCCAAGTTCAGGTAAGACAATTCATAAATTCGAGTGTTTAATTTAAATTCACAGTGTGTTTCTGGAGATTGCTGTATCTCTGAATTTGTTATCTTTTAAACAAAGCAAGTAAAATAAATGGGATCAATTCTCAAAATACTTTTTTTAAGGAAGGAAAATAACATTCAAGATACTTTGACCAAATAAAAATCATTTGCTTCACGTTATCACCAGCCCTGTGTTAAAACTGTGCAAGCCCCAGGCAGAGGAACTGGCAGCCGGTGTTGCCGGTCTCGTCTCTCTCCTCCCTGGTTTCTTTGGTGCTGCTGCCAAATCTTCAGTCCTTGATTATGTTTCTGCCAAATGCAGAACTGGTGTCTTGTCTTAGGTTTGCTTACCTGAGTAATCCTTACCTCCTGTTACTTCACTTGCAGCAATTTGTGCGAGTGCGGCTTTGTGCAGTGCGGAGCAGAGCAATTGTTCCAGTCCAGCTGGGCAGCCTCATTCATTGTTCCTTTTAGTGTGGGAGGGAGCAGAGCCAGTTTTAACTTACAGCTGGAGGTGATGTAATTGCATTAAATATAACTAGAAGAACAATGCCCGGGTCTGGTAAAAGTAGGTATTTGTTAAAAAAAAAAAAAAGTATGGAGAAATTCTATGCCTTAATAAAACAACTTTGCTAAAATCTTCAAAAAATTAATGGGACGTGGGGACATTCTCATTGCATCTACAGAGATGCCAGATGCCTCTAAAATGGCATTTGGAGCCCACTCTAGTTTATTTCTATTAGTGGATTGAATAAATGATTTCCATTTTGTCCATCTCGTTTATTCTCTTAAACGGAAAAAAACTTAGGCTGGTGTGTAGTCATGACACAGGATAAAAAGTAAGGAACTGTTTGTTTCTTCTCAGTTCTGTTACCAGTTGTCTGTGTAATCTTGGGTGGCTCACTTCATCTCTGCTAGCTCAGTTCCTTCATCAATAAAGAGGAAACTGCAACACGTTCCAGCCACCTGAAGTTTTGGGACACTGCAGAAGGAAGATGGTGCATACGCAACGCAGACTTACTTGGTCTCAGGGGAGGGAACGCCTGGGATTCTTGTGCTTCACTTAAACAGTGCTTTTAGTAAGATGGTGCTGGACTTTGAAGGCTTCTCCCCCCCCTGTATGCCTGTATCTTTATGCATTGAAAACAAGTGATTTGGGTTGTTGTCGCACCTCAGCATCCAAATCCTCTGTGCTTTTCACGGCCCTTTGGCCTCATGGACAGAAATGACCTTAGAGCTCCTGACACCATCAGCACTCCTCCCACTTGCCAAAATCTGCTTGAGGATTGGATTTGTCAACTATGAGGTGGAAATACTCAAAGTACCGTGACTGACTAGCTTACTGGGATCCCTGCTGGGGTCAGTCGTGGCAGGTAGGTGTGCTGGAAGGATTAGATGGCGAGTAATGCTAACATTTCCTCTCATCCAGCTCAGGCTGGGCTACCTTGGAAAAACTTTCTCCCCTATTTGACCGTATAGCTCTTTGCCCTCCAACTCACACCCCATACACAGTACTTGTGCCCATCTCAGTAGGTATAGAAAGCTTTGGTGGATATGATGCAAGGAGAGGAGTGAGTCATGCTCAAAATCTTGAGCTGTGGGGTACACAGCCTAGTCGATCAGTTTTGGTGGAAATTCTGGTGTTCCCACATACACACATCCCCTGTTAAAAAAATGCTCTCAGTAGGACTTGCACAATGGAGAAATGCCCTGCCTTTATTCTCCCTCAGCACAGCAGAAAAATCTACAGTAACAATTAGAAAACGGACAAATAACTTGGAATCCTCACTCTGCTGTGGTGCAACCCCAGTGTCTCTGGGATGCCTGTTTATGCTACCCTTTTCACCGATTGTAACAGAGTAAACGCAAGAGGGAAAAAAAAGAACGTCTCCATCTTTTTGAATCAATGCAGGGAAAGATAAATCAGTGTTTCAGCCTTGTCTTGGTACTAAAGAGCCTTTCTTAATTTTTTTCCCTTGAGAATAGGATGTAAAACTGATATTGGTATCTATGAAACAATACCCCTGCTTTGTGTCCTTATTGAAATAGCTTCCAATTTCTCAGACTTGCAAAATTTCCAGCACATTAATTTGGCACAAATGATTTATAGTTGATGAGCAATTAAGGTATAATTTTTTTCAGCATTTCAGGCTTTGTGACTAGACTACTAAATGATTTTGCAAGCTTACTCTATCATTACAGGATAGTGGTGGGATGAATTCACAGGAGAAATTTATTCCTCCTTGCAGACCCAGCATCTGCTCCTACTGCAAACTGGAGCACTGCTTGCATTCCCCAGATAATTTTGTATAGTCTTTCTTGAAATTCTCTGAATTTCAGTGACAGTTCAGTGACAGTTTACTCTGACATTACAAAGTCCTTCCAAAATACCTGTTCTGTCTGGAACCTTTGATGTAGATTGATGCATTACTTAGACCTGTCAAGGTATTTCAAAACTAAGGGCAAACAAAAATTAGGTGGTGGGGTTTTTTTCTTTTTATGTTTGGAAGGGTAGCTCCCAGAGGCAAGTTGGTGGAGAAAAATCAGATGAAAGTACTGGCTACAAATCCTCACCTCCAAATTGCTTAAATGTCATTAGATGACATTTAGCTAACCATGTCTTGATTCTGCTATAATGGAGGTGGAAAGAAAACCAGAGTAGCTTCACGTAGACACTTCACCTTTCAGGAAAGGACATGACAGGTATAGTTGTCAACCCTGCTTGGTTTTGGGAGGAACAAATAGCACGGAAATAAGCAGAAAGGAAAGGCAAAAAAAAACCCAAACAAACCAAGAGATCCAGTTTTGATAGTATAGCTCAGAGCTATGCCAGGCTATTCTGCTTGTAAGATCCTTGTGGGATTCCCCTCGATAAAAATAATTAAAATGTGCACTGACCAGTACATGACATGATTCTCTTCACTACCACCTAGTGGGAAACTCCTTCATTAACTGAATTCCAGAGCTGCTCCTGCTCTCCAATCTCATCCTCACCCTGATGGTAGAAACAGTGAGGAAGTGAAGGGGGAACAGACGGATGACTGGGAAGAAGGACGCTGTCCTGTTTCCCCATATAGGAAGAGGAATGGAGGGGAGAGAGGCAGCCTGTAATTTAAACCCATTATGCCCTATGGCATTATCACACCATCCAGGCCAGTTCTTAATGGTTGTTACACCTTAGCCTCAGTTTAACTGAGACTCCCAAAGCTTAACAAACGTTGTCTTTGGAGATAAACAGTAAAACATTTGTTCTTCTGGATGCAACTGAATCCTGCAAACAGCGGTAAGGAAAAACTCGGGAAGTTACTCCAGTGTCTCAGTCAAAAGGTATCCTTGCCCCCTTCTTGGCTCTGAAAGTTTAGGTTGTTCTGCTTCTGATTGCACTACTGAAAGTACGGAAGGAGGCACCAACTTCTCTGTAAAATCACATTTTTGATTATAATCACGTATTTCCAACAAAGACTACTAAATTAAAATGTAAATGGGTATACATTTGGCACGTTAAAACCATGTATTCAAGTGAGTCCTTTCCCACTGAGATACTCGGGGTTTGCGCAAATAGGTGAAATCCAACCCTACGAAAACAACATATAAGTGACAATTATCTCAGATTTTTCACACTCCTGTGTGCCATTTGGGGCTAAGCTCCCAATGCACAAATAATAATCAGTTTTGGTACTTGCATAGCTTTCTTTTCCCCAACGACAGAAATAAGGGTGAACGTTATAATGATAGCTCTCACATTGCAAGGAGGGGATGATGTTAATGTCATTCGGGCCAGTAAAGCATTTAGCAGTCTCAGCAGGAAGAACAGTAAAATGGTAAAGAATTATTAAAAGAACCATTTCTCTGTTTCTTTTGCCAATGGCAATTTTACCACCGTATTCAAGGAACTATGCAGGCTCCCTCTGCTAGCACTTTTATCATAAATATATTTAGGTTTTTTTCCTTCTCTGTATGCTCCTTGAAGCCACATTACATTGGCTTTATCCCAGCAAATTGCTGTATTTTTCATGTACACCTAATAATGGTTATAATTCATGAAATGAAAACAAAGGTAATAACAGTGTTGATACAAGAAGTCAGGCTTTGGGAGTCTATTCTGCCTTCCACTCTGTTCACAGGACTCTGCTGCCCGTTACTTTGGTTTTGCCCTAGTGTAATAAGTAGAATACAGACCAGTAAGCCTAAAATAAGAATGATGATCCTACTGTACACCCATTTATACTTTCACGCAGTCATTCTCAGTGTTAAGTAATCCACTTAATTAGTAATTCAACTACTTTATTATATGTAGGGGAGAAGGATTACGTTGGAACAGTTAATCAAGACAGACTATTATTTACCAATAAAATAGAATTCCATTAGAGGAACCCAAGACATCCTTGCCTGGAAGGATATTGGAGAATGACAGGAACCCAGTTTTATGGGATAGCTGTCACACAGTGTTGTCAGACTGTCTACTACTTCAGGAGAAAAGAAGAAAATCATTAAAAAAACCGCATAGAAGTATTTAAGTGTACATAGGACAATGCAAAGTAGTTGAACATGTTTAAATAATCTTTATTAAATTTACCATTAAAAAATAGAAATCAGACTTCTTGTGATTACTAATTGATATATTTCTCCAATCTGCATCCAAACTGATTTGTTAATGTAACATTGTTCCTGAGCCTGCTATTAAGCTGACCAGTTTAATGTTGTAAAGCTGCTTACATCTTGTCAGTGAAGCACTGAATTTGAGGGGTCTCAACCACCGTATTAGTTACACCTAAGGAAAAACAAGCAATTCTGCAGGAAAAAAAAAAAATACAAAAACAGATACTGCAAACATGAGAAAAACAAGCAGGTATCACTTGGTGTCTTCAAACTTCAAAAGTTTCCCCTATCACAATTACCAAGATCATATTAGTCAGGGTGACTTGAGAATCAAGTCACAGCCCAGCAAATTGTTGCAATTAAGGAAATAATCATATACTAAGCCCTGGTAATAGATGAAAATGACTATAGCAAAACCAAGACCTTTTCTTTCAAATATTCATCCTCAAGGCAAAATCCATGAGTACGGTCCAGTTACAGGAGAATGTTGTCTGGATTATGGCACTCTACAATTCAGCTCTTGCTCTACTACTAGAACTATAATCCAGCTGGTTAATCCTCGCAGCTTCCACCCTTGACCTCTGCTATTCTTACCTCACATCTGCATATTGTGGCACTTGTAATAATCTGAGAAAGATGATATTGCAATCCTTAGTGCCAGGGTATAAAATAGGCGTGCTGGCTAATTCGCAGCAGGAGTCTCCTTCCTGCTTCCCAAATGTCCAGTCTGACCACTAGCAATTTATAATGTTTAAGAAACGCTGAAAAGCTTGCTAGTTTTCCTGCACTGAAGAATCTGAAATACTTAACGGAGTGCTGAACCGTTCACTAGCACAATCTGGCAGGTTACAGTGTATGTAAAGCTGACAGTGTAGAAGTTTACTTCTTGTTTTGTTAATTGTCCAGGCTCCTACAGTTTAAAATGGACAGTTCTAATAGGCCAAGGGAAAAAGCCCTTCAGGATAAAGTGATAGGGAATATTTACCTCCTCCCCAGTATTTGAAAGGTTTCCATAATCAGCTAAGGATTCTCCACATGGCATCCAGTTGTAGCGTTCAGTGAGATCCTAACACCCAAACAGATGTTCATTTCTGTTTTTATAGACTTCAAAGTTCACTGGTTTCAAGACAGGCTGTTTTAAAAACTTCTGCAGCTGAAGGTCTTCAAGGCAAGCAGAAGCAACAGGACTTATGGGTGCATAAGGAATCCTTGAAAACACACAATATAGACAGATAATTTGTTGCTATGTTTTCTTCTCTTTACAGTTTCCCTCGACAAATATTGCTGTACTGACAAATATTGGGGCAAGAAATTAGGAAAACTGTAATAAAAAAATAAAACGCATGGAAATTGTATCAAAACATTGATAGAACAATGCCAAAAGCGCTCACCATTCTTTAAATACTCTTTATTAAGAGTATGGAAAAAAAAATCTTTAGAAACTAAAGATGTCTTTTTACATTAATGTTCACATGAAAATTTCTTACATTAAATGTTTTTACATGGACTCCAAATTGTTACTTCTTTTTAGCCACACAAAGAGAGTTTTCTGTATCCATCCAAGCTTTTTTAACTCACTGCAGTGAGGGGTCCTGGTACTCTGGGTGCAGACACCATCTGAAACAAAAGCTAACAGTTAACAACAGTCCTGGTTGAAAGGGTCAGCCAGCCCAGCAGCCCACCCAGCCTGCCCACCGCGGCTCTCTGTGCCCGGAGGGAGGAGGGGGTCCGGTCTGCAAAGGAGCTCCGTCCTTCAGCTGCTGACTTAGCATGTTGTCGCATGAGCCTGGAGAGCATGGCTAACGGTGCCCACAAAGGAAAAACGGGGGCCAAGGTCACTCTGCAGCATTGTCTTGGGACATTACTCAGTTTGGGGACAGTCCTACTAGGCTCCTCTTAGCTTAGGCTTGATGGGAGTGCATGAGAGACAAGTAGCTGCCCCTAGGAAACCTCCACTGAGACAATAGTTTGTCTAAGAAATCCTTCTCCTGTTGATCACACAAGGAATCATTTGCATGAGATGCTTGTGCATCAAGTCCACATGTGCACATCAAGTTATTCCCTAATTTAGCCACCCAAAGTAGACAGATTCATTCATATATTTTCAGACCAGAAAAGACAATTTAGTCATAAGGACTCCCTGAGAATTGCACTAAGCAACTCCAGCCGAGCTAGTGAGCATGTTTTAGGAAGTCACCCAACAGGTGGGAGCAGAACCTTAGAGCAGGGCTGGTATCAAGAGGGACTGGAGGTAGATGATAAATGGTAACCACAGGCCTGTCCAGAGCACTTTTCAGAACAAGCAGAGCAACTGATGATAGGGCAGGGACTTTCAGCCTGAACCAACACCCAGAGCTGTTCTTTATCGTGCTTGAATCACAAGCTGAGTGGGGCAAGCCCTATAATCCCCCAAATTATGTGGGTACACTGCTCCTCCTCATCAATTAAGCAATAAACATAGCAAGTTATAATGGAGGTACTAGTATTTGCATATCAAGATACCCAGCAAGCCAAAGCCAGAAGTGAAAAAGTCATTTAACACTTGATGCTCTGCCACAGAAGTCAGCTGGAGCTCCAGAACATCCTGTGAGTCTTGGAAATACTCATATAAACCCAGTGGTCACACTTCTCTGCTGGGTGGTTGCACAAAGGCTAGTGAAGCTGCCAGTGCGGCTTTCTCTCAGCCCAAAGCCTTTGGCAGGGGCTGAGACTGGCTGAACCTCACCACTGCCAGAGCTCTGAGCGGGCTCTGCAATCTTCCAATGGCAGCACCTTCTCCTGAACCACGCACAGCCAAAATGCACCTCTTCCTTTTGGGTACTCCACCTCCTTCCTTCTCTAAAACTAATGGGGCCAGAAATAAGCCACATTTCTCTATCCTTATTTTCCTAATTTTCTTTCCATAGCTTGCTTTACTTTTCCATGCTGCAGGCCTTCTATCCCTTCATTTTACTCTCCTTCTCTCTTCTGCTTCCCTCCCTTTCCCCCTCCCCCTGCTTTTTCTCCCTCTGCACTTTGTGAACTGCTGCTGCAGTGCTGAAGTCCAAAGTTCAGTAACTTGCTAAGCACACAGATAAATATGAACCTTGGAGAATTTACATTGCTCCAATGTAAACAGATAGCCAAGGGTCCCTTTATCAGCACTGGCTCAGGACAGTCGTGGGGGGTCTGAAGTGGCTCAATTTTGTATTTTGTTTTTTTTTGGGGGGGTGTAAAGGCGGGAGGCTGTGCTGTGCCCACTCTCCTGACAGTCGGGCGTGTTACCTCAGGAACATGGTGTAGGGAAGGTGGAAGCAGGATAACCCGAAATTCAAATCCAAGAGACACCAGCCTGAAGACCATGGTCTCGAAGCTGAGTCATCTTCAAGTGGAGCTGCTGGGAGCGCTGCTGGAGTCGGGGCTAACCAAGGAGACCCTGATTAAGGCGCTGAGCGAAGTGGAACCCTACATGCTCCAGAGTGAAAGTCAGCGCGCTATCAATGCCCTCCAGACAGAGAAAGGGGAACCCTGTCCCGACATCCCCAACCTCCCCAACGGAATGGGGGAGTCCAGGTTATCGGAAGATGAAACCTCTGATGACGGGGAGGAATTTACCCCTCCAATCATGAAGGAGCTGGAAAACTTGAGCCCTGAGGAGGCTGCTCACCAGAAGGCTGTGGTGGAAAGACTATTACAGTAAGGACAGATTTGCTGCTTCTCTTTGCTGCTTTCTTGCACTCTTCCCTCTAAATCTCTTTTCCTTTCCCCTTCCGCTCAGCGTCCCTGGTATTCACAGTTGCCAGCTGCACACAGAGGCAGTCTTCAGCCATGCCAGGACTA
>NW_008795323.1:1439733-1460676 GCF_000699145.1 Aptenodytes forsteri | reverse complement strand
CCAGCACAGAGGCAGTCTTCATCCATGCCAGGACTAGCAGCCCCAAAACACTCCCCAAATTCTTTATAAGTGCTCAAACTTTCCTCTCATCTCACATAAAATGCATGAAGGGACCCATGGAGCCTGATTACATATTTGAAGTGCTTATATCATCAGGCTTCAGAACAGTCCAAGGTCTGTATAACTTGCATCTCTCTGACTGAATGTTGGATTTAAATTTTTAATAGGATTCACAATTTTAGTCATCGGGAGAAAAAAAATAAAGAAAAAAATCTGGTCACTCTTAACTGGTGCTATATTTGCCTGAGGATGTACGGTAAAGTGAAGTTGTAATGTTTCCCTGCTATATTTAAGGAGATTTGTTAATTTTACTGGTTTTTGCTATAGATTATTGGTCAAAGACAAACCAAGAGAACTTGTTCTTGTCATTCTTGTGAGTGCAAAGTTCTCCTGACTTCAGTGGGGGTTTTTCTTGTAGAAAGAGCACACACTAAATACATGCAGAGGTTAAAACCTGGGCAGAACTCTATTCTACCATCGACTGCCTGTCACAACTACAAAGTACATATGCAGCAACAATTACAGGTTTTACTGCCACACAAATTTGCCTTTGCATACAAGCATTTTTGAAATCAAAAGACAGGAAGAGTTCCCCAAACCAATAAGCCTCTTTACGGACTCAGAGAAACGTTCACCAGGATTCCCATTTGGGATTCTTGCTGGGATACAATTCCCGTGGGCAACCTAAGAGGTTTGTCCAAGCAAGGATCAGGTCCATCCAACCTACCTATCGCAACAGAAGCAGAACCTTGCCTGTCTGTTTTGAGGGTATTTTGAAATGACAAGCTGATAGAAGACAAAAAGATGCAGCAACATCCTACACTTAAAATCTTCACTAAAACCAAAATCCATCTAGAGAATTTCTCGGGCTTTCTGATCACTCCCTTTCATGTGCAGAGGAAATTAACATAAAATGTAACAACAAGAAGCAAACATCAAATCCCACCATAAAAGGCCAGAGCTAGAAAAACAGCATGACAAGAGTTAGCATTCACTGTAAATACTTAGGAGAAGAAAGCTCCCTGGCAGATTGGGAGTTGATGACTCTGCAGTACCCAACAGAGGAAAATTCACTGGATCAGCTCTTACCTGCATGGGTAAAACATTCCCAATAATTCAGTCTCCTTTCTGGCCCGGTACGTCTCTCATCTCTTCCCCACTTACAGCTCTGTCACATCTTTTAGTCTCCTCTGTTCCCTTTACCTCTTTCCCATTCTTTTTACTCATTTCCCTTCTCTCCTCACTTTTGTCTCTGCTGCTATTCCTCCCATTTTGTTGTCTTCTCAGCTAATTCTCTCTCTTCCTTCCACTTTTTCTTCCCTTCATCCTTGTCTCCTTCTCATCTTCCTGAGTCTGCGTACAGATCTTGGGGTAGTTTGAGCCCAGTGGCACCGGGCGGGCCCTGGCTAGTTACTAATTATCCAATGGCTTTATTATTTCTCTTTTGTCTTATAAATTTATAGATGAAAAGACCCTGATAAGCTTTTTGATCATTAACTTCTGATGGTTTATCAGGTATCTCTCCACAAAGGAAGCCATGGAAGTTGAAGAAGAGCACCTGGCTTTGTCCCATTTTCTGTAATGAATGGGTGAAGCAGGACTGAGGTGCCATCCGCTGTGATCTAAGAACAGACACACGGATGGAGGGAATTCCTTCCTGCCACCCTCACTTCAGCATGAATTCTGGTTTCTGATCCTCCCTGCCTTTCTAGGAGCTCGCTGCCAGTCTTTCCTGTGCTTACTACCAGCCTCAGCACAACAGTCTTACCTCTCTTGAAAACCTGTGATATTAATGCTTTCCAATGAACAGTCTCACATCTCTCTCTAGACAGTTGAGCAGCATTCCCATTTTACAAATGGGAACTGAGGTACAGAGAGATTCTATGACCTACCTAAAACCCTAAGATAGCACAGAGAGGACTGGGCAAGAACCAGGATCTCCTAAGCCTCGTACTGGGTCTTAATTGCAAAGTTTTGTTCTGAAACCTCGGAGTTTTCTTTCATCAGTCCCCTGTATCACAGGATAGAGCAATTCACTTCTGCTCTTGAGGACAGTATGAGGGGACCAGAAGCCTCAGTTTCAGCAAAAAATTACGAGTATACTTATGGAGGAATATAATAGATCAAAATTAATCAGGGTAAAATGAAAACAGTAGGAAGTTTGTATTGACATGTTTCAAATTTCTGGTCAAAGATTAAAAAAAAACCCCTGTATGTCTGAGAATCTATTTGAAGCATCTGAACCAGTATCAGGGTTTGGTAATATGTAAGCAGTTGTTACCTACTAATAAACTTTTTTTTTTTTTAAGAACAAACCTTTCCATTAATAGATGCCTAAAGGTAATGTCCTTAAAATAGTATTATAAGTATTGTAAGACAGGGCAGACAGTCTGTAATAGAAATTACTCCCAGCAACAGATAAAAGGCAGGCAGGCAAGAATCTCCACGCCCAGGGTTTCCCAGTAAAACTTCAATGCTTGCAAAGCTATTTCAGCATCTACACAAGGATTTCAAATCCAGAAACCAGGTGGAGGCACTTCTGCCTTTAGGCAGAAGCCTCTTTGGGCATTATTAACAATTCCTGGTCTAATACTGTAGACCACATTTTAATAGAGAGATTGACTTGTGGGCAGCTATTAGTGATACAAGAAAGTCTTTGTGGTAACTGCAGCCATTGCTTATAAAGTAGAATCAGGAAAGTGTCTGTTGCTAGGCTTTCCAGGAGCTGGAAACAAAAAAAGTGACAGCACCAAGAGACCAAGTATATCCTCACAGGACCGCTGAAGTTAAAACCACAGTTTGGAAAGCACTAGTCAAAGCGAGTAAAACAGGATGTAGAGAAGATACACCCACACGACTGGATGCACCTGTGGGTATTGATTAGATTTTGTCCCTACAGAAAAAAAATGCTAAAAGCAGTTCAGATAAAGGTTTCTCTAGTGAGGAATTAATATAATTTCATGTTGTCCCTTACTCTGTCTCACTGATCATCCATAGATTTACAGTTTGAATAAAAACATTCTTTCCATATCACTCCACACAGAAAACAAATTGCATCTATGATAAAGAATAAATAACTCAGTAGGGAGATGGAGCTGTGTGGAGCAATTCCCAGATATTCCCCAGAGCAGAAAGCAAGAGAGAGGCTACCTTGGGGGAAGGGACAGATCACACTACTGCAGGTACAGCAAACGGAGAGAGGTATAGCAACAATTCACCTGTAGGGCAAGGGGTGAAATTCCATTAGGAAAGAGAGAAATTGAGATAAGCAACAGAGTTCCCCTGGTGGCAGGGATAAAAGCATGTTTTCCATGAGGAAAAAAGACAACAAAGATATAATGATAAAGGTTCAGTCTTTTCCCAGTGTAAGCGGTGTCTTAGAATGGCTCTAGCTGGGGAATCTGGAGATGAAGCTGCCACACCCCTCTCATTTCCACATATAAACCAAGATGAGGCAAACCAGGCCAAGTTCAATAGAAAGGAACCCTGCTGGGACGGTCTTACCTTCCCTGCTCTCTGCCTAGCCCGGCTCCAGGCTGTGCACTGACATCAGTGAGGGTTGTCTAGCAGGCTCCAGAGGAAAGGGCCAGAGGATGGTCGTGAGTACTTCACAGCTCTGAACCTCTGTTTAAGCAAAGTCTGGTCCAAAGCAGCAATTCAGAACCCACCTCAGGGAAATGAAGGCTTCTCTTACCTGAGAATCTGAGAACAGGAAAGAAGGAAAGGGGAGACAGAGAGAATGAGGAAGAGGAAGGGAAAGGAAGGAACAAAGGAACAAGAAAGAGAAAAGTCAGGAAGAGTGAAGGAGGGAGAAGGTCCCCTGAATGTTACATCTCCAGCTCTCTGGAATGGGTTTTCTTTAATGCTAACAACTTGATATTTACTTTCCATTTAAATTTGAGATGTTGCTATAAATTATCAACCAGCCTCTTGTTCCCTTTGAGTTTATAACTAACTACCTGGGTTACTTATTGTTCAGGTAACAAAAGGGAGGTGAAAACGCCCTTAAAAAGTGACCTCAGAACTAAGAAAATGTGAAGCTGGCATGGAGAGAGGACCCAGGCCCCTGTGGTTGAGATGAGCCGGGGAGAGGGGCTATGCTGAGATGGCAATAAGCAACTGACAGCAGGAAAGCAAGACTTAGGAAGAAGGAAGTAAAAACTAACTGTGTGAGAGGAATTTGGAGACAGAGATTAGACCTTGGAGAACAAGAGAGGAATGGGGAGACAGCTTGCATCTGGGAAGAAAGGGAAGCTAAAAAGCAGAAAACAGGCTTGGAGCTAGAGAAGGAGAGCTTGAGCAAGGCAGACTCATTTCCACAGTTCTGACTCACTGAAGCAATTGAGATTTCAGTGCAACTACAAACAGGAGAACTAGGTTTAAGGTGAAATCCTACCCTCTGACAGTCAATGACAGTCTTGCCACCAGTGAAAGAGTGAAGGTTTCAACTTATGTCGTGTTAGTCAATGGTGAAGGCTCTGCAGGTGGAACTATCTATTTGGGCAATGGTTCATGCGAGGGTTCAGCTGACCAACTGCCATCACTTGTTCTGTGATGTAGCCTTGGGCCTAAAGGAATTGCTGCATTGATATTACAGCCTGTGCTTTGACAATGTACAGAGTAGCTAGGATTTCATACAACTGTCCTATGAAATCATACTGTACTAAGATTCCCCTGCACTGTTTTGCCTCACAAAGTTGCCTGCTTTGTCTCAAAAGAAGACAGAAAAAACACAGGGCTTTAACCACTGTGAGAAAAGACTCACAGATACTTCCTGCTTTACTCCTACCACGAAGTAGTGAGGATCTTGACAGGGGAGACAAAAGTGACTCATGATTGGGGTGCAGGAAGGAAATCAACATGTAACAGAGGTTTCCATCAGTGGTAACACAGTCCTTCCTCTTCCCATCTGAGCCAGAACTCAAATCTAAGAAACCAGAGGTTCCAAGCCAGAGCCTTTTCTCCTCTGTATAGGGACTTGTATAATGAATTCAGGGTGCAGGTGCTGGCTAGACTATCACAAATACAAAGGGAGGAGACTGGTCCTTGGTTTGGACAGCAGAAGAAAAAAACCACACTGAGGAAAGAAAAGCTTTCGTAAATTCAACCCAATTTGAGGCTTTTGAGAGACAAAGATGGTTAAGGGAAGAAGCTAGAAAATAGAAGCTTCTATAGCAAGCGTCCCCTCGTAAAAGAGAAACAAATGTTCCTATTTTAAGAAAGGTTCTTCAGAAAGCTGTAACTGACACTGCTTCTGTCACACTTTAACTGCAGCAGAGCTTGCTCCTTGGACTATCCAGCCACTGGGAGAGAGGCTGCAGGGAAACAGAGATAAAGGTGTTTGTACTGAGAGAACAGGTGTGGACTTTGTCCTCCTTATCACTTTGCAGCCTCTGGCAACCTCCTGAGTCAACAAAGCAATGAACTGTTGTTGCCTGTTGCTCAGACCTGTGCGTTCTTGTGACAGTTTCTGCACAATCCCAGGTACCTTTTTTTCCCCCATTGCTCCTTTGATGCTGGTGTTGGATATGACACCAGTGTATTACTACAGCATGCAAACCATTTCCACCAGACATTTCATATAGAAAACACAGAAGGATGCTCTTTGTTAAAACTGAATCAAAGGTTTTTCGGCAGGGAGGCTCCTGCACTGTTTGGATCTAGACTGCCTGGTTTCACATCTTTCTATTTCTACTGTGATTTTCAATTCTGGTGAAATCAATACACACAAAGAAGTCAGAGTCATGTTTTCTCTATTTTCCTTAGGAACCTTCATGGATATTCTAATCGGAGATCCTAAAAATCGGAGATTCATGTTCATTATGAAATCCTGAATCAGATTAGCTTCTCAAGTTTTGTGAGTAGGTCTCAAATAGGTCTATTCCCTCAGCTGTTAGGCCAAATGAGGGTGACTATAGGAGGAATTAGTGGTTTGCCTGTTGTTCTTTATTGCATTTAGAAGCTTGAGTGGATCTAGATGTGAATCAGTGTTTGAATAACACGTAGCAGATGTGCAAGAACATAATCCTGGATGGCTTGGTGTATACATATGCATACATAGCTGTCATGTGACAGTATGATGAAAACCTGTTTTCATTTCTTGAATCACTGCAAGGCAACCAAACCTGGACCAGAATCAGGGCATGAGCTAGGTTCAGCCTAATATCACAATGAATCTGTCTTGGAAAATTAAGTACATCTACCCAAAGCACCTATGCCTTAAAGAAAGGGGGATAGAGAAGACAAGCGATGTAGGGAAAGGGAAGAGAGATGTCAACTCTGAAAAAGAGATCTGTAGTCATAAAACATCCAACTGAATACTGAAATGCAACATCGCTTCCCTCCTCATACCATTTCTCACTAGCAGCAAAAATGCTTCATGTTCACAATACCTTCCAGCAGAAAGGTCCATTCCTTGTTCATGTCACTGGTCAGCACTTTCTGTCATTTACAGATGACAATTGCCTAGACAGAACCTTGTATCCAAATGAGCACAGACAGCAAAGGCTGTGGCCATGTATTGGGAAAGTCCCTTGATAACCAGTGTCCCCTTCTAAGAGGAAATCAAAGTGCCTACAGAGAACAGTTTAAAGGAAGCTGGTGCTACATCTTTTGCACTTTATTTCTAATACTATGCGTTTTTTACCCTGAATGCAGAGTCAAAGCTGAACAAGGTACCACACTGAGGAACAGCTTCCCCTTATGCAGCCAGTTAACACTCTGGCCTCACTAAACACAATGGTGATGACTGACATGCAAGGTGCACCTCAGGAGGTACTAGTGCACTTCCTTGGAACCCAGGTCTGCTGAGTGCAGGTGTTAGATCTCTCTCTCCTGAGAAGTGTTTTCTGCTCCTTCCAGAGAGGATCCCTGGCGAGTAGCAAAGATGGTGAAATCCTACCTCCAGCAGCACAACATCCCTCAGCGGGAGGTGGTGGACACTACTGGTCTGAACCAATCTCACCTCTCACAACACCTCAACAAGGGCACTCCCATGAAGACTCAAAAAAGGGCAGCCCTCTACACCTGGTATGTCCGCAAACAGCGAGAGGTGGCCCAGCGTAAGTATGGCAACTACTGTTCTCCTATCTCAATTTCATAAAGGCCTCTGCAATCCCTTGCTAATCCTTACTCCCTATTTTTTATCAAGGAAAAATGGAAGGAAAAGCCACTTTTAGCAGGAAGCTTAGAGAAGTCTAGGTCAGTATTCAGTGGTGAGGTGAACCAAACAGTACATGGAAAAACACTCCCCCGTGAAGCAGCCTGCAGTCACCCACCCCACCCTCCGTTTGGCTAAAGAGAAGCAAACTAATACTCTCCATTTGCAGTTAGAGTTCTACACCCATCCTCAGACTAAAGCAATGTAGTGGACAGATGACAGAGACAGAATTTCTGCCCGAGAACTACACTTTTGCAATTTCAGCTAAAGCAACAGTTCCTCTAGCTGCAAAAAGCAGCAGGCTGCTGTACTCACTGTGAAAAACCACTGTGGGCTATCACCTCATGCTCTCTAAACCCCTTCATTACAGGCACCCACTGGGAACCCATTGCTGCAGCATGCAATTCTACATTCATGAGCCTGTCTGGAATCTGTCTTAATTTTGTATTGGTGGGTTGCAAGTAAAATGAGACATTTGGCCTTTGGATGGTTTTGGAAAGCAGGACTCCAGTCATGCTTACTTTAAACTCAGCTGCGTTTGCTTTCACTACTCCAAGGTGGGAGCAGAGATGCAATGCATGCAAGAGAAAGGACAGGTAAATATGGTCCTGCTAAGAACATCTTACCAGTTTTAGCAAATTACGGAATTTTATTTCCACCCCACTTAGATTCAACCCTCTGTCTTGTGTGAGATATTCTCCAAGGGTAAGCTATATTGGGCCTGCTAGACACTCAAATAGACAGAACTATTGGAAATGCTTCCAGAAAGTCAATTCCCTTGCCCCTTTGTGCCTGCAGAATTCACACATGCTGGCCAGGGTATCCTGACAGAGGAGCCCATGGGAGATGACCTGCCCACCAAGAAGGGAAGAAGAAACCGCTTTAAGTGGGGTCCTGCCTCACAACAGATCCTGTTCCAAGCCTATGAGAGACAGAAAAACCCCAGCAAAGAAGAGAGAGAGGCGCTGGTAGAAGAGTGCAACAGGTAAAGATGAGTGGCTTTGAGGAAGAGGGGCACAGCAGGGCCTCCCTCTGTTCTTGGTGTTTGCTAGCGCCTGTGAGAGGCAGGCTAACAGTACAGCAGTGGATGTCACCACTGACACCAGCCATGTTTGAATGAAATGCCACAACTGAGCATTCACTGTCCACAAAGGATCAGTAATGCCTCATGTCTTGCTACACCTGGCAGGATCCTTCCACACAATGTGCCAGACCACAGCCACTTTGGGGCTGTGCACTTACTCCGTCTCTCTGACTAAGCCCGGCTCAGCAAGGCTCTTCTTGTGCTTTCCCCCAACAGAGCAGAGTGTATTCAGAGAGGTGTTTCCCCATCTCAGGCCCAGGGACTGGGCTCGAACCTGGTGACAGAGGTCAGAGTTTACAACTGGTTTGCCAATCGCAGGAAGGAGGAGGCTTTCCGGCACAAGTTGGCCATGGACACCTTCAGCGGACCACAGCCCACCTCTGCTCCTCCTCTAACTCCTCACAACTCTTCCTCCCTCCAGCCACCATCTGCTCTCTCACCTAGCAAAGTTCACGGTAAGAAACAACTAGAGGGAAAGCTGAAAGAGACACCAGTGAACCTACCCAAACTCAGTCACCAAAACTATTTCCCAAGTCCAGCCCTTTAGGAGGTGAATCTACAGATAGAAAAAGCAGACTTGCTACAAGGGAAGAGCACCAGTGACAAAGAGACCATGTCTCTGAGTGAGGAGAGTGGCTAGAATAGCAAGGGTGACAAAGTTCAGTAACAAAACTTTCAGCGAAACGTCCTCACTTACTCTTTGACATCCTGCGCTCCCTCACGGTTGGCAGGCAGTAATCCCCTTTCAAGGAGTCATCCACTGGTTGCCATCACAAGTCAGTTCTGCATCCTTTCACTCGTGTGTGTGCCTCCTACTTGTTCCAATACATATCAGCACCATCAGACTCTGTGACTGAGTTTTCAAGACATCAGGAAAGGTCATTCTCCATCCAAAAAGAGCAGAGCTTTTTCAGCTTCATAGGCCAGAGCTGGTAATTGCTCTCACTCTGGAAGAGATGATCTCGCTGAGACTCTCTCCTCTCTACACCCACATCCAGAGGGGTGGTTTCTAGTGAACCCTGCTTGCTCCCTGCAGCACACACAGCCATACCTTAAAGCCAGTATTTGAGGAATCAGTTGCACCAAGTTACAGAGGAAAGCCAGGGGCAGGGTGGCAAGAATGCCTGTTCTCCTGGTTCCCCTACTACCCACCTTGTCTCTGCCTCGAACATCTAAAGGCAAGCATCTGCAAAGGAAACTGAATTTAGCACTTGCCAAAGTTTCTCAGATTCTCAGATTTTTGAAAACCAGTTTCCCTCCTGTTGTGATGCAGGAGTGAGGTACAACCAGCAGCCAGCCAGCGAGGCAGAGTCCTCCAGCAGCAACCACCATGGGAACAGCTCCATGGTGACCACCCAAACCATCCTGCATCAGGTTTCTCCCCCTGGACTGGAGCCCAGCCAAAACCTACTGAGCACAGACACTAAGCTGGTAAGTGATGTATACTTAAGTTCTGGTAACTAGAGGACATCAGGTCCTCTGCCTGCGGTCACAATATGGACTATTCAGAAGTAGTATTTCCTAGAATACTCTTAAAACCACCTTGTTATAGAGATATTACATAGCCACTTTGTACTGACCATGTAACATAAGCAGTCCTAAGATACATGTGCCCTCTAGACTGCTGGTGAGGGCGTGTATTAGAGCATGAAAGCAAGAAGTATAGCCATTTCCTTACGATCAATCAAAACAGTCTATCCTGCAAAAACAGAGCTCAAGGTATGACATGATTTCCTTCTTCCCAGGAAACCCTGTTCTCTCCTCCTTTCCCCAATGAGATTCTCGTCATCTCATCTCCAACTCTCATTTGAACTCTACACATCTCAAGATAGTTGATCAGACACCAATGGGATTAACAGAACAGAGACCCATACTTAGATCTATCTTACCTGTAAAATTAAGCCCAACAGCCTGTATGCAGCACATACCGTTGAGACATTTACTGGATATCTAGATTGTAGCAATCTGCCTTCTCAAAGCAAATTTCCTTTTGAGATTTGACTACACCTTTTCCCACATAATTAGCAATGAAGCACTAGAACGACATGACTGATCATTTTCAGTTTGCACATGTTCCCTTGCTTACAGGGAAACAGTTAGCAGAAGTTTGCATGAGTGCATACTGACCTGAGGCAAAGTTAAGTTCACTATAAATGAGTATGATTTAAATCTCATCAGTCACTCACTTTGCTGGCTTTCTGGTCTCTTCCTGAAGAAAAAAAGTCTTTCATGAGGTGCTGAAAATCTTCTACAGCTGTCTTCTAAAATTGATCTCAAGGTGATTTGTCCCACTGTTTAACCTACTGGTGCTTACTCTTACTAAAGATTCCTTACAGCTTTTTGTCTGAGGGGAGAAAAAAAAGTATAACATAAAGCATTGAACTTTCTCTATCAGCCAAGTTATTAGAATACTATTTTGCTGTTCTGCGGTATTTCAACTACAGGTCTCCAAAGGGCCTTGCAAACTCAAAACCCCATTAGAGCATAGACACAGGTTACGTGGTTCATTTTAGAGGCTGAGAAAACAGTCAATTTATTAAATTTCTCAATGACTCAAGGATAGACTGAATCAGCAAGACACCCAAGCACAGAACAGTCCTGTTCTATCTAACAGGTACTTTTCCTCTCTAACAGCAGGGAACTGCCAGGTAATGCGGCCTGAAGAACATACTGTATGAGAAAAAAGGTCTAAGGAAACTTTTCAGCAACTCCTTTAAAATCTCAGTCCAAAAACTCACTGGCCACTAAAAGACACTTGCTGGGAGAAAGGGAAATTACTGGCATTTCTCAGAGGAAAAGGTGAACAAGAAAAGAGGAACTCCTGGATTCCATGCTGAACTCTGCAGCTAAAATTACTATGTAAAATTACCTGAGCCTCTTAATTTCTCTGAGCATCATCTTCTACCCTCAGCTGTAAAACAGAAGATAAACTTTCCCTATACAGAATGCAGTGGGACTAATCCCATTCTCGGTTGTAAAACCCTTATGATTTCTCAAACGAAGAACTAAAACAGCAAGGATTTACTCTTAGTATTTTAACAGCTGACCTTTGCTAGTTAATTCACGAGCACAGGGAAACTGCAGACAAGCAAATGTGAAGTCTTTCTAGTTAGCAAGTGGTCAGAGCAGGCAGGAAGAGGGAGAAGGACGTTTGTCACCACTTTGGCACTTGCCATACTCAACCTTCTGCAGATGGCATTTTCACGGTCCTCCTTTCACACAGGTCTCAGCTCCTGGAGGAACTCTCCCTCCTGTCAGCACCCTGACTGCCTTGCACAGCCTAGAGCAAAATCCACATGCACTGAGCCAGCAAACTCAGAACCTTATCATGGCATCACTGCCGGGTGTAATGGCAATTGGAGCTGGTGAGACCTCATCCCTAGCACCAGCATTCACCAACACAGGTGCCTCCACCCTGGTGATAGGTGAGTAGTGTTCTGTAATGACTCTGCTTATCAGGATTCAGATAAAGAGCTACCTGTAATAGTTAGAATTACCTGCCTCATTTTCAGAGACAAAAGTACTAAGTTGGCAGTCATACAAACCTGGGGAAATTGTCACAAACACTAAGGATCTTCAGCAGCACTACTTACAATTACCAATGGAATTAAGGAACAGATGTTCCTTATTCATGTTAGAATTAAGTTACACACAAACCCACATCCTAAGAGCAAGGGACTTTTGCAATCTATTCCTATGTCAATATTTTGTTTTTGCTGCTCTGCATCTTCCCAAATATAAATGTAATACTTCCTTAAACCTATGAAAATTGAAGCACATTCATAGTGCTTGAAAGACAAAACATCCTGTTCTACTTCCTGCAAAGAGCAGCATATGCCTTTAGAACCCACAGCAGTAATTACTATTTTTTTCTATTTTTCACTTTGACAGCTTTTCTGGACTTGTATGAGATTTCTTTTCATTCCAAGACTAGTCTACTGCCAAAGTGCATTTCATTAGATAAAGGAAAATAAAATGTGTACTCTCCTCTTACACTTTCTTCCCAGGAAGAAAGAGGCCTTATTTTGTTCCATGGTGACAGCTGTGAACTAATTTCCATTTCCTCATTTATACCCAAGATTATGAGATGGATTCTAATTTTGTGCAAACAAACAAACAAAAAATCGGAGATTTCCACACAGTGGAAATCTCTCAGTGCTGGAGAGACTTGCTGATTTACAGGAACAGGGTCTGGACAGTCATGGTAGTAAAGCGTGAAACCTTCTACCTCTTTCTCACTGGTCCAAATTCCGTAATTTGGCAGCCCAAGCAAAATGAGCTTAAACTCTGTTCCACGTGGCTGGACAGCTACAGCATAGTTCTCTCTGTTGCCAACAGCTTCATAAAGAAAGAATAAAATGAACTGGACATGAGATGATGCTCTGAGTTTACTTCTGAGCAAGGCCTCCCCAGTGGAACTCTGTATCAGGTTACTACTAAACTGGAAAGTGACCTATACTGGTACACGAGGATGTACACAGGAACAAACACTGGAAGTCAAAGGTGGTTTTATGGTACCTGTCTGCATTGTACATTTTGCACACTCCCACTTCGTTTTCACAGGCACGAAATCTATTCATAATTGCAGGTAACAAACGGAACACCTGAAAAGCAGGATCCGAAATCACCCTGTGACAACAGGCCTGCCATGACAACTATTTCAGACACCCCTATTGCAGAGCAGCCACACTCCTCCCATAGTGTGTGACACTACTGTCATCAGTCCTTGTTTTTCAGGCCTGGCCTCAACCCAGCCCCAGAGCGTACCTGTAATAAACAGCATGGGGAGCAGCCTCACTACCCTGCAGCCCGTCCAGTTCTCCCAGCAACTGCACCCATCCTACCAGCAGCCCCTCATGCAGCAGGTCCAGAGCCACATCAACCAGAGCCCCTTCATGGCTACCATGGCCCAGATACAGAACCCTCACGGTAAGAACGTGAAATCATTTGCTCAAGCAAACCAAAAAATAAAGGCTCTCTTCTGGAGCATTTACTGGGTCCTTGGGCTTGCAGCGCTCTGTTTTCCTCTTCTATTATTGTTGCTTTAATTATGAAATTATTTTTCTCTTGCATTTATCTCCCTGTCCTTCCACTCCCACTGTTTCGGAGACAGACAGCAGGTCCACGTGCATGAGGAGAACAACTCAGCCAAACTAGTCTCATGCAAGGCTCCAGCATCCACATGATCTTGTTTTCTTTCATGCACAGCTCTCTACGGCCCCAAGTCTGAAGTGGCCCAATACACACATACAGGCCTCTTACCACAAACCATGGTGATAACAGATACAGCCAATCTCAGCGCCCTGACTAACCTGACACCAACTAAACAGGTAACAGCCTTTAGCACATGCCTTTGTTCCCCCACCTTAGAACTGCACCAGTCTGCAGGTAGCTCCTTGCTTGTCAAAGAGTTTTTGGGTGTGTGGTCTATGCCATCCCAGCAGGATGATCCTTCTTATCTCCTCACCTTGCTGGTACCAGCTGCAATACTGGAGGCATTAGAGCAAGCTCTTCACTGCATCATCAAGGAGGATTTAATCTCCTTGGAAACAGCACCTGCTCACTCTTCTCTCACGCCTGTTAGAAGGGATGTAGAAACCAGGCACTGTTAACTTTCTTTTCTCTAGGCATTCACATCTGACTCAGAGACTCACACAGAGTCCGGGATGCATACACCAGTGTCACAGGCGCAAACAATACATTTACAGAACCAGGACGCAACCATCCAGCACCTTCAGCCAGGCCCTCGCCTCACCTCAAGCCCTGCTGGTAAGAGCAGCAGCCATTATTATTTTAAACCATGTATTACAGTGTTGGCAAGAGAAACGGCAAAACCCAGTCAGAAAATGGTAACTGGGGCTCACCATTCTTTAAGAGGGCTCTACCAGTGTCTTGGGGGGTTTGAAAAAGCTGGTACAAGGAAAAGATTCAGAGCACAGTCTGTGCAGGCTGTGTAATGCCAGACTGTGGAAATGGGACCCTTCTTCAGAATCTAGAGAGGAAAATAACCTTAAAAATATTGACAAAAATCTGAGTCCATGCATATCCAATCCTGCAGGCAGTTTTCAGGACTGAAAAGCCCAAGACTCCCTCACAAAGAGACTCCAGTTGGATCTTCCCAGTTCTAAGAGAACTAGGACATTAACAATCAACTAGAATGTTCAAATCTGAACTCCCTGACACCCTCAATGCTTTCAGGCTAGCTTTGTACTTGAGCTAGGTATATAATGGCACACAAAATAGAAAAAGGAGTTATGCCCCTATGCCAGGAGGTTTTAGTCATGCTGGAAATGCGAGTGTGTGCACACATGATAAGGGGACTGCAGTGAGAATTTGTACTTAACTTCTGCCTGTGCCTTTGACAGTGTCCTCCAGCAGCTTGGTGCTGTACCAAAGCTCTGACTCCGCCAACAGCCACAGTCAGCTGCTGCCATCCACTCACAATGTCATCGAGACCTTCATCTCCACGCAGATGGCATCCTCCACTCAGTAATCAAGACAGCTAGCTCAAGGGTGACTGCCATGACCAACCTGTCAGGTGCAACTCCAACTCTGTTTGCCATCACTGTCACCACTGCCTTCCACGGGAAGGAAAGGCTGCTGCGCTCAGCCAGCCTCCAGCCCCTACTGCCTCATACAAATCCCTTATTCAGCTGCCTCCATGAGAGAAGATGTCTCGGCTTCAAGACAGAAGCCATGGAAAGACGATGCTGGCACTGCTAAAATCCACTGCCCCCCCAAAAAAACCAAGCAAACCCAAACCCCACGAGCCAGCCTAGGATGACCAGACATCCTTTTGTGGCTGCCCAAGAAAGAATCCCATCAAGATAGGGATCTGAACGCAACATGGCAAAAATGCCAGGGCATGGATGGGACTTTAATTCTGCTCAGCCTTCATCAAGCTGGGCCTGTAACAAACCTGCCAACACCAGACTAAGCCATGTAGGAAAGAGCAAAGCTGAGCTACCAAAGAAGGGCACCATCTTTAAAACACTCACCTCCTTTGCTGTAAAGAAGCACCAATGGGAACTATGAGAAATAATAGTATCTTGGAGGCAAGGGTGAGAGAACCTGGTTCCTGACTGCAATGAAAATCACCAAGAAACAGATTCAGGAATGGCTTGGCACAAACCTGTCAGTATGGGATCAATGACTACAAGCTACAAATCCTTTAATTAACTACAAAAATACCAAACATTCTCAGTTAAAAATGACCTGCTCTAAAATCATGCTATCCTAGTGGAAATGGCTTGGTTATTTTTGATATAGCTCTGCTTTGTTTTAAATGCAGAAATTAAAGTTTAACAGCAGCAAGGAGATTCCAGTTCTCTGCATTAACCATGTGGATTCTCATCTTGTGCATCTTGCTGAATGAGCCGGGGGATGGCATTCTCCACAGGTCCCTGACGCTGCACAACACCTGGGAGGTTCCCATGCTCCACAAAGAGCAGCGGTTCCTTCAGTTTTCTCTGTAAAGATGTCAGCTTGAATTAATTTTACAGAACACAGTTCATTCTTAGCTTCCCTACAGGCTAGATTCTGTAGTTCTTGATATGCAAATAATTACCCTGGGGTCTAAGAGTCTTTCTTGAACTAAGTGAAGGTTTTTAGCCCTAAGGATCTACTTATATAATTCCTCTTCTAATTATTCCTCTCTTCTCTATTTACTCTCAACCTTCACATCACTGATATGTCACTAGCCAGACATGAAAAAAGCCCTAATTAACATGTTTTTGTCATTGTGACCAAAACAGAGCTATTCTTTCAACTGTGAAATGGATGAAAATCCTTGAGACTAGAAAGTGCTCGAGACTTAAAAGGTTGAGATATAAGGGAGAATTAAAAAAGAAAAAGCCCAACAGCGAACTCTTCAGTTACCGTATCTGGAAATTTCAAAATTGCAGATGTCCATTACAGTTGTATTGATATTTGAGATATAAGGGAGAATTAAAAAAGAAAAAGCCCAACAGCGAACTCTTCAGTTACCGTATCTGGAAATTTCAAAATTGCAGATGTCCATTACAGTTTGTATTGATATGCTCTTCCTCCAGATACTATCAACTATCAGAGACTAATTTCAGTAACTAGATTCTCTGAGGAATTTTATCCTAGAAATGTTTCCTGATCCCCCATGTGCATCATTTGCAAATACATGTAACTTCCAGTTAACATAAAAATAATCATCATAAAACAAGACAAAAGATAATTTTTAGACCACTGTGCATTTGAAACCTCAGGTGCTAGCTTCAGTATACTGAAGTTTTAACTGGCCAGAAGACAAGTAACTTCTTCTGGCACATTCAGTTAGATTACAAGCCAATTTTCTACTTAGCCTTTCCATTTTTGGATACCAACTGTGTTTTCTTGATTAAAAAAGAGCAAGGATCTTACAGTAAGAAAGAAAACATCTTGGGTTTTCCCACGCTCAAAGAGCAACAGTTCACTGTTTCAGTTTCTCTAATCTGGCTTTCTCGTCTCCTGAATAGGGCAAATGATTTAGAGCTACTGAAACCCAACAACCTTAAAAACAGAAGAAGAGTATTTATCCAATAACAGGTCATTTCCTGAAATACTGGAGCTGAAGTATAAACGGACTAAGAGCCATACTGAAAACTACCAAAACCCACTGTATTTCAGAGAGACAAAAGTCATAATCAACCAAAATAAGGACTGAAAAGCACTGACTTTCAAGTTAGGCTTAAGTCCTTCCTGTAGCTATCTCATAGCATTGATCACCAAACAACTAAAGAGTCATCTTCAGCCATCTTTATCTCTGCTGGGGGAGCCATCTGAATACAGCAAGGAAGCCACTGTTGTACAAAACCTGCCAAATTAAATAGGACTAATAGCGTAGTAGAATTTAGTAACAACAAATGCCATCAAAAACTATACATGAAAAAAAATTAAAAGGACACAATTTGAACAAAACTACCTATTTATAACAACCCTGAAATAAGCTCAATGCACACTCTGTTTATATGCAGGGGCCCTGGAGAGGTGCAGATTACAGAGGGATTAGTAACATGGCAGGTTTCAACAACAGATTGTTATGATGATCACAGGAAAAAAATAAGGGGGCCCTGATATCTGACAGGATGCTTTTGATAAATGAGTCTCCCACAGGCTGGAGTTATTCTTAGTAGGGATCTAGGAGGAGGCAAAGAGAAAAAGGAGTTGATCACCTGTTGCCATGTAAACTAAATTCAATTCATCATATACTTTCTCCAGGACACAAAATTTGGTTTCATGATGTGAAGGAACAGACCAGGAGGGATGCAGCTATGATTATATCCCTCTGTCATGCAAGTCTGTGCACACTATTTAATCCTTTTACGCTAGGTCTGCGTAAGCAGCAGCATAGATAACTGCTGTGCTAGGAGAACAAGGTTCCCTTCCCCAGGGGATGCCAACAACATAGGAAGTCACTTAATCAGACTCTCAGGCCACTGAGCTTTTAGAACAGAAGCTTTGCCAATTAGTTTTCCCTCATCTGCAGCAACTCTTTTTGTTAGGTTTTTTTTCAGCGTCCTTCATCCATCATAATCACCTGCCATTTGCAGAGCAAAATCTTCATTCTCTTTTTTTCTTCTTTTTCTTCTTCACAACTCCTGGCAACACTGAGTTCTCTGTATGATTGCTGTCCTGTCTCTCATGCTGTCCATTTGCAGACACCAACTGTGGCAAATCTTTGCTGATCTGGTCACACTCTGCTGGGTCTATTATTTTCTCTTGAATATCATTCTCTCCCCTCATTTTCTTTTTCTTCTTTTTTTTCTGGCTGTGCTCTACATAACCCTGACTCTGATTTTGGCTGGAATCCTGGGACAGTGCAGGAAAAGTACTTTGCTTCAGAATGTCTGCAGCTGACACAGCAGCCTCCTGGTACTTTTGCCACTCTTGGTCACTGTCCATGTCACTAGAAAGGTAACAAAAAGGAAAGGAAGTTATGTTACACTTTTGCTTTGAATTCACCCAAAGCACAAACAGCAGAGTAATCTAAGATGAGAACACCTGATAAACACCCAGTGGCTCTGGGACTCCAATACAAGTTAGCATATAACCAATTTGAAGGCTGAGGTGTTCTTTACACATACTAGGAGGGGAAAGAACATCTCCCACAAACATTTCTAATTCCCTGGCACTAAAAAAAGAAATGAACAAAAAAAATCTGCTCTAGTCAAATATAGGAGTCATACACACTTCTCAAGCTCTTCAGCTTCCTATTCCCTTGCGAGAGTCCCAGCTGCCTCTGAGATGTGGGATGCAATAGTACTTCAGGAGCAAAGCAGCTGACAACACCCCACCTGGAGCTAGATGGCTGTCTCCTCCTTGCTGCAGGGCAAGGCTCCGATTTCCCACAGTCTCCTGGGACAGAGGAAGAGAAGAGGCGAAAACCTAAAATATGTAAAAGGGAATTTTAGCCATGACATAAAACAGAGGTGAAAGCAATCAACAGCAATCTCCCTGGGAAGCCTCACTGCTGTTATTGTATTGCTATAGTGCTTGACAGCAATTATTTGGGACCATCTGAGAGGAGTTAGGGCACAGAGATCACAGCTTCAAAGTAACAGCCTTTACGGATGCTAAGAGAAATTCTTCTATTGCAACTACTTATTAGTCAGTTGGGTGTACAGCTGGCCATGGACAGGATCCATCCCACTTGTCGTCATTTAACTAACAATGTCATAAACCAGCCATAATGGCTGTGACTAGAACTCACCATCATCTGCAGAGTCAGACTGTTGCACAGAAGTTTGTGAAGGTCCTGATGAGTCCTTCAAGACAGTGATGAAACTAAACAGAAAACCCCAGTCAGATCTTAAGACAGGTTTGTGCAAACTGAGCTAAAGTCGGGTGTTTCCAGGAAACAAGACTACAGGGAGATGTCACATAGCTTCTTACTTTTTTCTTAGTGAAGCTGCCTCACCTCCCTGCTTTCAGAGCAGACCATGCCTTCTCTCCTTAGCAACGCATGCCACAAGAATGACTTAAAAGCAGCATTTCTAAAGCCAACTCTAAACACCAGGAATTCTAGGGGGCCATATTTACACAATAAATAAAGACAGTGGCAGCCCCGTCACAGGCATACTGCCAGCACAACCCTGAATCAGATACTGGTTTAGGTTGTAAGAATAAATGAAAGATTCTTATGCTGGCCTTTAAATGATGAAAGTGCTAAGGCACCCAAATTCTACTTTTTCCTCCCCACAACCCATTCACCACAGAGGCAAACGCACAGGGAGTCTTTACCAGAAGGGCACAGCACATGGGCTAGGTAAGTTCACAGAATATTGGAAGTCTGCATTAAATACAGGAGCGAAGGAGACAAGAAGAGAAACAACTTCTTCTCCATATCCAGGTTGCACTCAGATCTTGAATTTCCTGGTTTTAGCACACAAGCATCAGTGTACTTGACCCATAGAACAAACTTTTTTAGTATTGCTTGCCAATACCCATCTAGCATTGCTCCCAGTTTCTTCGCAACATGTGCTCTGAACTCTGGTGTCGTCTGTAGCTCATTTCCATCCTCATCATGACCTTTCGCCTCACGCCTGTTTAAAATAAGAATAATGATTATCTCTTTCAAGGCCAATAACATCTGGTGCTCTTACCCAAACAGGAGATAAGGGACTGTAAAATCTCCTACCCTCTAGTAATCAATTCATACTTGATAGGGAAGACTGCTAAGAAAGATGGAAAATAGCTCAGTAGTAACAGTTCGGTTCCCAAGAGAGAGCTAAACGTTATTTAGCCATCTCCAGCATAGTTAGTAATTGGATGATTTTTCTGATTGAAATAGCCTACAAAAGCAAATAAATTATGTCAGGACATCCCTTCTCTTGCATGTAGTTCCTGTGTATGTTGCCACAGTTCATGTAAAACCTGTCCCAGAAGAGAGGATTTTATTAAGTTGCCTGGCTGACAGCCTTTGAAACTGAGCCTACAGAAATGCTGCAAGCTTAAGATAGGACAGCATCACCTCCATTGCAAGGCTCCTAAGTCAGGTGTTGCTTTCCAGCTGATGAGTGCTTGCCTCTGCAATTGCAACGTTTTTTGAAGAAAAACAATTTTTTTTATATGTAACTGTACTAATTCCTTCATGGGACACTTGCAGAGTTGAGAGATTTCTGACACTTGGAACTAATGCTGTAACCAACAGCAGTAGTAAGTTTTCAACTTCTGTATTCCCCCACTGCTAGAGGGATGAGAAATAGACTTAAAAAAATCTGTTAGCTTTTTCAGATTTAAGCATCATTTCAGATTATGGGTGGACTAACTCTGAAAGCAGAATAAGCCCTTCCAGTAGGAAGTATCACAAGGCATTAACTGTAAGTAGCACCAATACAACATACATTAATTTTTTTCTTCAGTGAAACGTAAGTCTGAAACCAGAAGCAAAAATACCTTAGGCTAGGCTGAGCAGGCTGTAACCCATCCTTTTTAAAGCCACCTGACAAAGGAAGAAGTAAAGGCAAGTTTAAGAGACCTGTGACCAGGACCTCTTTAACCCCCCTTCTGGCACATGGGATTTTATAGCATAAAGAATTATGCTTGAAAGACAATCCACGCCCGCCTTCGGGGAAAACAGTTACGAGGGGAAAGGGAAACTTTCCCTCCGCCAAGCCGTGGCAGACAACCT
>NW_008795323.1:1436988-1439175 GCF_000699145.1 Aptenodytes forsteri | reverse complement strand
CGGAGCATGCTGGGGGCTGTAGTCCTCCAGTGCAGCCTCCGACAAGATGTCCGCGGCGGGGACGCCCCCGGGAGAGCGGCAACCCCTGAGGGCCCCGGTGGGCACCTCCAGGTCTTTCCGAATGCGGTTTCTTCGCTTCTCCGTGAAAGAGGCCGGGTGAAGGCTGCGCTCACGGGAAAAGCGGGGTGACGGTTCGGGGGGGGGGCAGCTGTGCGCTGTGGACTGCAGGCCAGGTCTTCCCAAAAACCAAGAAAGCCTGGGAATGAGCGTATAAATGGAAGGAACCACGAGGATCTGGGTGTCATACACAGAATTGTGAGATACCGTGGAAAAGGAATATTTACGCTGGATATTTGTACTGGCCTCCAGAGGAGAGAGAACAGGGCAGACGGTGCTGCCCATGCTGAGAAACCCCGGAAGGGCAGCGAGGGGACCCGGGTGGCCCAACCGCTCTGTCCCACTGCCCGTTCTTTGGGTTTGTGCTACCGGGAAGAGTGGTGCCCACAGATGGGAAATCGCTGACAGTAAACACGGCTTGTTTTCACGTCCATCTGTTGCTGAACAGCCTCCTTTCACGTGTGCCGTACAGGCAAATATCTTGATGTTTCTCAGATGTAACAGCTCACACAAAGTAAGAGTGAAAAACACACCAATGATACCAGAAAGCCCGTGTTGCTTTTGTGTTTGTAGAGAAAGAGAGAATAGTTGGCATTAAAGAATAAGGATGTGGAAAGAGTGAGTGACTGTAATAAAATTCTCAGCACTTTACCACATTTTGTGAGATGGTAATTTCACTGCTTCAGAAATACTGACAGCACTGAAATGAAGTTTTTGGTGGAGAGTCAGACATGTTGTAGACAGCACAAAAATCTTCTACCATGAAAGCATGAGATAGGATGGGACCCATCTGCTGTAGGAAGTTCTCTTTCAAAAGCAGGTGAGAAAAGATACTAAACACAGAAGGTTCATAAAGATATGTAAAATAAGCAAAAATGCAAAAAGCATCTCATTTCCCCACCTCTGGCAGGGGAAGGAAAACACGCATCTCCTCTGCCTGTGCCCTTTGCCACTGCTTTGTCCATAAATATGGAATGACAAGTTCCAAGGATAACAAACTGACCTCCAAAAAGGCATTAAATCTTTAACTCAAGAAACCTGAAGATTGCGTGGGAGATGTTCAGTTTAGCGCTCTTAGCCAACTTGCCTTGGCGGATCTTTCATCTTGGCTTAACGATACTCTTCTGGCCATTTCCTTCTAACTGGCTGTTAGAGGCATGGGGATTTCTGTAACAGGTTGTGACTGTGTTTCAGCTCGATTATTTGCCTTCATGGATGTCAAGCGCCAGATGCTTCAAAGCATGTGTTACTCAAGCAGATCAGGCAAAGTCCAGTGTGCTTACAGGCCTACTCTTTGAAATATGGCAGGCTCCAGAGATACGATGCAGAAGAAAACGAATGCATGTCACATACCAGAAATAGCTGTACGGTCTCCCACCTTTCTGGTGTGGTATTGAAAACAGAAAAGTGAAATGAGCAGAAGCTCTTGGAAACGGCTCTTGCTGAACAAAGGCAAAAGGCCACAGACAGGTAAGAACTCTTCCGCATGGAAATTTCAGGGAAGGAAGAGTGTTCCCAAATGTGATTTAATACTGAATTAAGATACCATTGGATTGAAAATACAAGTAAAACAAGGAGAACTGATGAGAAAAATACTGATAAGAGGTTCAAGGACTTGGATTCCTGATACATGTATGACTTTCGTAATTAGGAATTTTAGGAAGGGGTTTGTGTGTACCATAAATATCAACATTATGTGACTTAGATCATGAAAAAGTGAATAAATCAAAGTGATTTATTCTCATGCACACCACGAGAATGAACTGGCAACCAGGGCACAAGGTTTTTCTAACTTTAAGCAATTACTGGCTACCAGCTACATTGGAGAATGAGACACATATCACCATTAGAATATACATAAATATAAATGATATTTCTATTCCCATTATGCACGTGATATATAGCTCTTTGAAAGCTGATTTCTTAGCTTTGGATGGAGCCTGAAGTCATGGACTAAATGAACTCACCGAACATTTTAGAGGGATGGCCCATAGACTAAGGGAATGATATCTGTGTGTGTGTATATATATATATATATGTATATATAAAGAAACTCAGGACAAGGGGTGG
>NW_008795323.1:1434750-1436466 GCF_000699145.1 Aptenodytes forsteri | reverse complement strand
TGAGCGAGCGGCTGTGGGGTGTTCAGTTGCCAACTGAGGTTAAACCACGACACCCATGTATATTCTATAGCTGACCTACTGTTTAAATAAATCTGTTCCCCTCCTGTTAACCGTAGCTGTGCACAAGATTAAAATTTTCATTCTCTTCCTGTACACCACCCTTTCCATTCATCCCATCTTATTCATTGCCTGTCTCTATATCTTTCCCACTTTAAAAAGAAAACACTTGCTGGAAGTGCAACAGGGGTACTGTAAATAAGTCACTATAGAACACATAATAATATCATTCCATTCTTCTGAGACTTAAAACATCAATAAAATGTTAAAATTATCACTGGGCCGTGAAAATATTCCCTGGCTATGTTGTCTACAGCAGTAACTGTATTTATCTTCAGATTGCTTTAGTTATCCTATGATACCCAAACAATAAAGACTGTTCTGAGCATTACTTATTCCCATAATTATAATACCAAAAATCAACCTTTTTTTACTTCTTACACTGAAATTCTTTTGACTCTAGACATACATGGTGACTAGTCTAAGCTGGTCCAAATTTCAGAAGCTCATCCTTGTTTTAATCAGCATTTGGAGGATACCATTTACACCTTTGGGGCCTTATTAACTTCTTAGTAATCTGATACTACACTGAGATGGCAAATTTTTGCTTGAATGCTGAATCTGTGCCAAACCATGCTGCTTTCCATTCTTGTTGAAAGTGAGATAGCCTGCTTTGTTAGAGAAATTTTCACAGACAGCAAATACACTGCTAGTGTGGGTAGGACAGCTTTACAACGTGTCCTAATGCCATAAGCACTATCATTTTCAGGTACTATCTTCACCTCAACTACAAATTTTCCAGTGTGATACATCAACGTGTATGGCAATTCCAGCAGGGCTGCTGGATGACCGCTTTGACATGGGTTTTGCCAAGTCTATGTATTACTGAAAGCAGTATGAAAGCTCAGTACAGCTGTGTTTTTATATTGCTGAACACTTCCTGGCTTGCACGTTCCAACCTTCACACTAAGAGCTGTGTAGTCTCAGGCCACCTCAGTCAGTAGACAGGCCTCAGACGATATCCTTGGTCTCTTTCTGATAGGCTTCCTTGGCACTAACCTCCCCCCACTTCTTACCTTAACTATTCCCTCGTCAGACTTGCCTTTAGTGAGAGACCTTGGTTTAGGATTCACCCATTTTCCACTGCGTAAAACAACAAGCACTTTTGTGCTGTTTTCTGCCTCGGTGTCCTCAGAGCAGGGACAAAACCCTTCAGAGGTGCTTCCTCGGTCACCTTGCTCAGCTCTGACCTCTCCTTCAGGCACCAGGTCCCCTCCTCTCCCTCCCTTTTGTCCCTCTCTCCATCTTCGTGGTTTCTCACAGCTGTGTAAATACCTTTATAAAGCTCTCTGTTCCCATCCTGGAGATGCTCCTCTGCTCAGATCCTAGCGCTTTGCACACACATTTGAGCAATTTGTTTCCCTCAAAGCTGCCGCCTGCCTTCCTTCCTTCCCTGCTTGGGCTGAACATTTGCTGCCATTGATGGTATGTAGTTTTTGCTCTTTTCAGAGGCAGGCGTTTGGACACGGCCCCCGCAACACCTCACGATAAGCAGGCAGCAAAAATGCAATAGAAACAGAGCTAAAAATCACACGGAGCGCGCAGGCAGGGGTTACGGTAGTGGTGACTGAGCACGGGCTGAACGTACCGCCGGCCCGA
>NW_008795323.1:1431269-1433923 GCF_000699145.1 Aptenodytes forsteri | reverse complement strand
TTTCCTCCGAAATCCCCGTTTTTAGCGGCCTGCTGGTGCCTGGGCCCCCTCGCTCTGCGGCAAAGCTGAAACCCTCTGCGAGGAGAAGCGCCTGTTTCGCGTTAGATAAATGTCTGGCTCTGGGTATGGTCGCAAAACCTTAGCTTCTGGTACATGCCATTATTTTTTTTTTTCCTGTTGGGGATTGCTTATTACTTCTTAAGCCACATCGTAACTATTTTATTTTATTTTTACATTTTGCTGCTAACCTGGTTAGCCCATTTAAAGGGCATTTAATGTTTTACATAACACTCCAGACCAGGAAAATGCTCAGGCAGTATTACCCAACTGGTTATATCAGTTTGTTTTTTTTTTTCCTTTGGACTTTACGAGGTAAGAGGATAAAATCTTTGTCTGAAGATTTGTGCAACATTTTCTTGGAGTCTATATTATACTTTTATGGAATGGTAAAAAAAAAATTACTTTAATCACTTGCTTTTTTTGATAGTTTGTAACAATGTCTTGCATTTGTGAGGTACATTGAATCCTTAGAGTTGCCAAAACAGCCTTTCAGCAAGGCTCTTATCCTGGAAGCAGCAGCTGTAACACGGACATACCTTGCAGAATCCCAGTTAATGAAATGAGGCCAAGCAAGGGCACGTTGGTCTGTGAGGCAAATGGCTGATCTTGCAAGACCAAGTGATCACGCAAACTTGTATGTTGGGACCCGTTTATGGTAATACTAAAAAGCAGGTACGTGATGCTGTACAGGTTACAGGAAGTGGAAAGATGAACTCAGAAAATGTTGCCGAGGTGTTAAAATGTAACATGTTTGGGGGGCAGAATAAAAAGGTAGTGAGAGATAAATGTGTATTTGATGATTAACAGTAGGACTTTAGTCAGGTATTTGCTAAGAACATCTAAAAATGACTGTCAAGAAGTAAATGTACTTTCTTCTGGGCACTGTCAGCAATTATCAACTAAGGTTACCTGTTCGTTTTACTCAAAGTCCAGGCTATTGTAATAGGTTAAAAATCAGATTTTTGTTGAACTTATGAGTAGGCGTATTTATATAAACTCTGAGTAATATTTTTAGATTTAGATAGAATTTCTAAATGTTAATATTCCTTTTATAAAATTTGTCATATATGTCTGAAAATGACATTGTCACTGTAGTGATAAGAAAAATAACTCGACAAGTTTTCCTTTTGATTTAAACAGCAAAAAGTTCAGAAAATAAATCAGAACTTATTTCAGAAACAGACTAGATTTGGATTATTTCAATTTCAGTAATCCTAGATAAAGTAAGATTAATTAGGAAAGAAATACGGAAAAGTGTCTTTCTAGTGGAATTCTACATCCAACAGTGCTCTTCTTTTTATTTCATTGTTATGTATTAGATACTGCAAAGAGGAATAAACTTTGGGTTTTATTAATAAACTAGCCAGAGTCCTATATCCTCACCAAAATTTTTTATCATTGCTCATGAAAGAAGATTAAAAAGTAAATACTTCAAACATCCTAATGTCGTAGTGCTGTGAACGTGTATTCTACAACTGTTTCATACAAATGACATTAGCTTTTAATTTATATTCCCCCTCTGTCTTTCTCAGGTTGAATTATTGTTCACCTGCTGTGTTTCCAGTGGATTTTTTTGTACGCTTTAACTTATGGTGGAACTCTCCCAGTCTGTCTTGAAGTGCCTCTCTTGTATTTTTAGAGTCAGGTCAGTGTACTTTGGCAAATGCAGGCATTTCTTGTTTGCTGAGCTCAGAAACGTGATCTTTTACAGTAGCCATTCGGCTCGCATTTTCCTGGTGTGCAGTTGCTCCCGCTAGATTTATAGATTTAGTTTTTTAGAGTATTTGAGTAAAATTTCTTTCTTACTGCCTGTTAGTGAGATTCATACACAGTATTTATACATGGTACACAGACCTTACCAGTTTCCTGCAGTCTTTCAATGGACCTCCTGTGCTCTCTGTTGTCATGAAACTTTCAGGTCCCAGTGTGCCATCTGCTTCTCAGAGGTGCAGTTTCACCATCTCTTATTCCATGCTTATTCTTTACGCAACTCAGTGGGATTTGTGCTGGATCCCTAAACATGTATCTTCACTTCCATGTCTTCTTCATGCTCCACCAGACTCTTTATTTAGGAAGACTACTTGAAAATGGGTTCTTTGTTTCTTAACCATTCATCTGTTGCCACTCCTAATTCTTGGATGTAGTAAATGTCAGTGATTCAGTCATTTTCAGAACAACCTGTTGGGATATCATAGGGGTCATGATTTAAAGGAACTAAACAGCTAATATAGATGGCTTTTAAATAAGAAAGATACTGTTTTCCTCTAAATATCTACAGAGCAAAGAAGCAAGAAAGAAAAAAGAGAAGGTCTTTGAATGCTTGCAGTTAGATCACAGCTGATTTTTATATCCTTTCACTTGTTTTGTTTGCTACTCATCATGCGTCTAGGGTTGATTTGGAGACCTGATCTAAAGGACAAGGGTTTAGCAAACCTGGACGGGCATCTCTAAATTCATTTTACTTAACCCCAGAAGTCATGTTACATCCCAGTGTACTCACAGTCTTTCCTCTGAACTCTAAATCAAAATGAAAATGGGGTTGGTTTGGCCTGTTGTGTTGGTTGGGCTTTTTGTTTGGGTTTTTTTTTTTTTTT
>NW_008795323.1:1425416-1431218 GCF_000699145.1 Aptenodytes forsteri | reverse complement strand
AAAAAAAAAAAGTTTTGTCTCAGAGTTTAAGTAGTTCAAGTGATGTTTCAGCAATTTTGAGCTTGTTCTGCACTCGGAACAAGTTGAATTTGCAGTTGAACTTCTACTTTAGGATTGACAGACTATGCTCACAAGTGACACTGTATGATTATCAAATGTAAGTTCGGTCATTGGATGCTGTTTCACGCTTGCTTCTTTGTATATGTGCAGCAGATGAACAGACCCCAACAGCACTTGTTATAGACCTAGTTATGTTAAAACAGTATTCCACGGAGAAGAGCAAATGTTTGAGAAGGCTTTTCAGAATAAGATTGATTATTTTTATTATTGTGTTTTGATATGTTTTTGATATTTTAAATTAGTTATATCCTAATAGGTCATCAGGCCAAATCAGCCTATGGAGAAATGATGAGGAGAGGATCCCAGTACAGACTAAGGAACGACCTTCTCCTAGGAGGGTAGATTCAGTGCCTGTTGCGTTATATCATTTTGATCTTTCTTCTGTCTCAGCCATCTTCATTCCATTACATTACTGATATTCCTATAGATTTCTCTATCATCCTTCTTCATAACTTAATGATTTATTTCTTTTTCATAGTTACTAAAAGCTAAGTTTTTTTTAAGTAGGTGTTTGTGAAGATACAGATTTTATCTTTTTGATGATTCTCCAGATTCCTGGTGTTAAATATATGGAATTTCATTTGGAAAAAAGGACCTTTTTTCCACATTGCTTTTAGGGACACAGAAATTCATTTATTTGCCTCTTCTACATGCTTTCCTTGTGTTATATGTCAAGATATAAGAGCCACACATTTCTTGTGCCTACTCCATAAAGTGATGCTAGTGTTTTTTACAATGTGTTGAACTCCTCAGTTTTAAGGAGGTTTTCTCAATGTTGATATTAATTCCCAGCAAATATATACAGGTCCAAGTAGGTAAGTTTTCAAGCATTAAACTACTGAGCAGTTTAATCTTCAGCAGTGAGGCTGAAGATTCTGGTAGTAAGGATGTGTGAAAAATCCACGCATCTTTAGCATATAATTTGTGGGCTGGCAGCATTTCCATCTGCCTTGAACTAACGTGAATTTTAATTTTGTATAATGAACTGCGTTGCTGCTGAGTGTAAATGAAGTTCTGGTGTGAAATGCTAAGAGTCAGCAGTGCTGAAAGCAATGTATGCTAAAGTACAGCATCTGTGAATACAAAGCTGCCCTTCTGGGACACTGTGCAAAATGATGTAACTGAGTGAAAAAGCTCTGCAAAAATATATTTCACTTGCTGTAATTGAGTGTCTTCGCTGCAATACCTTCATGAGGCTTGAGCATGATGCTTTCTTGACCGTGCAGTGGGATTGTATTGTATGAAAAAAGCTGTTGACAATAACAGCTAGAGATACTGAGGCTTTATTTCGCTGCCCTGCACCTGTGCTTCAGCACAAAGAGGGGACACTAAGGAAAGCCTTTAATGCTTGTGGGGTAAGTTTGCGAATAAATTAGCTTCTGAAAAATTCAGGTTGCCCTTTTAAAATGCTTAACTGTTTGTACACTTGTAAAAAGTTCAGGTAATCACCTGTTTCTCTCTCACAACCTTATCTAGGTATTCATATCCCTGCAGCAACATGATGTCAGAATTTCATGAAAAGCACAGTGGAATATTTTAAACATTTAAACATTTTTGTTTTGGTGTATTAATTTCTGTAACTGCTGAAACTCTCTTAGTTCTTGGATTAAAAATCTTGTACTGGTAAAAGTGTTTGTTTCTGGAAATGTAAATGCCTTGTGCTGAGTCTCAAAGTTTTAGGTACTGTGGAATTTGCATATCAAGGAATTAGACTGTAGAGGTTGTTGCTACTGAAATAAAATAAATGGTGTTCTTTGATAAATATGATGACGTTAATGAGAGGTGAAAGCATGTAAGTAAAATTAAAACGCATTAAAGTAAATTTTTTAGTACTTCTGTATTACTACTAGATTAGACATGTTTGGTAGTTTGAAAGTACTAGAAATGTTTGATAGTCATATCAACACACTGCTGTGATAGCAGCAATATACTGCTGATGAGACAAATCAAGTACTAAGCCACCTTTGCTTGCCATTATTATCATTAATATTCCAAACTAATGAATATTGAACTTAAAACTATGCCGTAAGTCAGTCTGTCCAAACTGTGAATTGCTTCATAATTAAATCCTATTTCAGATTGCGCTCACAGATATAACTTGCATTGAATTTTTGGAAGAACATGTATGACTAGGTGAGCTCATTCTTCTCATAGCAAATGGCGTTTATGAGAAAACATGATGTTTTTTTTTTTTGGCTGTGGATGTCAGTTGCTTATCAGTAACTTTAAAACACAGGTCACCTATCAGACAGGTCATACTACAGGACTTTAAAGTAGCTTAGTTTCTAAAAAAAGATCCCTCTTGGCTATGTTAAACTAAAACCATCAACAATAGGATTCAAGTGCTTCTTAGATAAATCACTACCAGTTTGGAACAGGACAAGAATGCAATGTTATAATGCCAAGAAGTTGTTTTTGGTTTTGTTTTTTTCCTTTCTCACTGCTAGGATTCCAACAGGAGAATTTTCTTGACCTTGTGTCTGGGTAGTTCTTGAGGATGGCAAGCAAAGGACCCACGACTTCTGCATCAACAAAGAACTCCAGTACTGGAGGGACCAGTGGCAGCAGTAGCAGTAATGGTACTGGGGACAATGCTAATCAGGACAACACTTTTGAATGTAACATCTGTTTAGACACTGCCAAGGATGCAGTTATCAGCTTGTGTGGACATCTCTTCTGGTAAGTACTCAAGCCCCCACAGATAAACCAGAACACCATATATCTCTCTGATCACATAAAAGCCTATGATTTTTATAATTCTAGATGTCAAATAAAATGTCTTGTACAAAATGAGTAAGGACCATGGTTTTGGTTTAGGAGCAGTTTGGTTTTGCTCCTCGACTGTTTTTCCTTGCTCATGTTCCAAGGAGTCCATTTCTTGCATCTTAAACTTCATATACTTTTGGATTATTTTGTAAAAGCAAACAAATAAGCAGCCCCACATAGACAGTTCAGTGTTCATTGATACTGCTTGGTTATGTGTGTTATTTTATTTGTGCTGTCTGGTCTAGCATAGATATCTTGTTCAGACATAAATTCCTTTCTAACCTGTGCATACCTAAACTTGCATCCGAAACTAGGTTCTGGAGGCCAAATTGTAGTTTTCATACTTCCTACAAGCTTGGTTTTTTTTTCCTTTGAAACCATTAAAAAAATATAATTAGATAACAAGCTTTTACATGTGGGCTATTTCTCTTTTCCCATGGTATTGCAGTTGTAATACTAACTTTTCAGTTCTTTGATCTGACTTCGGAATGTATCGCACAAATATAATGAGGATGCAGCATTTCTTATTTGGGTAACTTGGTCTAGAATATACTCTTTCTTAAATGTTAAGAAGTCATTAAGGATTGACATGGCCAAATGGGTTTTTTTGGGGTTTATTTTACACAGTAGGCTAAATTATGCTCTTTAATAAAAAGAGGCCTAAAAGAGCATTTCTTTTCTGTGTAAATGTATAATATCTGAAAATCCAGGTTTTTATTCTAGGATGAGCTGGAAAAATCACTTGCTGATGGCATGTTAAGATAAAATTAGATTAAATTATTGCACAAAAGGATTTGGAAGAATGGAACCTTAAAAAATAGCATGTATCTTGTCCGAATAGTGTTGTCGACCACTTTGAAAGCAGATGGCTGTTTAGCAGTTTTATCTCGTCGCTTGCTCGTTTGTCTTTGACCTTTTTGAAGTTGCCATATTAATTTAATCGTAAGAGTAGTTCTGTATAATGGGAATTTCTCTGCCCTGAGCAACTAGGTCTGATCTCAACAGCTGACCCTGCTCTGAGCGTCAGGTTGGACTAGAGGCCACCTGAGGTACTGTCCAGCCTGAGTTATTCCATGATTCTGTGAATGTGGACGATGTTTTAGCTAAAATGTCCCTTGTGTGACTTCTTTTAAGATCCTGAAGTCTCATTACTGACATCTTCCTCATTTGCATCTTAGCCCAGGGCTATCTTTTCATGGTATCAGAAGAGAAAATCTGTACAGTAAACACTAAGATTAATTAAGCCTCTGTATGGGCCTTTGGTATAGATGAGGACCCAGGAATCAAAGGTCATATGCAGAGAATCGTGTTAGCAACTTAGTTAGATTGCATAACCTGAAAAGACCAGTGGAGATTGGTCTTGGGCTGTGCTTTCAAAAATTATTTTAATGGGAGGTTATGGAACTGGCCCAGCTGGATTCCAGGATTCTGTTGTCTCCAAGCTGTGCTATCCATGGTACGCTTTATACATTTGTCGGATCGAGTTGTCAGTAACTAATTCTATTTTCTCTTCTTTTTCTGCCCTGTGAACAAATTGTCCTGGGAATGCTCACAGTTGGCCTTGTTTACACCAGGTAAGACAGGTTTCCTTTTACTTTGTCTTTCATCAGCTCATTACTCAATAAAGACCTTGGTTCTCTGGAGTGTCCCCCTCTTTTCAAATGCGCTTCTTTCTCTCCAGGGCAATTGCAACGTGCTAATGCAACTTCAGGCAACACCTTGCAATCTGCTCTTTCAGCAAAAAGAAAACGTAGATTCTGTTCCACTTGCCTCCAACTTTTGAGTTTCTTAAACACTGAGTATTCCCAGTTTGGTAGGAGAATTGCTGTAAGCAGTTCACAGGGGTTTACTTTGCAGGCTTAAGTGCTGAGTGTACTTCTCTTTGCATATGGAGTGTTTTACATTGTGGTACCACTATAGAAAAGATAGATGAAAGGAGGGTATCTACACTAGCCCTTGGCCTATGCAGGACTATTGGTACTGTTTATTTCTTCATATTTTACTCCAGTGCAGTTCTGAATGTGTACACATCAGCAAGTGGATCGTACCAGAACAATAGCCAAAATGCCAATACTTTGGAGGGTACTTGGCACTTCTTAAAACATTTTGCTTCATGGCTTTCTGAGAAATTGCTAAAGTCTCTCTGCCTGGCTGCAAATGAGGTTTGCATGTTGTTTTCATGGTCTTTTACTAGTTTTCTTATAATTTCCTCTTTTAGTGGCTAGAGACCAGGCCAAACAGACAAGTGTGTCCTGTATGCAAAGCAGGAATCAGTCGAGATAAAGTTATTCCTCTATATGGAAGAGGTAGCACTGGACAACAGGACCCCAGGTAAGAAACCTAAATACAACTATTTTTCTGTGAAAACTAAAGACGAAACTTTAGTTTAAGGTCTTAAGATGAAACTACCAAAGTGCTGGATTCACAATTTGAAATACTTTGTCAAAAGACAGATAGAACTGACATTTCTGCCAAATATTTCTGGCTTTTTCAGGGCCTGGGTTTGCACACCTCATTTCTTGTCCAACTGGCAATTTATTTTAATTTGAATTGCGTGTTAATTATCAGTTACAAGTGGCAGGTTGCTATGAATGTTATCTGACTGGAGAAGCTTATATAACCTAGTGGCCTTCTATGATGGAGTGACTACATCAGTGGACATGGGAAGGGCTACAGATGTCGTCTATCTGGACCTCTGTAAGGCCTTTGACACAGTCCCCCACAACATCCTTCTCTCTAAACCGGAGAGGTATGGATGTGATGGGTGGACTGTCCCGTGGGTGAGGAATTGGTTAGATGGTCGCATCCAGGGGGTAGTGGTCAACAGCTCAATGTCCAGATGGAGATCAGTGACGAGTGGCGTCCCGCAGGGGTCCATATTGGGACCGGGACTGTTTAATATCTTCATCAATGACA
>NW_008795323.1:1417698-1424602 GCF_000699145.1 Aptenodytes forsteri | reverse complement strand
ATGCCCCATCCCTGGAAACATTCCAGGTCAGGTTGGACGGGGCTCTGAGCAACCTGATCTAGTGGAAGATGTCCCTGCCCACGGCAGGGGGGTTGGACTAGGTGACCTTTAGAGGTCCCTTCCAACCCAAACTGTTCTATGATTCTTTGATAAAAAATGTTCATGTCCTCAAGTTTCTAGCCTTTGCAATGGGACTTTGTTACTCAAAAGTGCAGTATCTTAATTCAGCAATGTAATGCTGAAGGTTCATATAGCTGGGTGGTCTACTCGCTCACACGCTACCGCCAGCTCTGCTGCAGCATGGCCCTGTGAGAGCGTGCTCTGTGTTTGTTCTGTCTTATTAACCAGGCTATTGCAGATACTAATGTCATGTATCCTTGCACTTGAGCTAATTTCACAACTTCCTGCAGAGAGAAAACTCCGCCACGACCCCAAGGACAGAGACCTGAACCAGAGAACAGAGGGGTAAGTGAAAAAACAAGCTCAAGCAGGTAAGTTGTTTTTATTGATGGTGGTAATTCATCCTGGAGGACATAAAGTGTGTGTGAGATCCTGTGTGAGGATCCTATAGCTTACATTTCTTGCTCATCCCCAGTAAGTTGTTCATGAATAATTGATAGCTGCGGTGTGGCAGAAAACTCCATTCCTATAGTACTCTTCAGCATCCCAAAGAATGGGCTAACTTGAATCGTGCTTCATGAAAAGAGCCCTGTGTGGCATCACTGGAAATGCTCTTCTTCATACTTGATTGTTCTCCATATACAAATACAAGGAACACTTTGCTTTGAAAATTCTTTATGGAAGTATATTTCCGTCAAACTATACCTGTCATGGGAATATATAACCCATGTGTGAACTTACTTTTTTGGCACTGACACCTGCTTCTAACATCTCTATGGGATGTTACTGTACCATGGCATTACAAGCAAAAGAATGTAGATATCTGTTGGGTACATGTTAATTTGAAGAGGGATCTGTGGTTTCGTTGAGAAGATTACATAGAGTGAATGTAAACAACAGCTGGCATAGGTTGAACAGACGTGGGAGTAGCCAGCAAGACAGACCACAGTGTTCTTTGGCACAATGGCAGTGAGCATGACCTGATGAAACAATTCCATATTTCTGTGTAACTCAGCCTAGGGTCCTTGGAGAGCATTTGTATACCTCATGCTTCAAGCAAACAACTCTGCTGGGTGTGATTAAGGAACATTTCTGTATTGAATGTATTGGGAGCGTAGTTGTTCTCTCTCACTGGGGAGTTGCCTTCTTATTAAATCAGCTGCTATACCTTGTTTGAACCTTTTAGCTGGTGCTGCCGTAAGTCAGAGGAATCTGGTATGAAGACATAGCAGTAGTAATGCTGCCCTCCTGTTTCCTATAATTGCAGGACCTGCCATGCAGAGTGCTTTGTTGTCCCTGATAGTTAATGGCAAAAGACTTGAGAAGAGTCATAGTCAAAAGACTAACCCCTCAAATCAAGGATCAACCCAGAAATGTCTGGTTTATGTTATATGAGTGAAATAATCTTTGTCCTCCCACTGTTTGGAGATGATAGACCAGAGGGTTTTTCAGAATTGGTATCACTGTTTTAATTCTGAGACCAGAGGACAGTTTGCTGGATTACAGAACATGGCAACTGTGAGCTCTCCGCAGTTTTTAAACATGATGCAACTACTTAGATTCA
Organism: Aptenodytes forsteri; assembly: GCF_000699145.1. Classification (NCBI taxonomy): domain Eukaryota; kingdom Metazoa; phylum Chordata; class Aves; order Sphenisciformes; family Spheniscidae; genus Aptenodytes; species Aptenodytes forsteri. Next base: position 1,422,918 of record NW_008795323.1, on the reverse strand, counting down.
TATACAGTTGGTTCTCAGATAGTACACTGCTTTTATACAGTAGGATTCATCTTGATTCAGAAGACTCATCTTTTGACTTGATGTGGAATTTTAGTCTGGATCCTGTAGGGGTCAATGTTGTTGCATTGTAACTCTTCCTTTTTTCCTCCTCTCCTTATGTCTTGCATTCCTGCCCCAGATGACTTTATCTGCCACCTTAATTAGAGTCCCCCTGGTAATTTTTTTTTGTACTGTTCTTCTCTATAATGCTGTATGCATCCCACTGGCAATTTATCACTTTACTGGATTATTTAATGATGCACGTGTATCGTGAAAATCAATGCAGGTCATTTTTTTTACAATGCCTTTCTTATAGTTATATGGCTAATAGCTATTAGTACAGAATTATTAATACATTTTAAGACATTCTAAATAGAATTGGTAATGTTGATTTTGATATATTGTCAGATATATACTATTTTAAGTTGAGAAACCTTACAGAAACGCTTCTGTTAATTTGTGGCCTTTAAGCAAGAATTGCGGTTCCTAGTTTTCATTTTCTCAAACTTTTGGGTTGCTCTGGCAAGTTTGCTACTGTGTGAAACATTTTAAGACCAGGAGAACTAAGAAGGTATTTAACAATAGTGTGGCAGACTCAAAGTTGCCAGACAGTATGATACTCCTTCAGCTGTAGGAAAGCCAGTGAGAGGGAGTGTCTGCACTTTTACAAAATATTCTGAAATAGGCTTTAAATGATTGGTACCTTTTTTCTCTTCTGTTGCTTTGTTCTCTCCAGGGATTCCAGGGCTTTGGGTTTGGTGATGGTGGCTTCCAAATGTCATTCGGAATTGGGGCGTTTCCCTTTGGCATATTTGCAACGGCATTCAACATAAATGACGGGCGACCTCCCCCAGGTACCATGCATCCTATCTTCTCCGAGAGTCCTGTCACAAACAGATGTTTTACAAACTCCCTTGTAACTTTTAAACAAACAGCCTGCTAAATGACAAAACTTTCTGAACGGTAAAGTAAATCAGTGTTGTATACAGAAACACAAAATGAGGGAAAACACCCAGTAGAGAACATAGTCTATGTCTTACAGGTTTTGTACAAGTGCTTATATAAGAAGCAAGTTTGTCACTTCCATATGATTTGCTGAAGGCCCTGTTGAGAGGACAGCAGAACTGGAGAGGGACAGTGGTACTGGAGACTTCTTCCCTTTAATTCAAATGTCTCCTCTGGTACTCCAGCAGACTCCCTCTGAAAAAGGAGACAAATTGGACTAGAGTTTCTAATAGTAATAAAACGGAGTCAGTAGGGGTGTATGAAAGAGACCCATATTTTGAAAACAGCAGGAAAGGACCATTCCCTGAAAGATGAGAAGGAAAAATTTACACTGGTGCTCTGTACCACAAAATAATGACAGCAAAGATTGTTCCTTTCTCAGAAATTTCTCTCTGAAACAGTCATCTGTATTCCACAAGAAGTAACTTTCTGGTGAAATAATTTCACTGGTTTTAACTGAGAAAAAACAGTTGGGTTACTCCAAGTAGTGGTCTCGCTCTCTAAAAATCAAGTAATCCCCAGAAAACCTCCTCCCCATCTTCACTGTAGACAAACTGAGTCTACCTGTTTTGAACAAGAAAACCTAGTGCCCAGGATTTTCTGGACTTCCTCTGTGAAAGGTTGTGCCTGGCAAATCATCTTCACCATGTCATATGGCATAGGAATTATGAGAAACAGAAATACATTCTTCATGTCACACCTGTGTTGCCAAGGACCTGTGCTGTCCTTGGGTCAAATTAACTTGCCTATTAACTATACTTCAGTGTCCACTGAAAATTTGTGTGGAGGTGTGACTGAGCTGCAGAGTATGTAAATATATGCTGTGGTAACAGCCATAATTTAATGAACTCCTTTATCTGCTTTTCATCTGTGGATTCAATACAGCAGTTCCAGAAAGGCACGGCTTGAGCTTTAGAGCTCATGTGCTTGTCATTAGTTCTCTTGGTCAAGGCTACACACGTAGCTTTAACCGTTTTACCATTTCCTGATTCAGAGACATTTCACCTTGATGGGGAGGAGCGCTCAGGTAGAGGTGGTAACATTCCTCAGGTTGGAAACAGTGAACTTAGTTCAGCACTCAGCAGTGAACTAAGCAGTGAACTTAGCTCAGCACTGTCCCCAGAAGTACTGTGAGCAGACCTGCCTGTACTCTAGCACTTGGAGCTGCCTGCTGCTATTAGTCATGAGCAGGTTTACCACAAGTCCTGCTTCAGGGAGCTGATGCTAGTCTTCCTTTTGATCTTCCAGTATGGCTGGCCAGTCTGAGGGTAGGAAATAGCAACAGTTTCTTACCAAGTAGATTCCTTGCATATCTTTCAATTTATGAATGTACTATGTTCAGAATATACACAATTCTGGAGAAGAGGAAGGAGCTGAACTGTTTTTTTTACTTCCTGTTTTCCAGCTGTTCCAGGGACTCCTCAATATGTGGATGAGCAGTTCCTATCCCGCCTCTTCCTGTTTGTGGCTCTGGTGATAATGTTCTGGCTGTTGATTGCATAGATCTTTTCCATTATTCTGTATATTCATGGCCAACAAGGCCACTGAAACAGTTACAAACTGCATCCCCATCCCATTTTAAACCTCTTGGTGTCTGGTTCCATAGCTAACTATGGGCTTCAGGAATTGGTGGTACCACAGCACGATGAGGAATCTCGCATTTTGCACCAGAGTTGGAAATTAAACATTGGTTAAAAAGCGTATTTCAGCTCAGCTATCTTGTATAACAGGTTCCTGCCACAAACCATGGGCCTAGCTTTGAGCTCTGCTCCTAAAAGGAGTGCTGCTTTGAAATCCCGTGCCAACCAGTGACACCAGGTTTATGTGAAAGACAGTTGCCCCAAGGTAGACTGGGCAGGTAAGGAAACTTCTGCAGTGTGATCAGTATCTCATGCTTGGCAACCACGATGGATCTGCCAGAGCTGCGGATGTTATTTAATGTCTTCACATCAACATCCAACCTTCTTCAGGAAATCATCTGCAGCACTGCTGAGACTCTTTGGGCACAGCACATGATGCACATGGAACCAGGTTTGGAGACTGGTTTCTTTTCTTGCTGTTATTTCCCGGCATGATGGAAAACCCCTCCTGAAGTGGTTCTGATGGCTGTTAGAAGAAGGGATACAAATTTATGCTGCAATTTTTTAAAGCCTGAATTTGCTGGAGCCAGACACTGGAAGATTCTCTCGTTGTGGAGCCAGGTGGGGTTGCTGAACAGTATGACGCACTGTCTGCCTCACCCAGCCCAGTTCCTCACTGACAAAACAGTGTTGTCTTCCTCGGTTCGGCGCAGCAGCCTGTGGCTGCACTCATGGATAATCCCCTCACAACTTTGTCACTGTAGCTACATTTATTCTTCCCAAGGCTTTGAGACTTTCTACGCAAAGTCATGTACTCCAAATAAAATCCTATTACAGATCTGAGATCAGCTTGTGTGGGGAGAGGAACAAAAGGCATCTTTACATGAGTTTTGAGGTTAAACTTGTCATATTGTAAAATCATACAGGAGGAAAAATGAGATCCTGCCTTTGCTAGCATATGCCACAGTAGGGAACGTATTTGGAAGAACTTCTCTCTACAGGTGCGTACAGCTACTCCATGCCACAGCAGAATGGCTATAGTGCAAAAGTCTCTGCAGTATCTACCAAAGATATTAATTTGAAGTGCTGGAGGAGACTACAACCATTTATGTGCCGAGGGGAAAATAGTTCAGAAGGTGAGCACTCTGTAGCCGTTTTGGAATCCTGTTGGGTATACAGCTTTAAAGAGTACTCCTGATGTATGTGTGTTGATTCCTTCAGAACAGCAGATAGGAGGGATTCCCTAGCAAGATGAACAGTTTTCATATTTCTCTGACTAGGCAATTCAATTTTTTTTTCTTACTGTTTTTAGATTATTTTGATTCAGATCGCTGATAGTCATAATGATTTCCTGCAAGATGAATATTGTGACTTCCCTGGCAACAGACAACTGACAAAACAAATCAACTCACAGAAACTTTGTTTCAATAGCTAGGGTTTTTCTAGTGTATGTATGAGGTTCCTGGGCAGGACACCTTAATTAATTGTTGTAGAAGCTTATTTATGTAATTATCAACTGTTCACTTTTAGTGTCAAGACAGAGGATGACTGAAGTTTAACTTGCCTACCTCCAAAATTCCATCTGGCAAGTAGAATGTTGCAAAGCTTCTGCAGTGTTTTGCCCCATCTAGTCAAATTTATACCTGACTGGATGATAATCTGGCAGAATATATTGCTCAACTATAAATAGTTGAAGTGGTGCTTCAACTTTTGTTGTGTGGCACTTTTGAGAAGCTTAACTTCTGTATATGGTTCTTCTCAAGCGCATAACTTGGTAACTAGGACCCTTTCTAGGAGAAAGGCTATTTATTGCATTCTTAGAAGCAACCGGCTGTAGTACAATGTCGCAGCTTTGACTTCCTGTCATGAGCAGGCAGCACCACCTGCTGATGAAAAGGGAAAGTTCATGTGGTAGTAAAAGGGATGTTTTCCTTCTCCTTTTTGTATTGAGAAACTCGATGCTAAGAGCAGAGGTTGTCCAGGGAGGAGTAGGGTATCCCTTTAAAGCCTTTTTCCGATAAAGAGGACAGAAAAGTGACTGTAATAGGTTCAAGAGGTATTGAAACTGATTTAACTAACACTTATGTTTTAAAATACAGAATTTTAATGGCTTGGGGTTTTTTTCAATCTATTGGTGAGAGACATAATGGATTTAGACGGAGGTAGCTGCAGAAACATGACTGAGAGTCCTTATTTTCTGGCAATACAAGAATGAAATAGTCTAAAAGTGTTAACGCTTTTGTTCCTACCTTTTTCTTGGTGTGCTTTTTGTATCGTACCACTTCCCCCCTTTGTACTCAGACTGCACACAGCCCATAATGGCTTGTTTAGTGCATTACCATTACTGTTCACTAATTTTCACTGTTGTGAAAGTGATTTAGAAATAAAAAATGGTTTTACATTGACCGGAGTGCGCCGCTATTCCTTTGTGCTTCGTGGACGGACTGAGGTGAGGCGCCTGCCCGATCCCTACCTCCAGGATGAGGAGCCCGTTGCTGGTCCGTGCCTCGGGAAGCGGGAGGGGCGGGAGCTCGCTTCTCCCTCACCGGGGCATCGGGGGCGTTCCGCGAGCGGCAGCGGTATCGGGGAGGCCGCG
>NW_008795323.1:1377013-1416707 GCF_000699145.1 Aptenodytes forsteri | reverse complement strand
CGCACTCGCCCCGTCCCTGTTGTCGTCCCGCTCTGCGCAAGGTCCTGCCTTCCCCGCCGAGGCTCGGTCGCCCTCCCGGCCGCGGGGGTTGGCCGGTGCCCGCCGGGGCGGCTGCTGCTGCTGGAGGAGCTGCTGCTTTTCCTCGCTGGCCGCCTCTGTAACATTCCTCCTGTCCTGGGGGACTCGACAGACCTGTTACATTGATTATGTCCGTTTGCTTTTCCTTCGCACTATTTCCTGCTCTGTTTTTCTCACTTCCGTCGCTTCTCCTGGATACTTCAGCAATTTCGGTCGAATATAGGACTATTCGTTTCCGTTCGTGAGCTAATCGGCCTTTCTGGGTACAGTTAAACAGATGTAGCACTGCAGCTGAACGTGAGGTGACTACTACCTGGAGTTCAGAAGCTAATGGGTAAAGCTCTGTGTGATCGTTGTGGAGGAATATCTGTTGCTTTTAGTCAGCTGTGGTGTAGTCATTAGTCTTTAAATAGGATCCGCGGTCTGTATTCACATTTGCATCTTGTGCTCGTGGCGCTAAACAGGAGGAGATGGAGCTGCAGGATGTCTGGTTTGCAGGCTTTTTTGGCCTGTAGAGTGGCAGCAATTCCAGAAGTTCAGCTGACATCCAGGGCTTGTGCTGCTTGGAGAGAAGAGCGTCGGCTGCCTGTGCATTGAGGCACGGGTACACGTGGTTTTGCCTTTTATTTCCAAGCCCATTTGGTGTGCTGAAAAGCAATTTGCTTTACAGAAGAACACAGGTAGTGCCAGCTTTTTCCAAGTTTCTCCTAACCCTTGCTCTGTGGTGCAGATCTGAGGTCAGGTGCAGGTCTCGGTGTTCCAGACAGCAGGAGGGCACAGACACACTCCCAGGTGTGGAGCTGATGCTTAGTCAGGAACTGAAGTAGCAACTTACACCAAATGTCACATTTGAATGAATCCTATCTAGCCCTATAGTCTGCATGGAGACCTTTACCGTACTGCCGAGCTGCTGGTGAGGGTGGTGCTTGCTTGTGGTTGAGCAACAAGCTTTTTCTCTGAAATAGCTATTTGTGTAAAAGGTACAAGGAGATCTTCACCTTGGTTATTTTTAAACGCTGTCATTGACCTACACAGTGGGGTAAAAGTGCATAGAAGGCTGATGGCTTCTGTTTTGTGTAACTTCAAGAAACTTGACCTTGGTATCAACTTGACTGAGCAACTACCGAGTTTTAACGTTCTTTGGAAAATGGAAGTCTGTGGTTAGTGGTTTCCCATCTCTAAGTGCATTTCTTTCCTTATGCAGCCTTACTGCAAGTAAACTTTTGGTAGCAGGAAGAAACAGGTTTGAGATCTGCCCAGCTATGTGACATGTTCCTTGTGCCATCCTGTGCTCATCCAGATCCTTGACTCTTGCTTTAATATGCCCACACAGCTGTTTGGATTTTGGACAGCATTTATCTGTGTGCCAAATGCTCTTTGTGCGCGTTTTCCTACGGTTTTTCCTAGCTTGTATGCATCTAAATAACTAGCTCTCTCTGGGGCTTTATGGCAGTTCTAGCAGAGACTATTATAACTATTTTCTGAAGGTACAATAGGCCGGTAGCATCAACCCCTCTTCTTAAGTCTGACAGTAGTCTGGTGTTGGCTGTACAGTCTCTACAGGAATATTCATTCAAGTGTGTAATTCCTTCCTGGTAGTCAAGTTGTTCTCTACTGAACAAAGTTTGCCTTTCCTTTCTTTCAGCTCTGGGAAATCCAGTTAATTATACAAATGAGTGCAAACGTTATGTGCTGAGTCAGTGGCATGGGGGAAATAGTAGTGTGGCTTCCTGGCCTAGCGTGGTTCTCTGTGGGAATTGTTACACTGGACCAATCTGCCTTCCTGAAATCTCTGCTCTGAAGAGTAGCATAGCTGTAACTGAGCGGTTTTCTGTGAAAAGTCACATTGCTTTCTTCTGCAGAATGTGAAGGAGCGGATGGTGATGTTACGTCTGGAGGAAACAAAATGGATATATAAGATGTCAGGGTTCGATTTGGGAACTCCACTCTCTGGGGTTACAGACTGCCTGGTATTGGCTTAACTTCCTATGTGTGAAGGCTTTCCCATCAGTTATCTAATTTAAGGTTGTTCTTTATCAGGGGTGCAGCAATCCTTGTGTTCTCTGATGTAAAATGGTTGCTGTATGTCACTTTATTCCTGCGTACAGGTGAAGAAGTCTGGAGATGTCTAGGATGTGGGGACAGCATTGCTGCTGGTCAGCGCCTCTACAAGACTGTAAATGAAGCTTGGCATGTTTCCTGTTTCCGGTAGGTAAAACTTTAGCCCGTTAAACTCTGCTTGTGTTGTTCAACTGACTCGGAACCAGGTGGATAAGTACCAATATTAACAGGGAGTTCTTGCTGTCATCTCTTTGCCTGACCTGTTCCGGAGCCTCTTGCAGAGCGATTGCATGCTCTTGTTTGCCGCCGTACTTTAGTGCTTGCAGTAGCACTTTGGAATTGCCTTTCAGTCCCAATAGCAGTCTGACACTGCCTGGCAAAGTGTTGCCATGCTGACGCAAACACATACGGGAATACAGATAAAGTACAAATGAAAGCTCTGATTTACTGGTGGTGGCAGAAGCTGTGGGTTGCACATTCGTCTTCAGCTGCATTCCAAAGTAGTGCCCAGGCAATTTGGATAGCCTTTCGCTTTTTCCATATGTGGTAGGTACAAGGGAGATATCAGGGTGTTGGGGAAAACTGCTGATATGGGGGAGGGAGATCTTGCCTCTTACTTCCTCTCCTTTTCAGACTATTAAGACATACAAACTGATGAAATCTGTCAGATAACGTTGCTATCGGCAAGGACAAAAAGGGATTTCTGACATGCTTTTCTTCTTGGCAGTGGAATTAATGCGTCTCATCGGTGTTTCATGAATACTCGGTCCAGTTTTCATGCTCCAGAATCACATTTCTGAAGGGGCCTATGTTTTTGAGAGGAGTTGAGTACCTGCAGCTTCTACTGGCTTCTGTGTTGGCTTGAATCTGGAGAGGCTAATGTTTTGCACACTGTCAAAGCAAATGGGGGAAAAGGAAGCCAAAGTGTGGCTTTGGAGGAGTGTTTGCTGTGCCAAGATAGGCATCTACTGTCCTGGTTTAAAAAAACAAAAACCCAACAAAATACCCCAACTTTGCTGAAGTGAGAATTATGGTTATTAGTGTATTAAAAACCAAAACAAAACATATCATGCTGCCCAAGCAGTGCTAGCTCTGTTGACTTGCAAAATGCTGTAAGTTATGAATGACTTGTTGATAATCACAATTACAGCTTTATATCACTGCAAATCCCGGTCTTTTGGGTTTCTATTGGTTTGAGTATTCATGTTTAGCTATTTTGAGTCAGCTTCTCTTAACCCTGGTTTTCTCTTCTCCCTAAAAAACTAGTATCCTGTTGTTGAGCTTCCCTAGATTCTGCCCGTAGCCAAACCCAAAGTTGTGTATGCTAGTAAGTCTGTCTTTCTTGCCTCTGAACGTATTTCTGTTGTGGGTGGTGATTTGCAAATGTTGTGGTGCTTCTTGCTATTGGGGCTGTTGAGGTGGGTTACAGCTGAGCTGGAGGCAAATCCTGCCCTTATGACACTTTACAGAGAATTTGATATCGTAGTTTATATTGTAAAATGGAAGTTTGGTGGGGTTTTTTTGTTTGTTTGTTTGTTTCATACAAGTGAAGATGCCAGCTTTTCTCCTGAGATGTGTAGTAACTTTCTGCATTTGCTGATGTGCTTCTCTCGTGCTCTGTGCTTTTGGCTAGCTCTAGCACCCAGCTAAGCTGCCATGCTGAATGAACAACTGGAACTTGCAGTAAAGGAAGCTGCCCTTCCCTTTTTCCTAGTTCCAGGGTAGGACTGTACATGAAAACAAATTCCCAGTGTGCACTCTGTTTCCCCTTCTTCTATTATCCCTAAGCCATGCTGAGCAGCAGTCTTGTGCTTGATATCCCAAAGCCAAACTTTAAAAAGCCTCTAAGGATAGGAGCCTTTGGCAGCTGGTAGCTGTGAGTTCCGGCAGCTCTTGTGGAGTGTTTTTTACAGTCTTCCTGTGGATTAGCTGACTCCCTGGCCTGGCACATAATTTCTCTAATGCTGATTGGCACTGTTCCAGGCTCGTTAGCTCTATTTGTTCTTGGTCAGGCTAGGCTGCTGATCATGCTTGGCGCTGGGAGTAGCTGACGTACATGCATGTCTCTGAGGATTTAAGTTTTTTGTCACTTCCCTCCTTCCTCAAACTGCATGTACAGGAGCTTTGTCTCTGAAACATGTATTTTCTCTGGTGTGGCTGGAGGGACAAGCAAATCCCTATTTGTGTATCTTGGATATTTTAAGCGGGTCCTTAGGCTTGAATCCGATGGGTTGGATCTGGCTGAGGAAGTTTTTTAGATGTTTCTGTCACAATGTCTGTTGTGAATTAACTCTGAATGTACTTTTGTGCCTCTGAATTCTGTTGAGATAGCATACATTTTCAAAGGTCGTTGCTTTTCACTGATACATAGTTCCACTGGATTTGGAACTTACGTTGCACAGAACTTCAAACACTACACCAAGAAAGGGAAAGAGAGAAGTGGTAAGGTGTCTTTTTCCTAGGTCTGGATCACTTTAGCTAAGGAGATTACTGGAAGAGCTTTTTTTGACCTAGAGCATGCTGTTCTTATTGCTTTCAGTCCAACTTTTTTCCATATTACAAAATAGAAGATACTGCCTTGAATTATACCTTTGAATAAAGTATTGATACCTGGTATTTTGATGTCCTTTTTTGGTGTTTTGTGTTTGCTTGGGTTTTTTTTTTCCCTCCACAGATAAAGACAAATGAAATTAAAGACAATTCCCTCTTTCTGCAGAGGATATTGCATGTTTGAATTGGAGTAGGGTGGGATGAGAAGACCCAGATATAGTGGCATGGTTTAAGATTAAGGACACAGTATTTGTTAAAAATCCAGTTTTGATTATTTGAAAACCATGAATTCAGATCAAGCCTGTTGAATACATCCAGGTGGAAAATGCTTTTGGATCCATATGAAGAAAATTATTGGAAATGGTGGTAGGAATTCCTCCTGTAGCAGGGTGCTTAAGAACTTTTTAGGAAGGAAGACAGCTGAGGTTCAGTTCCTTCCTAACTGTGAAATAACAGAGGATGTATATTACTATGGTCTATAAAATAAATCTAATTCAAGTAGCCAAGCAACACAGGCTTGCTGCAGAAATCTCAAACAAAAGCCAAACCAACCACATCAGAGAAAAACCGTTCACAGTGTATCTTCAAGTTACTGAAGGTGATGGATTACTGATGATTTTACAGTTACAGATTTAAAAATCTACTATTTAGTTTATACCAAAACCAGTTAATTAAAAGCTGAAAACTCATCAGAAGTTTGAAGAGCGGAAAACCTCATCTTCCTTTTTCTGGAAGAGGAAAGGAAAGCAGGGAAATTTTGTATGAATCCAAAATTTTTCATTAGTAAGTCTAAAGCACTGGAGATGATGGTGACCAGAAACTATTAATTCAGTTTGGACAAATATTTCCTTTTTGCTTAATACACCACATTTTTATGCATATGCAATGCAGCTTGACCTCAGGAAAAATCCTCATGGCTTTCTGTATTTTTTTTAATTACATTATGAAATAGTTTGATGCTATGTTAATAATATGAACAACTGTATGACTAATAAGTGTATGCTTTTGATATCTGGCTAAATATATATTAAATCTTTTTATACTGATCAGGGATTACATTATTATATTTAAGTAATTGTAAGCAGTAAGTTGACTTTCCAGTAAAAGATATTGGCTAAAATTAAATACAGTCTTGAAATCGTTAAGAAACTGTTTACACTTGTAAAAAAATCTAAAGTAATAAAATTTATTTGTTTGAATCACAATAAAAATTGCCTTATTAGCTAGAGTTAAATCAGTGCACCTGACAGATTGTTTAGGGTTCAGGTGCTTGCACTCTTTTTGAATGTGTTACTCCGTTTCAATTTCTGTTAACCTTTACTGGAGCTAGAAACTAAAACACAAGGAGTGTTGTGACCACCAGAAGGCTGTTTTCCCTAAATGAATACTTTGAAAAAATGGAACAGTTTTGGCAGAGTGCAGAAGAACTCCTGGCTCTGTCTCTTACTGGTATTCTGAAGTGAATTTGAAACAAATTCTCCTTCTGACTGTTTCTCAGTAGTGGAACAAGGTTAAAAGTAGATTCTTCCCAGAATCCCTCACCGCCCGCCTGTTGTGCGCTCTCTGCAGCGTGACAATTGTCCATGGTCGGAAAACAGAATCGGATTAGCTATCCGTGCATTGAGGGGATGCCCTAAGCTCCAGGCTACTGAGCAGAAAGAGAACCACTATTAATTTGCCAACTCTAGTGATTTGATTTTCTTACAAAGATGTGATTTTTCTATACTGAATGGCATATTTTGTGTGCTATAGAAATATTTTGTGCTCAGCAAAATTTAGTGAATCACCTTGATTCTTTTTACATTTGGGGGCAGGGGAAGGCAAGCCAGGCAATCTTGTGTTAAGAATGTATACAGTTAGTTAAAACTGTTTTGGCGGTTGCAGGATAAACTAGATGACTTCTGAGGGTATTTTCCAAATCTGTTTTCTGTGGTTCTTAGGATATCTACTAAATTTCAACTTATGTTGAAGCAAGTAATTTCTATGGCTTTGGAATGGTCAAGAAACTGGTCACCTAACAATCTCCCATCACTGCAGGTTTTCAGTCTCCCAGACCATGTCTACTAGCACTTAATTATCCTTAGTGTTAGAAGCTTCTGTCTGCTATCTTCAGAAATCCCCCTTGTTGCAATTTCAATGAATTTCTTCTAGTCCTGTTCACAATGGGCATGGAAAACAAGCTTTTTTCCCCTTCTGTTATTCAAGTAACCTTTTCCTGTTTGAAAGCAGCAATCATGTCTCCCATCAGTCTCTTCTAGACTGAAGAAGCCCTGGACCTAGCTTTTTCTCATAGTCTATTTTCTAGACTTTGGATCACTTCTGTTGGTTCAAACTGTTTGGCACAGGCCGTCATTTTCCAAAAGCTGCTTCCTCCCCACAGACAACAGGACAAATAGATCTACAGTGACAGGATATGAAGCTCAAATGTACAAATGTTGACAAATAAAGATGTAAGCAAAGGTGTGTATTAAGAAGAATTTGAAATGTGGGGACGTTTGATGCTTTGAATCTTCCTTTAGCTTTTCAGCTGTGAACACAGTCAGGTTTGTACACACGGCAACTGAATTTGAGAGCAGGGGAAAGATCAGTAGTAACAAAAGGCAGCTGAATTATGGTAGAAGCAGGAAGACAAGAATCTCTTCTTCCCTGTCTTCTCCAGTTTCTGGCAGTTACAGAAAGCTAATGATAGGGCCTCAGAGGTGAGAGCCCTACTCTGCTAATCCTGCAGACTCCTGGGAATGTCTCTTTGATGGTGTCTCCATCAGCATTGAAATTCACCAGCTCACTATCAGATTTAGGGAGAAATAGTTGCTAAGTGCCTGTTTGTACACAGATCACCATGACTGTTCAAGAATTTAAAAATCCAAAGGAACAATGAAGCACTTTGCAGGTGGAAGTGGCCACATTCCTCAGGGGAATCTATCAGCTAAAGGACATCGATGACGACCCTTTATATTTAAGGAGGAGTTGGGCATTCCAGTCCTTTTTTAGTTGACTTGCGCAGCTTGTCCTTTAGGACATTGTTATCAGAGCAGTATTATATCAAGGTAATCAGAATTACTCACGCAGCCCAGTATGTGGTAGGCTTTCCACATGAGTGAGACAGGATCCTTCCCGGAGGAGTTTAGCGGTCTGCACAGACAACAGCGGCAAGTTAGGAAGTGAGTGAACATGCAGTGGTGTAAGTGCCGGTCTTATTGCCATATGTGCTGCATTTACAGACCAGAAGTCGCTGCTTCCAAAACCATATAGAATCTATGAATTTTCAATAGGTTGAATTTCTTTGTTTTGCTTCTCAGCCTACACATATTCAGGAGGTCTGCAGCCATTAGGCAAGTATGGTGGAGACAAAACATCCTAATGTTGTGCTTAGTGATGTTAGGTGCCAAGAAGGCATCACTGTGTTGGTCTGAAGCTCTGCTGCTGCTTAGAAGTAAGATGCAGTGATGGAGATGAGCTTCGCTTCACTGTTCGTTTTAGTTTACTCAAGAACTCTGTGCAAGAGCTTTCACTCAGAGGTATGTGCATATCAAAACGGTATTAGTTTCAGGAGCTGACTCTGTCTTTCAACAGCAGCAAAGCACGTGTTACGTGTAAGTGCCTTGGAAGTATAATGAGGTGTTGGGATTGTACTGAAGTATTTGGAATGCCTCCAAACTGCACCCATGCTGAAACAAAGACTTGCTGCAGACTCTTCAGGCATCAAGCAGATGCCTCTTCCCCAGCTTATACCAGTCCCACACGTACCGAAGTGCCTGTCTGTGCCAGGATAAAATTGTGTATCTTAGGGCTGGTAGATATGATGAGCAATACATGTCTGTAGACATGCTATTGGACAGCATGAACTATGTGGTAAAGAGGGTGTCTAGATGTGCAGCCTAACCCCAGCTGTTTTAAGGTATTAATCACTTGAATATCACAATAGCTATGTGATGCATTTCTGTGGGGATAAAACTGTAACAGCTGTGACTGAATTTGCAATAAATTTCATGTGAAGTCATTGTCGAGGTTTTTCATTTGTTCCTTTTTATTTGCTAGTTATATTTTTCAGGCTTCTTTCTGGCAAAAATTACTGTACAATTCTAAACCATAGTAAGGAAAGCAACCCCTTGTGATGGCTACACGTTCGTAGTGGAAATGCTGTCAGCGTTTGCAAGAGAGAAGATGCTGATATCTGACTTTGGTTGGTGAAAAAGAAATTTGCTTCGGTGCATTTTGGCCCTCAGAGATGGTATCAGTAAAATTACATAGAAAAGGTCCCCACACACACCTGTTTATCAGCATTTTTGAAGTACAGTCATTCTGGCAGGAATTCAGATCTAGAAGGTATGAACACATTAACACCTTTTCCAGAGCCCTTTTATCAGAGCTATTGTGTTCTCAAATAGGTCATAGAGACAATAAAAAAGGCAAGAAGTAACAAGAGAATTCTGTGTAGGAAAAAGTAACTTACTGGCTGCTGCTGGGGCTTGCTGAAAAAGTAAAATCATTTTGATAAGATGTTTCCTGTTTAAATAGACATTTGCCTATGTGTCCTTTGGCTTTAAGGAAGTCTCAAACAAAATCCCTTCCCAGTTGCTTAGCTGTCTGGGTGGTTTTTATTACTTTGAAGTTAGGCTTTATCTGCTGGCTTCATTCACAGACTAGCTGGCTGCTTATCACATCTGTGGATCAAATCTTCAAAGGTTTTGTCTAACGAGTTGGGATTTATGAGGTCACGTGGAATCCCCCTTGGAGGGAGTTCAGCCCATGGCAGCAAAATTGCGGGGAAAACCTTTTGTCTGTAGGTGATACTGGGCAGGGGAGGGGCTCTGCGATGCACTGGAGGTATGTGTGTGTGGTGGGGTGGTGCTGATAGCCAGGGAAGCGTTGGATTGTGAGCGCTGGCCCATTTTCAGCACGCAACATATAGAGAATGTGGGAGACCAGAGTGCATTCCTAGACACAGACTCACCGTGTTGCTGCTTCCAGTAGAGCTGTGTGAAATGTCAGAAGGAATTACACCCATGCTGGAACTGACAACCACATTGGGCTCTGCAGCACTAGGCTTCACTGCACTTTTACAGCCAGGCTTAGAAACTGCACTGAATGGGTGAAAATGATGATTTCTCCCCCCACCCGGAAAGGTGGCTGCTTATTAAAAGTAAAAAAATGTAAAAAAAAAAAAGGTGGCTGCTTATTAAAAGTAAAAAAATTTTAAAAAACCCCAAGAAAAAACAACCCAAAAGGCTGCTTGGCTTTCTGCTTACTTCAACAGCGAGCAGCAGCTGTCAAATCTGCAGCCAAGACTGCCTCGTCCCAGCCCCAAGCCTCCCTTGAACAATATGCCAGCTGAGACGAGCATCTCCAGTAAAAGCACATTTGTGTACTCTTGCCTCTGGAACATAGCATGATTTTGAGGCTGTGTTCAGGCATGCCAGGCTTTGCTGACTGTACAAAAATGGGAGGGCTCGGTGCAGCAGCATATGTTTGTTGCATTTCTGAGTGTCTCGCAAACAGCTTTAGCTGATTAGGCCACTAGAGATCATGCTTGGCTTCAGAGCAAGCAAAATGATATAACTACATGTGCTGCAAGCAGGAGAGAGTACTCGTCCATGCTGATTTATACCTCAGCTTCCATTCAGGAGATGAAGATTAGGTTAAAATTGCAATGATCTCTGTTAAAACAGCATTGGAAAGAAAGTTATTTTTCCTTGGATGAAGCACGCTGCGAGTTACCTCCTGCAAGAGAACAAACAGATTGTAGGTACTGTGAAGGTAGTATAACCCCACGCACTGTGAGGGATTTAGGAAGGCATGTAGTAAACGTTAATTTGATGTGTTTGGAGATGTGGCTAGTTGTCTTCGTCAGACTCTGCCTTCCTTGACTTCTCCATCAGAATGTGCCCCTGCTGCAAAGAGCAGTTTCACGTTTATGCACTTGGCTCTTACTTTGGCAGAAGCTGCTATCTTTCAGCACTTACTAAGGCAGCCCCTCTTTGGATCAAAGCTCCACCCCTTGTGAAGAAGTAGAGCTTATTCAGCCTCCGTAGCCACACGCTGTCCTCCTGCAATGGCTCCTCCTCCCTTCCCACCCTTGGGTGGAACCAGAGAAGGGAAAACTTGACAATAGTTAGCAGGCAGCACAGCTCGCAAGAACTATTGCAGAAGCATGTCCAACTAGCCCGGTTAGCAGTTATTCTATCCTTCCCAAGGGTGCTGCTGCTGCTGAGTGCAGGAGAAGATGGTTATAGCCATGGGAGCCAGGAAAAATCTGAAAAGGAATGAGCAGCCAAGAGACCTGGCATTCCTTGGGCAGCTTCAAAGAGAGTTGAAGTATCTGAATCAGCGCAAGATTAAATGAGCACTGGCTGCTGCCATGTTGGCAGAACAGAGCTGTTCAGAGGCAGTTGGACAAGTTTGTGGCTGAGCCGGTTTATCCAGTGTTGAAGATGGGAAGTTACTTGTCTGCCCCAGCTTACTTCGCTCCCAAGGATCCCTTTCGGTAAGTCTTGTGCAGGATTAGCAGTGAACCTTCAAAGTGTCGTTTTCCCCTCTGTAATGCTATCCTAAGCAATTAGCGTGCGAGGCGTGAAGAATGAGGTCCAGTGCTTGTGTGCAGGGAACAGCCGGACTCAAACTGGGATCCTGTCTTGCTTTGAGGAGGCGACGGGGAAGATTCTTATCACCAGCCTCTTTGCAGCTCTCTGGCACAAGGGAACGGCACCTGTGTCATGAGGCAGTGTCTGCGTAGCCCAGGCAAGCAGGCTCCCTTTCAGAGCAACACTACATATGCCACTTTACCCCATGCCCCTGTGCTTTGCTCTACTGCCAGAGGAATGAGGTTACTACGGCTGCTGCTGCTTATGTCTCTTCCAAAGCTACTTGTGCTTGGGCATAGTGCAGGGTGAGGTGAGGTGCTGCTGTTGCGAGTTCAAGAAGGTGATGTAATCTGCAGTGAGGCAGTGCATAATCTTGTTTGAGAAAAGAAATCAAGTACTTTGCAGGTAACTAGGGACGAGCAGCACACTTTCCTTACATGGAAATGATTCTTCTCCTGTGATATTTTGGTTTATATTAACAACCATTTGTCCAATTGAACAAATGAGGCTTGAGAAAGGCAATAGCTACAGAATAAGTCTTTGATTGATTACATCTCCACAGTGAAAACTGTTAGTGGGGCTGAACACAGCCAGGATGGTGACTGACGCTGATGTGCTGATAAGGTGAATGGATGGGGAAAGGCACAGCTTGCAGTTTCATTGTCTCCCTCCTATCCCCTCCACCCGGATTTGCTCGTTATTGATCCTGTTCCTGCAAACACTTTTGTACTCATTTGCGAGTAAGGAGCCTTTTGTTAAAACAGTCTAGGACAGGAGTAAATACTGCTGCGCAATTGCTAAGCTGCTTTAGGCAACTTTCTGAAACAGCATCTGCTTTCAGAAGAAGGAAAGTGAGGAGACATTCATTATTTGTAATATGTGTAGGGCATCATGCTAAGCCATAGATACACCTTCTCCTAAGAGTGTGGAAATGGTTTTGCATAGTCAGAGCTTAAACACGCTTGTCTTCTAGTACTTAGTCTGTTTTCTAGCACCTGTTCTTCCTTGTCTAGTGTCTCTTATGTAGCCAGTGCACACACTTCTGCTAAGTCCGGGTGAGAAGCCTTTGGTTTAGCTACGGGCTGGGGTTATGTTTTATTCTGCAGCTTTCTGTCTACGTGACTGTCCTTTCCCCGGCTCTGCTTGCAGAATTGAAACCACAGCTCTTTCGAGCCTGTCTAGCGTTAACTGATCTAGCCTGACAGAGTGTGTGTGGGGTGCATTTTATTAATGAGCCCTTCTCAAAGGGATCTCTCTCTTCAGTGCCAGGGAAGTCTTTGCTTCCATGAGGGTATTGGCTTTCATTTAGATGTAAAAGAGATGCCACATCAATTGAATCTCCCATCTTGCTGAAAACCAGGCTGGTTACCTGTTGTGACCTGATCCTCCTACCACCCCCCACAAAACCAAGTAGCCATCAAGCAGTGATTTGTGAACTCTCTGCACCTGCTGTGCTACAGAGCATCAGGGCCACTGCACCCAGATGCTGCCTGGGGTTCCTGGAGGATGGCTATGGGAGGCAGATTAATTTATTCTTTACAGCCAAGGCTGGGAAGCGAAGAATCATAATGTATGGGACTATATAATCAGAGCAAGGCTCTGCAGCTCTGAAAATGGTGGCTGGACAGCAAGAGGAAACATGTCAAGTACGGCTGTTACCAGTCCTCCAAGAAATTTGATTACCATGCTTTGTTACTCTGTAATAAGAATAGCAAATCATCTAGGAGAAGATTAGCGGTTTCTAATCTATAAAAGACAGAGGAGCAAGAAATCTTCCTTTCTTTTGGTTGTGGTGACTGGCAAAGATTAGCTTGCTTAATACCTGTAGAAGTAATTGTATTCCTGTCTCAGCTGATGTGAGTCCTGGCAACGGCAGTGCTGCAATGCCATGCACTCTAGTGAGGAGGGAAAGGAAGGAGTGGTAACTCTTGTATCTTCTGTGATAAAATTCTGACAGATCTCTTCAATGAGAGTCATGTGGAATAATCATGTGATGCCTTTATCATTTGGGCGAAGGCACTGAAACAGTTGAAACAGGTCTTGAAACTATACCTGTGTGCTGTCAGCCAGTTCTCCACACCTGACAAATCTAAAGCCTTTTCTACATTACAGAATGCATGGTAAATAACAGAAGGTGCTGCTTGGCAATACGGGCCATAGCCATGTCCTCTTGCTGGTAGTGATTAACGAAGTAGCCAGTTAGACCCATTACCAGCATCTAGCCTCTTTGGGGCTGATTGCTTTGTTCCTGTTGCCTCACTGCCCTGGGTGGGGTTCTGAGCCTTGAGCTGCAAACTTGTCCTGCCCAGATTTGTTTAATTGCATAGCAAAGAACTGACTGCTTGCTGGCTCCACCCCCTCACCTTCATTTTGCTATGGGTGTGTTGCAAATTAGATACCAGTGCTTATTTCCGGATGGAAGCAAACTAATCGAAGTGCTGTAAGGTTGAAGTCAAACCATGAAGAAGTAGGAGAAAGGTAAAGGGAAGACAAAAGTACGTGATCCTCTGGAGCCTATCTAAACAGAATTGCAGTTGTATTGCTTTTGCAGAAATTTTAGATTTTCTTAGGGAGAAAAAGGAGTGATTGAAGGTGGTGAGGGTGAGGAAGGGAAGGTGTTGTGCTTAAAAACAAATAAATAAATAACCCACCTGCTTGGAGAGAACTTAGACAGAAAGCCAGGTCTTGAAGTCCTGGTGGAGCAGTCTCCAGTATTGCTGTCTGTATCCCAAGTGCAGGTCTGGTCACAGCTCCCTGTTTGAAGATGTAATCACTCTTGGAGCACGCACTGGTACAGGCATGCACGCAGAAGTCGGATAAGTCTGAGGCATGCGATTTGCCTGTGCTGAGCCAGATGTTCCTGCCACAAGGTGATAGAAATCTTTGCTGTTAGTCTCCACTTGCTCTTTTCTCCCTCCCACTCACCTACTTGATCATTCAGCGTGGGGTATTTACTGCAAATGAAAGCCAAAGGGCTAGTGGTTGAAGGCAAAATGTATTGCAATGCCCTCTAGGTCTCTTGCATACCATGAGCAGGGTGTAACCATGACAGTGCCCCAAGGCTGAGGCTGTAATGATGCATGTGCCATGTATAGCAATGTAAGTTACTGCTCCCCCTGCCTCAGCCAAAATTGGCAGGGCCTGTTGCATGTGCTAGAGTTCTTT
Organism: Aptenodytes forsteri; assembly: GCF_000699145.1. Classification (NCBI taxonomy): domain Eukaryota; kingdom Metazoa; phylum Chordata; class Aves; order Sphenisciformes; family Spheniscidae; genus Aptenodytes; species Aptenodytes forsteri. The sequence goes on along the minus strand of NW_008795323.1, from coordinate 1,402,272 downwards.
CCCATCACTGAGGAAGGGGGGGGCCGGGGCAGGATTTGGAGTTCCTCAGCTGGGAGAACAAACACTATAAAAGCCAAATACATCAGAAGGAGCAACTTTCCTGAGGGTAGGGTACGGCACTAAATACCTCATGAGGTATGTTTTCCCCTAAAACCATAGGCTGCTTACAAGCAGCTTCACCTTGTTGCTTTGCAGTCTCTTGAGATGGAGCAAATAACTCTCTCCATGTTGGAGCATGACCAGCTTCACATATCATCACGCTCATTACAAGCTGGTGGAGTTTACAAGGAATGCCTTTGGCACAAATAAGCTTTTAGGAAGCTTGTGAAAGGTGAACTCAACAGTAGCTCTCATCTTACACCTAGGAGCATGTAAAAAGTGCACCTCCACTGCCACTAGCTGACTTCAGTGCATTTGGTGCTGTAGAGAGGCCTGCTGTCTGGGAGGGCACATGCCCACCTAAACCCCCACCCTGGTGCAATGGGTTCCCCTCCAATGTAGTAACTGAGACAATTGTTAGGGTAAGGGGCAGAAGAAACTCTTCCTTCCACCTTTGGGAAAGCATCGTGCTGATGATGACATTGATCCTTGAGGTGTTTCTTTGGACCAGTTATTGGTGACTAACCCGTCTTGGATTCTGCACTCAGAAATGGCCAATACCAGACTAATTTTCCTTTTAAAGTCTGAGAACATGCTGCCCAGGGCTAATGGAATAATCTTTAGTGATGCGACTCCTGTCTGTGCCTTATCTCTCCATTAAGTCACACCTCTGTGCTGCAGACGTTAAACTCCCTTGCCCAGTGCATCCTGCTGAGGCAGGATTATTTTGTGTTCAGGAAGCCTGAAGATCAGGGTTCTGCTTGTGATTTGCTAAAACGATATCTGCAATAGAATTGCTGCATCCATTGCTGCTGCATTGGAAAAAAACATTTCCTTGGGTTTTTTTTTTTTTGGGGGGGGGGGGTTTTTTTGTTTGTTTCTTGGGGGGGGATGTAGATAGAGGATTAATAATGGTTGCGTGTTAAAATGGGAGCTGACACTGATATGTGAAGAATTTTGAGACTCCCTTCATGAAATTATAGAAATAGTTTTGTTTGAGGGTTTTTTTTGGTTGGTTGGTTGTGGTTTTTTTTCTCATGCACTGTCATCAGCAGAAGGAAAGGGAGAGCAATTGGTAGGGAGAGGTGGAGGACTTTCATTGCAATTAATTGGTGGATGCAGTAAGTATGTGGAGCTCAAAGGATGAACTGCTTTGAAAACTCTCCCTCAAATGGATAGTGCTGCAGTTGACTTTTTGGGAGAGGTCTTCTTACAGAAGAATAGAAGGGCTTTCCGCAAAGGTTGGTGCAAAACTGGCTTTGTGTGGCATAGGGAAGGGGATCCTGCCTCTCTGCCTCCCTTCCTAAACTGGCTGAGGAGACAGGTGCTCTGGCACAAGATGGTGTGATGCTGTAGAAACACTAAGTAGAAACGTAGCAGAGCTATCTGTGTGCTGGGCCACTCTGCAGCTGGAAGCTTGCACGCAGGAAGAGGGAGAAAGCAAAGGAGCAAAATTTGTAAGGCAGAATTTATAAACCTACTGATGTGTTTTAATAAATGGATGGGATTTGTTTTAAACTTTGGAAGCTTGGTGGTGTCAACCTCTCCTTACAAACCTTGGTTTTGGTGCTAATTTTCAGTTGAAAAAGCATTGGGAAATGGAGGGGTTTAGTACATCCGTAGCTAGAAGAGCTGGTGGTGAGCTGCTGCTGAATGTCTGTTTTCTCCATGCAGGAGAGGAGCTTTTCCATTGATTTGTGACTTGTTGCCAACTGGAACCTTGTTCCTTTGTTTCCCTCAAGGTGCTCTGAATGTCAGGATCCCCTCACTAACTGGTACTATGAGAAAGATGGGAAGCTGTATTGTCACAAAGACTACTGGGGGAAGTTTGGGGAATCCTGCCATGGCTGCTCTCTGCTGATGACTGGACCAGTGATGGTAAGGACTCTAAAGGACTCCTGCCTGGAGGCAGGACATGCCTGTCTCCAGCTCCTCGTACTTGGTTGGGAGTTGCCCTAGCTATTCAGATAATCAAATAAACTGAAGGTAATAGTCTCTTTGCTACTCTAATCTCCAATCAGAGATTAGAAATGAGGCTTGTGTGTCCATCTTCTAGATAGAGATTAATTTTAAACGGGGGTAACTCTTAAAGGAGGGAGTTGTGAGGATCTGAAGCATATGAGCGAAGAAAGTAAGGTGCTGAAATGCACAGGCATGAGAAACAGAAAGGTGATTAAGGGGACATCTGTTCAGTTTCTGTAGCATAGTGCCTCAGTGTCTCCATGGGGTGATTTTCTGCTGCACTGCAGAGTCAAAGCTCTCAGCTCAGGATAAGCAGCAGGTTCTGGCTTTGGGGAAGGTTGCCATCCAAGTCCCACCTGGACTGTGGCCAGAGTGGTTTTCTGGCTGATGGTGTCCTGAAGTAGTGTTAGTCCCAATTGCTTTGAAACATTGAACTCTGCCTGCACAATATGAGGCTCATCTAAATGTTCTGCTCCTTGCCACAACCTTGCAAATATTTAACCTTTAAAACTGTCAAGAATGAAACATAACCATTATTTTTTTAGGGCCTAAATAAAAGCAGCATGGTACTCAGTAATATGATTGCTACCTCAAAGGGAAGTACTGAGAAAAGCGCAGACAATTTGTCATTGCCTGCAGAAGTCTTTGCAAAATACTGTCAATAAGGGAAGTTCTCACAAGGAAAATAGAAAAACAGATCAGTGAATAAAAATAGTCTTTAAAGGTATTTTGTTGTCTCAGTCTCAGCTCGCTCTTTTTTTTTCTGTCAGCTGCCTGGTAAAGTATCTGAATTTGTGCATTGCCTGTCTGCCAAAAAAAAAAGCCCTTTCAGCTTTATTAATTCAGGCGTAACGTTAGTTATCTTGCCAAGAGCAACTGAACAGGAAGGTTTAATATCTTGTTTACTAGTCTGCAGCAGACTATCAACTATTTTTGATAGTTGAGCAGCTGCCAAATATAGCAGAGGTTCCCGGGACACAAGCTTTGCTTTGCATGTTGACATGGTTGTTTCAGAGAAGTTTTGCAATCAAGGTGCCAAGGATGGGGTTCAGGAAAGGTAGAATGGGCTAATGTAACTCTCCAGTAAAAAACTGCCACTTGACTTTGAGATCTGACTGAACATGTTAATTAGAGAGGAAAGCAGTAACTGCATCTGCTGATGGATTTTGGCCCTACTAAGCTACTCCCTTTTCTGTCTGTAGGTGGCTGGCGAATACAAGTATCACCCTGAGTGCTTTGCTTGTATGAGCTGCAAAGTGATCATTGAAGATGGGGACACTTACGCACTCGTGCAACATTCCACTCTCTACTGGTAAGACGGAGCTGCATGCCCTGCCACAGAGTTGCTCCCTGCTGTGTATGTAAGCCATGTTTAGCTGGCTCAGTGTGGTTCAGCCAAATGTTACACTAAGGAATGCCAGGAAGCTGCCTTTTGAGGGAGGGAGGAAGGAATGGAGTAAGCACTAAAAACTATAGCTTATGGTCAATGAGAGAACTTAGAAGTGCGAATTTGGCAGGGAGGGATAGGACACTGCCATAATGACTTTCTTCACTTCTTTTAGTGGGAAATGCCATAACCAGATTGTGCTGACACCGATGATAGAAAAACACTCCACTGAGTCTCTGCGTGAGCAGCTGCCTTATACGCTGACCCTCATCTCCATGCCGGCAGCTACTGATGGCAAGAGGGGGTTCTCCGTGTCTGTTGAAGGTGGCTGCTCCAGCTATGCCACTGGTGTCCAGGTGAAAGAGTGAGTATGACAAGGTTGTGTGCAAGGTACATGTCTGTGCAGAGTGAGCTGGTAAAAATTTTGCAGTGCTGCTGTCCTGCCAGCTGCTTTAACTGCTATGGGGATCTGTCTTGGCACAACAGGGACATATGTTGGCTAATAGCCATTTGTGTTTGGTCTCCATTTTGCTCTTGTGACGACCTTAATTGATAACTTTATTTCGCAGTGATGTCTCCTTCACTGAACACAAAGCATTTGGCGAATTGTAATGAACTAACAATTTTTGCCATTGGGCAAATGAAGAGCTCACCCCAGACCAGCTCAGACCTAAGCGCTTGGTCTAATGGTAGCTCCCTGTGCTGGTAGATTAGCACTGTTTTATTTCAGAATACCAATATAAAGGGAAGCATCAGAGATCAAATATTTCTTACAATTTTGGCTAAACTGATGGCTAAACGACAACTGACTTCCCACACACACTGTAATTCCCGTGTTTAGAGTTAACAGGATGCACATCAGCCCAGATGTCCGAAACGCCATCCACCCTGCAGATCGTATCCTGGAGATTAATGGAGCTCCTATTCGTACATTACAGGTGGAGGAGGTGGGTAGAGTTCTGTTCTGAAGCCTCCTTCTCATCTGCCTTCCTACAGTTTTTCTGTTTCTCGGCACCGTTCTCCCACCCTACATACAGTGTGCGTACACCCGTAGTACTCATGCTGACAGTAGGAATAAACATGAAGACAAGCTTTGCTACCCCTTCCAGCTGAAGAGGAAAGTGTAACAGATGGAAATGCAATTAGGATGCAGTTCTGATTTTGTGGCATTCAAACATGAAGGGAGGTAATCAGAAAAGCGTAGGGCTGTGACATCTCAGAGGACAGAGAGGCTGTGAAGACTCTTCATGTATTGCTAGTGAATTCCACTGTTCTGATCCTTTTAGAGGCAACTGCTAATAGGCAAAGGCTCAGCTGATCCTAGGGATGAGTTTCCCACTGCAAGAAAAGTATTCGATGTCTGTATTTACAAGTAAATGCTTTATACAGATATCAGGTGATGCTGCGAGAGTGTAGTGAGACCACCATTACCTTCACTACACAAGGGTTTTATTTACTGTTGGTGCTGAAGAGAACATCAGGAGCACAAGACATCTCTCAGATAAATCTCCATGTAGCTTTTGCAAAGCTGTTTTTTGCAGCACTGTTCAGGATGGAAGCTTGTGTAGTTTTTGAACACTTCTCAGAAAAAGAAAAAAAAAGTGTTTGGTCATTTGTAGCTGACCAGAAAGAAGAGGATTTGGATAGCATAAGGAACTTCTGTGTTGCTAGCTTGATTTGTCTGGTAGGCAGCTGTGGTGCGCACAACTAAACCACAACTATGGAGTGATCTCACTGAACTCTCTACTCTGATTCCTGAGGGGCATTCTGCTGTGTCTCTATCTCCTGTCATTTGTGTTCCTCCTGTCTGCTATCGTCCTGTCCTTTGGTTTGATTGCAGGTGGAGGACTTGATTCGCAAGACAAGCCAGACGCTTCAGCTGCTGATAGAGCACGACCCTGTCTCGCAGCGCTTAGACAGGCTTCGTTTGGACTCCCGTCTTCCCACCCACATAAAGCCGCCCATTTCCCCACGCTCCCTCTCTCCGCTGGACATCAAGGAGAATCTGGAAGGAACACTCCGACGCCGCTCCCTCAGGTAAAGACTTGGAAGCGCTGCCTCTGACCTAGCTTGCCTTTGCCCTGTGCCACCTGGCTGGGCTGCTCTGTGCCTAGGCCCTGCGATTGCAGATGACTGCAGAGACGTGACTCATCTCTGATATGAGCCTTGGTATAAACCACTGGCGAAGCAGTGGAGAACTTTAGATTCTGCTATTGACATGTGCTCTCTCCATTCCCTTTCAGGATGGCAAACTTTCCTTAATAAAAATAAGGAGCTCTACTTTTAACATAGAAAAGCTACTAAGTTTTACAGTTAGAAAATGTAAAGGTCGGATTTTTACCAGCCTTAAATGGCTGGGGAAGAATGTGTCCTTAAAAGGAATATGGCTGAGACCTGGGATTTGCGAAAAATCTTGTCTTCCTAGACTGGGGCACTCAGTTGCTCATTTAGTCATTTACCAGTATTTTAATCTTTGTTTAGAGATAGCAAGTGCTGTGTCTTCACAGCTTCCTCCTCCTGTTCACAGAGCTCCACCTCTGACTGACAGTGCAAGATATGTGTTGTTGTTAGGCAGCCCTGACTTTGGAAGCTGTTCTAGGTTTGTAAAGAGCTTCCATGGTGCTCTGAGAGCATCTGGCTTTTGAGATATGAAGAGCACTGAAGCACATCTAGAAACTGGTCCCTTAGGGGCTAATGATGGGATATGTTGGACCAAAAGTTTCCTGGCAGCTTCCCTGATCTTCCTGTCTCCTTTGTTTTCTAGGCGAAGTAACAGCATTTCTAAGTCTCCTGGCCCCAGTTCTCCAAAGGAACCGCTCCTTCTGAGCCGTGACATCAGTCGTTCTGAATCCCTACGTTCCTCTTCTAGCTGCTCCCAACAAATCTTCCGGCCCTGTGACCTGATTCATGGTGAAGTACTAGGAAAAGGATTTTTTGGACAAGCAATCAAGGTGAGGGAGGTCCCCAAACATTCATCATTTACTTTGATTACAGCAACATCTGCCTATCTCGGGATCCTTCGCCACTGTCTCAGTGGCCTTTGCCCTGCTGATAGTGATCGGTCTTGGAACTCACCTGGCTTGTTCAGTGAGATCCATTTCTCTGTTTCATTCCCTGACCATGAGTGTCTCTGGCTGCAGGTGGTTTTGATTTTGTCCCCTTTGAGTGTCAACCTCGGCCATACATACTCATCTCCTGAGTTACATTTAGAGCTCCAGAGTGCCTGTGTCACAGCAACCACCTGGGTGAGGTGGGGAGAATGGGGAACAAACTACGCTTTCTCTTACGAGCATCTTTCTTATGAAGAGGTGCATTCAACTCCCCAGTATGGCATTTCTCACTTACTCTTAGTGTGGTATGCTTGGGGGTTTGCCAGGCTGATGTAATGACCATCTCTGAACCCCCAGCAGAGCCTCGACGGCTTGTCAGTGTGGTGATAGTGGTCAGGTCTTACATGACTCTCACAATTAAAATCTCCATTAACAGCAGTTCTCTTGTATTTAAGCTCTCCAGTCTTGACTGGGGGTGATTCAGCAGCTCCTATCCTGGCATCCCTGACAGCATCAGGGTGCAGCTTTCTCTGCCTTACCAAGGTGCTGTGAGCTCCTCAGTACTCGGATTGCTATTCACCATGTTATGGGACTTCTCTCCTTACACCTGTATAAACTTCAGGTGTCCAGCCACCATATTAATCTCATGCTTCCATGGGAGGTGGTGAGCCAGTACTACAAACCCAATGCTTTTGATCCATACTAATGAGCATATTTCTCTTCTCCTCTGCTCATAGAGAAATAACAGGTCCAGGTAAGCGGAACTTTTCCTCTGTCGCATGCTTTTGTCATCTGCGTCCCCACAGTTAATGGCACAAAGGCGTTTCTTTTCTGCTCAAATTACCCCATCGCCATCCTGTTCTGGTGCATGCTCTGGGAGTTAAAATTGCCCTCTTGGAGTTTCATGATGACACTTGTTTCAGTTTTGCTGGTATGTCAGCTTAAGAATTCCACTTAGCCTTGTCTTGTCTTTGTCTCTTCACTTCCCTTTATCTTTGGGTATTGGATGTCCCTGGCTTTCATGTCCCTGGCTGAAATGTGTAGTGTTCCCTGGCTCGCTACTTGTATAAGGATGCTTGATTTCAGATGGGAGCAGAATATTGTACTTATGCTTCAGTTGTGTTATTCCATGCATTTGCATTCCACTTATATCAGCCTTGCTATGTCCCATGGTTCCAAAAAGAACTAGTGTGCCACAGTGTTTGCGAGAGCTCATAAGCTTCATAAATACTATAACTGGGTCTTGTGTTCTGGATTGCAGTTCTGGAGGTTTTCTGAAAAGGCTTTTTATTTTAAAGGGTATGAGGCAAAAAGTGACATCTTTCTTCAGTTTCAGATTGACTGTTTTTGATGCAACAAGCACTGTACTGGTCAGAATAGTTCCCTTCTGTTCCTAGAGAGGAGGTGGTTGTTTAGTTACCTGGAGATCTTAGGGAGACTGAGCTGTCCAAGTTAAGCAACTGAAGGGGAGAGGATTTCCAGGAAAACCTGCTCATCAGAGTTGGGACCCTTTCTACTCACTCATGCACCCCATGCAAGCAAGGCAGAGCTGGTTAAAAGAAACTCTAGAACACAGCAAAATGCCAGGAACTAGGTGGACACAGGCAAACAGCTCTGAGGAACTGGAAATGCTTTCCATGTCGAGAGCCAGGAAATTTATTACCTGATGTTTATGGTGGATTTCTGTGTGTTTGCCACCATTCTGGGACATTCCTTGCAGGTAGCAATACATTGCTCCCAAGGAGCATGGTAAAATAACTGCTTCCTGCCTTAACTGAACAGCCTGTACATCCCCGTTCCGCTTGCACATGAGTAAGTTTGATAAGCTCATCAGAAACCATCAGGCTGCAGAGTCCACATAAAACCAAAGCATATAGCAATGTAGTTTGGGGTTGTTTGGTTTGGTTTCTGATGCAAGTGAACGTTGATTCCTTTGCTGATACAGAATGTAGTTCTTAGGTTCTGTGTACAAAATGTGAGCATCATGCTGGGCAAGTACGTTCTGTAAGGGAACTTGAGGCATGCACAAGTATGGAACTGATGCCTTCAGAGGCTTTGACAGCATGTATGCATGCTCAGCCCTATGCTACCTAAAATGGAGACTTCAGCTCTGGTTCTTGGGATGCTGTTGATCTCTTGGTATGATCTTCTGTCAACTTTAGGTAGTTTCTGTTTCACATACGGAATCTTTGCTGAATTCTGAAAGGAGAAATTTTACGCAGTTTTCTACAGATCCCTGAGCTCTGAATTTTCTCCCATCTGTATTCCCCTCTGGATGGAAGGGAACGTTACCCTCTCTTTCAGAAGAGCTGCAAGAGCATTGAAGCTATATATTCTTGAACCTTGCCTGTAGTTGTGGTTTCTGTTTCCACCAGGTGACTCACAAAGCAACAGGAAAGGTGATGGTGATGAAGGAGCTGATTCGCTGTGATGAGGAAACACAGAAGACTTTCTTAACAGAGGTAGGAGCAAAATTTCAAAAAGCTTCTGAGCCAGTAGTGTGGTGGCACTCTTCCATCTTCACCAGAGAGTGAGTGATCATGCCACCAACCTGGCAGGAATCAAGGCGCCGAGGAGGGAGACATGCCATAGGGAAAAGCTGACATGAGCTGAATGTTTGCTGCAGTGAAGTGTGACTCACTTACACTGAGCAATAGACGTGGCTTCAGCTCCCAGTTCATTAATTTTTCAATGATAAAAAGCAGCCTGAGTCTGAGGCAAATTGAGCTGTGCAATACGTAAAGATTTATCCCTTGAGCCTTGTGCATAAATACAAATGATGAGGGCCAATATCTGTAAGATATTTAAGACTCCTGCTGTATTTAAGCCAAACTATTTTCTTGGTGGCTGCCTACCATGTTTTTCGAAGTCGGATTTAGCTTAAAGGCAGCTCCCCAAACACCTGACGCTGCTATTCCGGCCCTGACACATGCAGTACAGACCAGATAGCCGCCCTGGAGACCTCCTGTTTCCAAACTCAAGGGTGCTCTCCTTAAAGACTAAGATCAGGTTAATTGCACAGCATGAAAATGAAGAGGCAACAGTTAATTGACTGCCTTAAGGTTGGGGTTTGAGTGTACTCTGTGATCCCTGGAGGGGACCTCCAGTGTTGGAATGCTTGTCACCATAGAGCAGATCTGTCAGGACTTGTTCCATTCTCTTCTTTGGGGTGGGATGTTTCTGCTTCCCAGGTGAAAGTGATGCGCAGCCTGGATCACCCCAATGTGCTGAAGTTCATCGGTGTACTGTACAAGGACAAGAAGCTGAATCTCCTCACTGAGTACATTGAGGGGGGCACCTTGAAGGACTTCCTCCGCAATGCGGTGAGTATGGAAGCCTGGTAGACCTCTACTCAATGAGGCTGACAGTGTGTTGTTGGTTGTACCAGCCTTATGGTGCTTGTTGTTAGTCTCCTTCGGAGCTGTGTGGAAAAGCTTCTTCTTAGCTGTGGGTGGCCTGAGGCAGGAAGCACATTCTTCCTGGGGCTGTATCATCTTTCTGTGACTGCTGCAAGAGTCCCTGTTGTGGAGGAATTGCTGTCACCAGCTGGCTGGTAAGGCAGTCCCTGACCATTGAGGACTTGTCTTTCAGGACCCGTTTCCCTGGCAGCAGAAGGTCAGCTTTGCCAAAGGAATTGCCTCTGGAATGGTGAGTCGGACTGTGTCTTTGTTACAGAGCAAACCTCCAGGGTCGGGGTTAGCTGCTTCAGCAGGGTGGTGTGTGAGGGGTTGTGCGTGCTCCCTGACTACTAGTGGCTGGTTGTTGAGGTCTGTAAATGCGAAGAGACGTACTCGCCTGGGAACCCCTAACACCAAGTTTTCTCCCTCTGTTTCCAGGCTTACTTGCACTCCATGTGCATCATTCACAGAGACCTGAATTCACACAATTGCCTAATCAAGTTGGTGAGCTACACCTCTGTTCCCCACAGCATGCTGCTCCCCTCCTTGTCATTTTCCTCCCTTGGTTTTCTCCACATGATGTTCCCTCTTTTGTCAGGGTGGAACTGATTTCAGAGAGGCTTTTAGTGCCCTAAACAAGGGAGCTTCATCTTCACATAGGATTTTCCAGACTGATCTAGCTTTCACTGTTTCTTCATTCTGTTCTCCTACCCCCTTTCCTGTGGTAGCATCTCCTATTAACAGTCATGTTAGGAGAGCTAGTACAGCTCTGTTCCTTATCTCGACTATGAAATGTTCTCTACAGCTGCTTCTGTTCTTTTAACCACTTGATGACTTTTTTTATTGGTACTCAGGATTCAGACAAGTGCGTGGGTGTGTGCAGATGTGTGTGCACTCTCTTTTTTAAATGCTAGGTCACAAGATTTTTGTGTAGCTTCATTCCCTCAAGCCTTGCCCTCGTTCACTTGGCTGGAATATGAGATTAGCATGTAGGCTTCAGACGACCTAGGATGAAAGTCTAAGTTAATTCCCGGCCAGGTAGAATAGGAAGGTCTGAAAGGAAAGGTCCACGTTTGCCCTGACAAGTGTAGACAAATTGGTGGGATTAGTGTTAGCAACCACACAGGAAATAAGACAATAAATAGGAAGTGATGAGTTGGGATTGTGAATTGGGTGTCTTACACCTGTCTAGACAGCTTGTTACACTCATCTGGCTGCAGGAAACCTTGCTAGTTGCTCTTATAGTGTAGTTGATAGTGAACAGGAATTACAGCCTCTTTGCTCCTGAGAGGAGCTGAGATGAATCAGTGGCTTGTACTAAATCTCTTGTGTAGGATAAGACGGTGGTGGTGGCTGACTTCGGTCTGTCTCGGCTGATTGTGGAGGAAAGAAAAAAGCCCACTTTAGAGAAGCCATCTGCCAAGAAACGAACCCTACGCAAGAGTGACAGGAAGAAGCGCTACACGGTGGTTGGCAACCCATACTGGATGGCCCCAGAGATGCTAAATGGTAAGATACTGATACCAGGGTGCAGGTGAGGAGACAGCCTGTGACGAGGTATAGGGATGATAGGATTACCAAAAGCTTCTGGCCCCCAGTAACAATCAAACCTATTAGAGCCTATGGTTTTAGACCTGCTAATACGCAAGCTTATTTATACACACAGGTACCCTAGCTGCACTTCTCTTGCAGTACCTGACCTGATAAACCTTTGTACCAGCCGAGGTAATGTTTCTGGCTTGACAGCAGGATTCTTCAGGAGGGCAACAGGCCTTAACTTGCTATGGCCCAGATAACAGGGAAGACGAAAGAGGCCCGAAATAAGACTGAACCTGAGATCAATTTCTGTTATAGCCTCATGCTTTGGAACTGCCCCTTGAGACAGGGAATCATTAAACTCCAGGATGAGGCTTACATGTGCTGTTGCGTAGATCCAGGGAGAAGTCATCTGCTGCCAGGTTTGCTGAAGTCTCAGGATTGGGGTGGAAGTTGTCCGAGTGCAGGGAAATCTGGTTTTTGGCATGCAGCCCTCAATTGCATTAAGGATGAACTATATCCCTTAGGGGAAAAACTGCCCGTGCAGGAGGTGAGGTAAGGGAGAAATACAATGGATGCAGTTTCCTCCTAATGAGCAGGTCGGTCTGACCAGGCTGGGCAGTTTGGCTGGCTATGATATCAATATTGTCCAACATAGTCCACCAGGGAATGGAGGACTGGGCTCCTCTCCCCCAACTCAACTCTTCTCCATGTTGCTTTCTTGTGTGGTGTTCTGTTTTCCTACTGTCAAGGCTTACAGGCCCTACTGGAGTCTGAGGCTGCTTCTCAGAGCCTCTCTCAGACCTGGCATTTGTCAAGAGAACAGCAAGAGCGTAGTCTGACACCACCTCTCAAAGCAAGGCTGTTTACCAGATATTGGCTTGGGAGGGGAGTGTCTGTAAGCAGAGAATGGCATGCTTGAGCCAGTCTGCTTTCCCAGATTCAAAGTGCTACTAGTGTGTAATTTATTATCTCTGCAGTCACTGCAGCAGGGACTGGGCACTCGCTGGCTGCTGGGGAAGCTGAACACTGACTCAGTGCACTGTAGAGACGCACTAGAACAGCAATCAATGGAAATGGGCAGAAGCCTTCCATAGTTATCCTTAGCATTTGCTCAGACCTCTGATACCCAAGGCTTCCCTGTGTTGTCCTGTAATTCCCCAGTAGGAGAAAGAACCGGGGTTAAAATATGTGATGGCAGTGTATAGGAAGATGCAGTTGGTATACATATCTTGGGGATTTAAGCCTTGCTTTGTCTCCTGTTTTAGGGCCCTCCAGGGAATAGGCTTAGTTAAGCTTTGGACTGGCAGCTCCTGGAATAGCTGGATGGGGAACTGTCTCTCACAGAGCTGAATGTCTTATGTTTCCTGCAGGACAGAGCTACGATGAGACAGTGGACATCTTTTCATTTGGGATTGTTCTCTGTGAGGTAAGACCAGGACATTACATGGACTTCACCTTTCCCGTTGCCATCTCCTTGCACACATTGTATCAGCCAGTTCTCTGTGTTCGAGTGTGCAGCCTGTGACCTAACAGCACAGTGAATTAGGCTGGGAGTACAAGCTTACCCTGCCCCTGTTCCCTCAAGGAAGATAACTGTCTTGTAACTTTTTGGTCCCAGAGAGAGTTTCTTCCTGGACTGAAAGAAACCCAGACGTTCCTCCTGGACTCAGAGAAGCTGTAAAAATGTCCATCAAGTTCTGACTGAGCCCTGGTATCCATTTGAAAGTAGACATATTCCCTAAAACTGTGATGCTTTTTTCTTTTTCTACTGCCTCATTAAAAGAACAATCAGCTGTATAATCTCAGCAAATTCAGGGCCTCCACTGCGGATGGCAATTCACTTCAAAGAAGGGGAAACTGAAACCTCTTTGCAGGTTGATTAATGAAGCTTGCACCCTGAGGTCTGTTGGCTTAGTTTATCTCTGAGCCAATGCACAGTCTTACTGTTATATCAGGCTTTTCTGTCTGCAAAGAGCAGCACTCAAAAGCTGCAAAGTATTTTTAGTTTAAAAGGTGTGTAAGACAGTGGAAATACAGATGAAAGGTGGGGTGTTATGTGTATGGATAACACAGCAGTTACAAGAACACCAGGGGAGACCAGCACAGTTTCATCTTCAGTGTTTGGATGAAGGGGACAAGGAAAATATCTGTGCATAAATCTTTGTGGCCTCATCTGGAGCTCTGTTTACACTGGGCCCTCCTCTCAGAGAATGTTGTGGTTGTGAGTGACAGATTTAGGAACTTGAAAAATCTGTATGCAGGATTAAAACAATTTCATCTAGAAAAAAGACAAATAAAGGTGTAGTAGCATATGAACATTTTCCTTGTCACCAAAATAAAGATGCTAAAAAAAGAAGTTACACACTCAAACAGATAAGGAAATAACCCTGCCAAAATACATAATGGGCGTTCCACTGTCTAGTTACAGGATATGGTTGTCCTGCTGAGTTATTGGCATAGAAAAGCCTGGACGGTTATATGTAACATGCTTTTTGTGATACCCGATGAAGCTTTAAACCTAATACTCTTCCCCATGTGAGAGTTTGCATTGACATTGACCTTGCCTGAGTCCCAATCACCCCACAGCTCTCCGCTGTGGATTCCTTCCTTCTTATTACACTTTGAGTCCCCTAGTGCTGGAGGTGGTGAGTGCACCTCAGCGGGGCAGGTGGTAAGCACTGGGACTTCTGAGTGCTGGGGCAGGGCTTCTCTCTGTTCCACCCAGCCCTTTCCTCTGCAGGCTCTCGCCTGCAACCTCCTGGGCATTGGTTATGGTTGTTATTCTCTCTGCCCCTACACGCTGGCTGTGGGTGGGGTTGAATCTGCCAGTAACAGAGCAACTCAGAATTTGTCGTGCTGTTGACTTCACAGCATCGTTTAGGACAGGCTCTGTAGACCGAGGAGCTTTGCTGGTGGTATGGTAAGATTGTGTGAGAGGGGAGAGATGGGATGGTGATGCAGGTTGTGTTGATTACCTGCGATCAGGGAGGGCTGCCTCATCCCCAGCAGCATACAGCACAGTAGCTGATCCAGCAGTGAAACACTGTTGAGCTCTCTGGGAGGTGCACATCATCCTGTATCTTCTAGCAGAGAAACCCTGGGAAGAAAGAGAAGGTGTCTGGGCCTTCACAAGAGTGGCCACATCTCCAGGTCTTGAAAAAGTTTCATGTGAAGTTTGTCTGTATGCAGTATCTTGCTTACTCCCCTGTGCAACTAGCCCCATTGGAAAGGAGGGAGAGTGTTTCTGCTCTTTCCGTTGCACCCCAATACTTTGAAGGAGCCTCTGCCCCATGCTGAAGTTCCCTGTTTGTTAGCACCCTGGAACTGTTGCTGTACTTAACCACTTCTCTCACTTTTCCCTAGATCATAGGCCAGGTTTATGCTGACCCAGACTGTCTCCCACGCACACTGGATTTTGGCCTTAATGTTAAGCTGTTCTGGGAGAAGTTTGTTCCTGCTGACTGCCCTCCAGCCTTTTTCCCTCTGGCTGCCATTTGCTGCAGACTGGAACCAGAGAGCAGGTAGGTTTGGGGTCTGGAGGACTCCTCTTCGTAAGCCTGGAGGATGTGTCTGTATCCCCTTGGTGGAAGGATTGCTCTGCACAGAGGGTGGAAGTGGGCTGCATTCCAACCTTCTGTGGGAATGCTCAAAGGCTTCCACACGAGGGGGAGACTAAAGACTCATCAGCTTGGGAGCGAGACTGCTGTATATGGTAGAGGTCTCTGAAACAATTTCCGAGACAGAGAGGGTAAAGGAGGAGTGATTGTTCAGGGTTTCTTATGTACAAAAAGTAGGGGCAGACCTTGGCAGCAGCTCTGAAATGTGAATACTTCATTCGATTTCACTTGTGAAACTTGTAGCTTCAGAACAGTGTTGATGCCAAATGGGTTCCAAAAGAGCTGGACCTCCCTGGTCATCAGCTGTAAAAATGGGTAGCCCAGACAGATGGGATCTTTGCAATCTCGGAAGCTGAATGGGGAGGGATCATGTCCCTGCTCACACCTCTGTGCACGGGACAGTAGCCTGGATTGACAACTGGCTCAGCCTTTCCAGATGCTGTTCTGCTTCCTCTTTCCCACTCACATTCCTCAATGCTGCTTCTAGGCCCCCTTTTTCCAAGCTGGAAGATTCCTTTGAAGCACTCTCTCTCTACCTGGGAGAACTTGCCATCCCCCTCCCGTCTGAGGTGGAGGAGCTGGACCACAACGTGAGTGTGCAGTATGGACTGAACCGTGACAAGCTACCTGAGAACACAGCCTAGTCAACTTGTCCTGCTGCCTGCACCACTTCCATTGGGGTTGAGATGAGTGACAGGGAGGGAGATGCACTTCAGCCACTTCCAGGGCATTAATGGGGCACAACGCTGTGCATTTGCTGTATTGCCTCTCTCTCCCCACCCAACACCCCTCCTCTTGGACATCCTGATTCGCTATGGATTTCTGGCATGTTTCAGAAGCAAAAAGGACCATTTCCTGCCAACTGCACCTAGGAAAGCTGCTCAACACTATTTTTCTGGCTTGAGAAATGTTTCTCTGGCCTTTTGAGGCTTCTTTACTGTGGTGCCTTAGAACTTGGCTGCAAGCTGTGAAGCCACCCTGGCCTGGCTGCCAGGGAGGGAATTGCTATAGGAGACTCTCCTGGGCAAGGACCAGCACTTCTGGAACTGCTTCTCCCACTGACTACCCTGCTCAGAAAGCTGGACATCTGGCAAAAGGCCCCACTAGGACAGCATGTGCGTGTATGTTTGTGCATGTGTCTTCCAGAACAACCCACTGAGATTTGGCCTCCAATGTGCATCAGGGGAGGGAATGAAAAGACCCAGGAATTGGGCAGCTCTCCTGAAATACCTTGTCTGTGGGGAAGCGTGTATAAATTTTTGTTTTGGTTTGGTTTTGTGGGGTTTTTTCCTCCTCTGTCTCTGAATACCTCCAAAAGCCTGCCTAGAAACACTAAGACTGAGCTCTGCTTGCCCCTCCTGATGGTGAACAAGGCAGGCAGCAAATGAGCCACTTGAGCTCATCTTCTGACCCTGAGCCTGCACAGTGAGTTTGCCTGCCCAAGAACCTTAACCTAGGTGAAAATATTTGAACCTGAATGTTTAGAACTGCACTAGGCACTGGCTGTGGACATCCCTGGAGTGCTGAAGCTGCTTGAGCTCTCGGCCTGTGGACATGAGGTGACAGAAGGTGCTCTTCAGAAAGCCAAAGGTCTGAAGTGGCTCAGTCTTTGTGCATGGACAGTGGCAAAGGGGGACATGCCCAAGGTTACTTAAAGGATGGACTTGTCATGATCAGAAAAGTGCTGGAGAATGTCCCATCCTCCCAAGAGTGGCAGCTGGAGAACTAGTAATTCAGTTGCCATTACCTCATCCTTTCCTGCAGGCTGTGCAAGTTGCTCCCTTTGAAGGTCCTTCTTGCTGCTGCTGCTGCAGCACCTGAGCTGATTCTCCAAGCAGAAACTTTCCTCAGGGTCATTCCCTGCTTTTGGGGAGAAAAAAGGGCTTGGAGTCACTGGGAGGTGGGTGGGAGTGTATTTTCTTCCAGCACTTCCCTTCTTCCTCCCTCGGTGGGAGAAGGAAGAAAGCTACTGCTGCAGTAGCTCATGTGGTTGGCAGAACTGAACAAAAAACTGGCTCAAGTCCTGCTCTTAAGTTTCACAAACATCTTGGTTTAACTGGATTTTTAGTGTGCTCCTTTCTACCCCCCCCTCCCCCCCCCTTCGGTATTGAATGGTGGGGAATGGGTGTTAGTCTTTGGTGTTACTTTGATTTCCTCCCCTACCCATGAGTTTAAAGTATTATGTAAAGTAACATGGGACCAGCCATCACCTGACAAAAGGTGTGTGTGTGTGGGGGGGTGTTTTTAGTCTGTGTAGTGGTGTTTTAGAAACACTGGGGACTCCCTGTGCTGTGAGTCAGTGGAGGAGCCTCTCTAAACTGGGTCCAGTGGATTCAGGATTGTCAATAGGCTTTGCCCTTTCTTTCCCCCTCCCAGGCTGGTTTGTGAGGGGACCCCTGAAGGGGAGAGTCCTGGGTGATGTGTGGGTGGGGTTTATGAACTGTGATTTGCACAGCTCCATGTTCTAACTAAATTAAAAAGCAGTAAATGTATGCTATGAAAACAAGATTTTGTTGTCTCTGTGTTATATAAAGCAGGAAGCTGTAACTTTCTCGGGTTTCTATTGCTGTCACAAAATGGCAACATCAAAACCGCACAGATCAGGTATCATCTAGAACTCCCTTTCTTGAGCCAAAGGGCTCTGCCACATTTACAGAACTACAGAGATGCAGTGCAAGTGCTTTATAGTACTATTTACCTGGAGTGATGGAAAGGAATTTTTTTTTTTTTCCCCTTCCTCCCCCCCCCCCCCCCCCCCTTCGGTATTGAATGGTGGGGAATGGGTGTTAGTCTTTGGTGTTACTTTGATTTCCTCCCCTACCCATGAGTTTAAAGTATTATGTAAAGTAACATGGGACCAGCCATCACCTGACAAAAGGTGTGTGTGTGTGGGGGGGTGTTTTTAGTCTGTGTAGTGGTGTTTTAGAAACACTGGGGACTCCCTGTGCTGTGAGTCAGTGGAGGAGCCTCTCTAAACTGGGTCCAGTGGATTCAGGATTGTCAATAGGCTTTGCCCTTTCTTTCCCCCTCCCAGGCTGGTTTGTGAGGGGACCCCTGAAGGGGAGAGTCCTGGGTGATGTGTGGGTGGGGTTTATGAACTGTGATTTGCACAGCTCCATGTTCTAACTAAATTAAAAAGCAGTAAATGTATGCTATGAAAACAAGATTTTGTTGTCTCTGTGTTATATAAAGCAGGAAGCTGTAACTTTCTCGGGTTTCTATTGCTGTCACAAAATGGCAACATCAAAACCGCACAGATCAGGTATCATCTAGAACTCCCTTTCTTGAGCCAAAGGGCTCTGCCACATTTACAGAACTACAGAGATGCAGTGCAAGTGCTTTATAGTACTATTTACCTGGAGTGATGGAAAGGAAAGAAGTTGTCAAGTTTTGTTGGTTGGTGGTTGTTGGGGTTTTTTTAAGGGTGGACAGGCGTCAGCAGAACATGGAGTCTCTCTCCATTTTCCTTTTCTGATCCAGGGATAGAAATACGGCCTGTTGGAAACCTCTTATTCTGAAATATGTAGTTCAAGGGGCATTTGTTGGGGCATTTAAGGCAACAACTGAATGAAAATGCTAGCTGTCAGTGCCTCCTGTAACCTGCTGTGCTCTGTCTCCATCATGTTTTCCAATGCAAGGCCCCGAGGGATGGAGCTGCTGCTGAGCGGCACCAAAGCAGAACTGACCCATGTCAGTGCAGGAAGGGGCTGCAACTGAGAGCGTCTTTCCACAGGCCAGCCTGCTAGTCAGCACAGCTCACACACCCACAGCTGCTTTTCAGGAACCGTGTCCCACTCCAAGACTAGCTGCTGGCAGCAAGGAGACAAGCTCCACGCCCCTTGTCGGTGCTGGTGAGCGGAGGCACTGCTTGTAGGGATTTACCTTTGGGCCTGGCAAACTGAAGTGGCCTCTTCCCTTCTCCTCAACTTGAAGTCTGCAACAAGCAAAAGGATGCTGCTCTGGCAGGAGGAATGTACAGATGAGCCACAGTCCACACAAGTCTACAGAGCTTTTTTTTTTTAAGCTTTAATACAAGGTACCACAATCTGCACCTTCTCATAATGAGGTATTTAAAACATTTTACAAAGAAATGGTATTCAAAGGCATTTAAAAATAAAACGTTTCCCTTTTCTGAATCAAACATTAACACTAAAACCCCTGCTGCCAAGTGCTGCTCCCTGTTAGGCCCACAGCTATAAAGCAGATGGCTAGAAAACTTACTTGAATGGCTTGAATGCCCTGAGGCGGGGATGGATGTTTCCCTGAACTGGCCTTGCCTTGGTGCCATTTGGGAGACACTGCAGCAACCATCCCTTCCAAACCCCCTGAAATGCTAATAAAAGTTGTTACAAAACCTCTCAATAGGGCCAGGCTCTGTAAGCAAGTAGTCTTGCTGCACAAGCTGAGTGTGTGTGAAGGAGGCTGGGCCAGGAGCCATGCTGTAACTTTGGGATCTTGCAAGAGCAGCTGCCTTGTCCTGCCCTTAGAGCAAGAGCTGCTGCTGCATCATGGCTGGGGTGACCTCCACAGCTGGCTTGGCCACTCTGTCCAGAGCTGGCTCTGTAGAAAGCCAAGGGAATGGGGAAGAGGATGTTATCTATCCTCAGTGCTCAACCTGCTGTAGGTAACTGAAGGGCAGTTTGTTTTCTTCACAACTATCTACTGCTGGCCTTTGGTCTCCTGCTCTGTTAAGTGAGCAGGAGGCACAGACCACCTGGACGCCTACCACTGTGGCTGTGCATGTAGCACCACAGGGGAATGGAGATGTGGCCTCAGCCCTGGAAGACCTGGATTTGTCAAGAGCTTGAGAAGAGCTTTTCCAAATTGACACTGGGGCTAAACATACTGCTCCTGGCCAAAAGCATCCTTCAAATAAACTCTTCCTTGGAAAAAAAACTGATCCAGTAGCAGGATTCTGGACAGTGCCTCCAGCTCTCAGCCACTAAAGCAAAAAGGCAGGAACTATAATCAGAGTGTAATTATCTAGCTAAGTCTGACTGAAGCTCCCCTCAGTCCCTGCAGTACTGCTCCCTCCTGGGGTTCCAGGCTGAAACTTAAGTAACAGTGCACACCGTTAAATAGGAAAGGAACAGAAAAAGAGGAAGCCAAGACCACACTCCAGGCTATGGGATCTGCGGCCAGCTGTGAGCCTGGCCCATCATCCCCCCCAGCTCCTTGGCATGCCATAGAGATAGGTGGGAGGAAGCAGCAGGGTCCACCACACCAGTCCCCAGCTGGTCATGCACTGAATGGTGTCCCTCAAACAGACCATGATGAATAGCCCGTTGCTCTGTCCCTCTGCATCACCTTCATCTGGCTTTCATCAAAAAGAAAACAAAATAGAAATGAACACACGCAACCCCCGCACTCACAGTGGGAAGCTGGAGGCTTTGCTCAGCCTGTATCGCTCCTGCCCAAGCTGCTCAGGCACCAGGAGTACCCGCCTGCCCCATAAGCGGGCCACTGCCATCGTGCATGTCCTCCACAGGCGTCTGGTTGGTGTGCACCACAATTGTGTTCTCATCTACAAGCTCGCAGGCAGGATTGGTGAACGCTGAGAGCGGCAGTGTGATGCGCTGCATTTCACGCTCATAAACTTTCTGTTCATGCTTTTCCTTCAGGTCTTTCCCTCTAGATTAAAAAAAAACCAAAACATATATGCGCATGGGGTGAGTATCACTGCTTGGAGGCAGAGTCTCAGTAAAGGTGATATAGTAGAAAAGAAGGGACTCTGCTCTTTAAGAAACAGATGTTTCAGCTACATACAAAGGGCCAGAAGCATTCTCTACTGTAAGCAGAGGACCCCATATAGCATCTTTAAAAAACAAGCAGCCAAGTGAAGTCTGTCCCTCCCTCATAAACTGGCTTATTCACTGACATTGCTACAGCTAAATGATGACTGTGAAGCCAGGCAAACCATGGAGCTGAGAAATGTTTCCTTGTACCTTATAGTCCCACAGCACTGCCTGGTGCAGGCCCAGAGGAGCAGTGAGACAGCGCTGAGCCCACTGCTGTGGAAAAGAGCTCCCATAACATGCTTCATCTGATAGAAACAAATACTGGAGGTGGTGACAGATTCTGCCTTTTGTTGCAGCAAACAAACCTGTGTAGCAAATTAAGCCGTTCCTGAAAGCATTAAAGCTTACTTCAGAGCTGGCCCTGCCTTCTGCCGCTGCAGCTAACCACAGCCAGCTCCCCAAACCTACCTCACTGTTCAGCCTGTTGCTAAGGGAGGAGACACCTCTGTAATTTGTACTGAGGAAGAACTGCCTTGCTTTAAAAATGGATGGCATTAATAGCATGTTGTCTCCAGAAAAGCTATGTATACCAAAAGCTACTGAACACATTAAAGGTTTCTCACCACATCTACCCAAACCTGCCAGCTTGCACGTGCAATTTTGAGAGCTAAGCAAGAAGAGAGAGAGGCAGTAAACCTGCACTGCAGCCCTGCTATGAGCTCTCTGGGATTGAAGAAGCAAAGCTGCATTTGGACAAAGCTCAACATTGGTCTATTGCTTCTTCCCGCCAAAGATCGGAGTGAGGTGGGACAGGCACCACTCGCTCCTCCTGGGGCTTGTGATCCCAACCAGGCAGAGCTGCTGGGGTTTCCTGACAGCACATAAGCATTTTGGCTGCTTTTCAAAGCTGCCTACAAGCATGCAGTAGTGGCTGCCATTCCTGCCAGCACACGAGACAGCATTCTCTGAAGTGACACCTCAAATCAGATTCCTCGACAAGCAGCGCTCTGTTTTGCCCCTTATGTAACACTCCTCCCTCTGTTTTTTTTTCTGTCGGCATTTATTATAAACACTTACATAAGGACATGTCCCAGCTTGGGAGAGGGCTCCTTCTGCTTGGTTGTGTCAGACTGCTGTCAAACAGCCAAACTACAGAACAAACCCTCCCAGAGGAGGGAGCCTGGGCCTTCACTTGCTGCAGCGACATTCACTGCTATTTGTTAATTCTGCCCTGTCTCTCACAACTAGGCTGCTTGCTATTGCCGCTAACCTCAAACGCTGCTGAGCTACAGAAACATTTCTGCCTAACACAGTGAAGTGGCTGAACAAATCGTAACTTAAGCATGAATCAAAACTGACCTTAAAGTATACAGGAGCTTTGGTAAAATGAACTTTGTTTAACAAAAAAAAGTGCTACTTTATATTCAGCTTCATACGATATAATGCACAACTGGCAGAGAATTTGCCAATTGTTTTTCTTCCTAAGCTAGCTAGACTAGAGAAACCAGGAGAAGCGGTGGCCTGCTAGAAGGATTGTTCTCTTTCCGATCACAAAAGAAACTTCCTGTGAGGGCACCTGCGATCTGCTCTCTCCAGCTCTTACGTAAAATTCAGCTCCCCTGCATGCATCTGAGAAAGCCACATCAAGGCACACACGCACGCACACACACAGAAGTGTGTGTGTACACAAACAAAAAGTAAAGAGGGCAGAATGGGACAGAATACCACATTGATGAGTGAAACGGAGAAGAATGGGATTAACTCTTAAATGGTTCTTTCCTCAGTGCGACAAGCGAAAGCCGTATCAAAACATATGCTTCTATCTGCCTTTTCATTAGGATCTGGTTGGGTCTGCAGGTGCTCAGACATTCCTGCTCTATATATGTTGCCTCATGCCAACACCAGCTTTTGGACAAAGGAGAATAGCCACTGACCTCTTATAGATGTATCCCAGGACAATGCCGGCTCCGATCGCAATGATTATCACCATCATGATCAGCCCCAGCACATAGCCTGTGAAGAGAGGAAGGAAAGAGGCAAAATTAGAGGCAGTAGATCCAGCTATAGCATTGCTTTCAGAGCCTCAAAACAAATCCATCCTGCCGGAATTACAGGAATGGATCCATCACATGAGCCTTGGTTTGTACCTAGTGTCCCTAAGTCCTTCTTTTCTTTGGAGTTCATCTGCACTCTCTGACTGATCCCAATGACAGGCTGCACAGCGGCTGCCTCACTCCGGGAGGGCAAGGTATCAGCCGGTTCAAACACCTGGTTGACCTCCTGAGAAGTACCAACTTCTGCTGTAGGGACTGGGGCTGTGGCAGCTGTAGCATCTATTGAGAGGAAAAGACATAAAAAATACGAAGCATTGATGAGTACTTCAAAACAACACGTGTCTTGTGAGTGGGACAGATCTAGACTGGTATCACTGAACCGCCTTCAAAGTACACTGAAAAACACTTGTTCCCTCTTAAGTTGTTGCCAGAATCCTACCAAGGCAGACAAGAAACGTACTCCTCCCCCCACTTTCCTTTGACATGTACCTATTTTAAGAGTGCAAGGCACCACCACAGATGAGAGAGAAGTCAGACAGTAGAACGAAACCCAGGTTCAGGGCATGAGTCCAGGGGATGCACAATGACTTCATTTAGTGTACAGATCGATATACAGGCTGCAGCTTCAATCACGCTGAACAGACATGAACAAGATGATGAGAATCTCCATCCCAAATCTCCCAGGAGCCTATTTATCTCTCTTCTGCCTCAATCTTCCTGATACAGGAAGGTTTGACAGAAGGAGACTCCAGCTGGTGTGAAAACAACCTGGGGACATTCTTCTTACCCAGCCCCTTGTTGCAGCCATGTGGCAAACTCCTTGAGCATGATGGACAGGCTAAGTCAGAGCAACACGTCAGGCAGCACAGCTGCTGACTAGTGTTAAGTACAGCAAGTTCCTCTTCAGCCAGAGCCCAAACAAAGGTGTGTAAGGATGGATGCTCACAGCACAGACTCCTTCCCAGCCCTGTGGATTTTTTATCAACAGCATGGAAGATTTTCAAGGTAGCTCCTTCCTTCATGACACAGTTAAAATGGAAGCTGTAGCACAGTAAAAGCTGTGACAGTGGAAAGTAGGTATCTATTACCTGTCCTACACAAAACCCCCCTACTTTTTGGAAATGCTATGCACAGTATGCATCCGCACCTGAAAACTCTCTCCACCTGCATCTCATCCCATAGCTGGCAATAACTCTGTGGATTTTCTATTTGCAGCCATTTTGAGTCCTCAGTGGAATGTGAAATGGAAGTACAGAAGGGGAGTTAGAGACAGGAAATCAAGGTCTCCTGCACTGCACAGTGACTTTACGTAGGGTCAGCCAGAGAAACTGAACTAAGGGGAGCTGCAGGACACGACTGCAATAAAAAGGTGCCCACTCTGAGACACAAAAATAGCCAAACCCCTTAAACATGCAAATGGTGCATTGGCTGAAAGGTCAGGGAACTCTCCTGATCTCAAAGCTGCAGGACTGTTTTGAGCAAGGTTCTTGGCAGCAGAGCATTTGTTTTGCTTCATCTTTAGTGAAAAGCAGGCAAAAAATGAGCAAAGTGAAGAAAAGGGGAAGGTATATATGTGGGGCAAAGTGTTTACATGCAAGGATAACAATCCCAAGGGACAGTGGAGTGTGTAAATCTTGAGGGGCTCAGAAATAAGTAAACAGTTCAAAAAAACCAAGTGGTTACTTTGGCGTCAGTTAATACTGACATCTCCTCTCCCTGAAACAGGCTTCAGCTACAGTTCTTTTGACAAAATGTTTCCCATCCCGACTATCCAGAAGGAATCCAGTGTTTGGGGTTTCCCATTTCTTACTGTCCTCCCTTCAGTTCTCATTTTCTCCAAGTTCTTTCCCGCCACCTCTACCCAAATTCACCCTAGCACTCATTTAGCAGCAGGACACTTGTTTAGACAGCAGTAACATGCCCCACAGTCATGGTCTACCAACATTTCTGCAGTTCCTAAATGCCCAGAACTCAGCCTTTTTCAACAAGCTAAAGAGCCCTATAATGACTAATGAAATGAGGGGGGGGGCAAGGCTTTGCAGAGGCCTTTTCTGGCACTAATGGAAAAGCTCTAGGGGCGGAGCAAGGCACAGCTGGGAGGCAGATGTGCACACACAGGCGAGGGCTGGACGGGAGCCCCGGGTACACTCCGTTCCTGGGGGAGGGCAGTAGGTGCTGCCATAACCCGGGGTTGTTTGTGCGCAGGGGGAACCCCGCCCTGGCGACAAACCCAGCCCCCAGCAGCAGGAGGCAGTCCGGGGGGGGGCAATGCCCCGGGGAGGGCAGGAGAAGAAGGGGGGCCGGCTGGGCCAGCTCCTACCTGAGCAGTGGGCGATGTCGCAGGGTCTCCGCTCGGGGACCCCGGCGGCGCCTCGGATGTAGCACCAGGGCGCGGCGTCGCCGTCCGGGTTTCTG